>NC_092760.1:38037823-38385323 GCF_047496795.1 Chiloscyllium punctatum | reverse complement strand
CAGGTTAGCCAAGATCTATTTGAATGGTACAGCACACTTAAAAGGGCCAAATAGCTTACTTCTGCTCCTACATCCTACTATGCTAATCCCACATTGATACTGATAGTTTAGATGAGGGAGTGAGAAAGAGGCCAAATGGAATTCAATTTGGAGAAATGTGAGGTAATGTATTCGGGGAGGGCAAACAAATTTCGGGATTATGCGACAAACAGGAGGATATTTAGAGGGAGTGAGAGACCTTGGAATGTATGTTCACAGATCCTGGAAGGTGGCAGGTCAGATGGATAAGTGGTAAAGATAGCATGTGGAATGCTTTTCTCTCTTGCAATAGGTACTGAATACAAAAACCAGAGATGTACTGCTGGACAAAATGTTGTTTAGGCCATAGCTCAAATTTTGTGTACAGTTCTGCTCACATTTTACAGGATGAACATAATTGCAGTGGAGACAGTAAGTTAGGAAGCTTACAAGAATGTTGCCAGGCAATGAAAATTGCAGGTATGAGGAAAGAATGGTTAGGCTAGGGCTATATTCCTGATAACAGAGGAGACTCAGGGATGACTTAAATTGAGATGCACAAAATATTGAGGAACTTTGATGGACTGGTTAGACAAGCTTGGGTGCCACGAACAGAGAAATCATGAACCAGGTAGTCCAGATTTAAGATGACCATTAGAAGGATTAGAGGGGATATGAAGAAAACCTTTTTCACCCGGAGGTGAAGTGTGTTTGGAGATCATTCTCTGGTTCAGTGGCAGAGGTAGAAACTCTCAATTTACCTAAAAAAGGTACATGGAGTTGTATCTGAAGTGAACGTATTGAATCATTTAAGATTCTTAGGGGTTCTTGACATAAGATTCAACTCCAGATGCAACTCCATGTACCTTTTAAGTAAGACTCCTAAGAATCTTATATTTTTCTAATATAAAGTGAAGTGATGTAGCTTGTGGACCAAGTTCTGGAAGACTGATTAGAATAGGTGGTTAGCTGCAGATATGATCGGATCAATGGCCTCTTTCTGTGCCATAACTTCTCTATGGTTCTCAGGCCAGATTACCCTGGCCTGGAGTATTTATCTTGCACGTGCATTCTGGACCAAACGTAACCGAAAACATTATAGTGAGTTTGTCATTACGGATGCACAAATTGTTTGGCATGTTTCGGGAGCAAACAGACCCTCAGTGGAACTCCCCAATATTGCTCATCAATTTTTGCTATTTCACTGAAAAAACCATGATTCACCTTCAGCATCCCAGGATTTGCATGTCAATTACCTGCACGATACAGAGACAAAATGCTATCCTCGCCACCTGTGTTGAATTTGTTTATCTTCTTTTAAGTAATTTTGGTAGCTACTCAGCTGAGCCACATCTCAAAGGTCTGTATCTGACTAGGCAGAACAGCTCGGCGAACAGAACCACAACAACGAGCACCTGAGCTACAAATCTTCTCACGGCAGAATAATCAACTGAACAGTGTAATAAGAATTTTGCTCTTGGCCTGAGCTTCATCTGACTTTGAATGGTTTGATACTCAGCCTTAAAACCTTATTTAGGAAAGCCTGCAATTCCCAACATACCATCTATCAGAGGAGAGCTAAATTCATGTAGTTATTTTACAAACAGGTGAGGCAGCACAAGACCAGCTTACATTTAAGAACTTTTCGTACTGAACAGCTGACTCCATGGTATTGCTGGAATAATCCAGTGTGTCCTTCCAGGAGTGCATGAGAAATGCTAGACGTAGCTGTCGACCTACAAGCAAATAACATCAGTCACACCATGACAGCACAAAACCAGAGACACCAGATTGAGAAGTACAAGCCAGTTATGAAACAAAACTTTATAATTTCCTCAACAGCTGCTCTTAAATTATTGTGAATTTTATTGGAATTTAATGGTAGCTTACCCCATAATTTTACCCACATGACATATCATTCGTGAATAAATCAAATGTGCCTGTAATGTTACATTTGAGAAGAACCAGTACTGCCTACTGGCATTTTTGTTTGTTTCCTCAGCAATATCTTTCCTTCCAAAGACGGTATTTTATCACAATTTCAAGAGCCTTGCCAGTGTCACTTTGCTCAACTAATCTTTACACACAAGTTTTGACAGTAAATATTCACCAGCAACTTGAAAGCAACTGGAAGAAAGTCATTACACAATTTTTTTTATACGTAATCATGGGATCTGAACTTCACTGATAAGAGCAACTTTAAGAAAGCACTGCTGAGTCATCCTCGAGAACACTGAGTAATCTAATCTACACTACTGCAGTTCATATTTTGTAAAAACACCCACAGTGCTGTTAGGAAGTTCCAGAATGTTGACCCATCAACAACGAAGGAACTGGAAAGTAGGTTCAAGTCAGAATAGTGCATGAGTTGGAGGAAAATTTGCAGATGGTATTGCTCCTATGCACTTATATTAGCAAGTTTCAAAAATGTCAAAGTGCTGATCTATTACAAGGATGAACATGAGTTTGCTTGACTGGCACCAAATATAGTGACAAAGCACTTTCGCAAAACAGCATGTAAAATTCCCCATACAGCCCTTAATAGCTCCCAATGTACCTGTCTTGAAGAGAAGGCTGGACAATTCTATTTGTTACTGGAGAGACTAAGTGAGTTACAATGACTGAGACAATGGACATTGATTACCTGTATTTGCATTCAGTGCGTCTTTGATAGTTATAAAATTTTTTAAAGATTTTGACATCTTGCAACCTGCTATGGTTAGGTGTCCAGTATGCAGGAAGTATCGAACCCAGTGATCGTTTTCAAAATAAGCCTGTCAGGAGAAGGTGATGGGGCATTAAATTAAGAAATTTGTAACACAACAACTATAACTACACACCAAGGTATCATTCACAACCAATGCCCACAGCTACAATTTTCGATTCAACTTACACATCTTAGAAAGGGACTACATTGAAGCCAATACCACTTATACGTTTTGTTTTCCTCATGATAACTTTTCAAATATTTAGAATTTGCCCTCAAATTGATGAAGTGCAGTGCTACATAGTGGAGCACTCTCCTTAATGGCAATAAGAATTAGCATCAGGCATTCAGCTAAAGCCTAGGATTAGATTCAGGGTGATGCTATTCATACAAAGTACTCTCAGTTCAAATCGTATGCATACTGCAGTTCTTTCTATTTCGTCGAATACAGCTTGGCTTCGAGCTCAGGCAAAAACCTTGAAGAGCACCTGCATTATATTTTTACACAAGCAGTTATGTGGCTATTATTCTCTGAAATTGTGAACGGATTCAGAAATGCTTTAAAACTGCCGAAAATTAATTCCATGTTGGCCCCTTCAAATATTGAAAAGTTTTTTTTTAAATAACACTATGTCATTGGTCTCCCTCATCATACCCAGGTGGCTCAGTCTGAAACAAAGTGGTTGATTCTGCTCACCACAGCAAATGTAATACTTTAGTTCTGTAATTGCTTGATTCCATAGGGAAAAATCATGAGTTGGTGACTTTTTTTAAAAAAAATAAAGCAAGCGACAATGACAAAAGCTGTGACTGTACCTCAGACTGGGCCAATTCATTGTCATGATGAGGGAATCGTAGGTCAAATCCTCCACCGTGGATGTCCATGGATTCTCCAAGAATGCTGCCAGCCATTGCTGAACATTCGATGTGCCAACCGGGGCGGCCCTGTCAAGATAGAGATAAGCAGGAAATTGGAAAAGAATCAACAATAAACATTAGAAATTGTTATTAGCAATAATACATCAAATACACTGAAAGGATCACGCAACAGCAGGTTATAGTCCAACAGGTTTAGTTGGAGGCACTAGCTTTCGAATCACTGCTTCTTCATCAGACAACCACCTGATGAAGCAGTGGTTTGATAGCTAGTGACTCCAAATAAATCTGTGGGACTATAACCTGGTGTTGCAATACATGAATAGATGCTTACAGCGAGAAAGATTACTCGGGGAAGACAGATAAATGCAGGATTTGCCAGCCTAATAGCAGTAATAGGAAAATTTTAAAAACAATAATTTGTGACAATACATTCAGTACTTGGAATATGGGCTAATAAATAAAAAAAGCAAGGGTGTTAAAGACAAATCATATGTAATAAATGGATAAAGAGTTAGAACAGTTTAATAAGGACAGAACAGATAATGCTATATTTATGGACTTTCAATAGGATGTTGACAAATATTGCATAGCAAACTTGTAAACAAAAATAAAGTCAATGGGATTTTAGTGACGGTGGCAGTGTGTATACAAAATTACAGAAGCATAAGTGACATAAAGCAGAGAATGTGTTTCCCCTATGGTGACCACTAAATCACTGCTCTTGTTAGTACATATTAAACTAGGCTTCATAATAATTTCAAAGTTTGTATATAGCAATAAAAAAATCTCAAAGGTAATAAAAAGCAAGGAAGGCAGTAACACACTTCAAAGTGGACAGACTGACTAACAAAACAGGTGGGCAAGAAGATGTCAAGGGATTGTGGTGTCATGATTTCCATAGTAGCATAGTTAAAAATCACAACACCAGGTTATAGTCCAACAGGTTTAATTAGAAGCACACTAGCTTTCAGAGCGCCGCTCCTTCATCAGGTGGTAATGCACCCGATGAAGGAGCGGCACTCTGAAAGCCAGTGTGCTTCCAATTAAACTTGTTGGACTATAACCTGGTGTTGCGTGATTTTTAACTGTGTACACCCCAGTCCAACACTGGCATCTCCAAATCATAGGAGCATAAGTCGTCATGGAGCCTTTATGCTAACAGCTAATGATGGGCATTGGCCTGTCTGGCTGGTCTTTGGAGGCCTGCTTTCTGCTCCAGAAACGCAAATGAGAAGGTAGGTGCTTGCACGGCAGATAGATTTTAATGCACAGAAATGTGAATTGATATAATTTGATAAGAAGAAACAGCAGCAATATGAATTTCTTTGTACAATTTTAAAATTGAGTACAATACAGAGAACTTGGACGCTGTACAAAAGAAATATTTGAAGGTGACAGAACAAGTTGAGAAAGCTTTGCAGAAACTTGAGGACACATTGGTTAGGTTTTATCTGGAGTAATGTGTTCTTTTAAGGGTATCAAAATTGTTCAATGATATCAAGGTCTTGACAAGAATATGGAAGCTATTTATTGGAGCTTGCAGCAAGGGACTAGGAACTTTAATTATGTGGAGAAAAACTGAAGTTGTCCACCTCATAACAGAGAAATTTAAAAGTAGATTAAATGCAGAAACTTCAAACCAGAAACTCATTTGATAGAATAATTGAAGATAAACTGTTTCCAATGACAGAATAATTGGTAACCAGAGGACACAGATTAAGTCAATAGGCAAAAAGACTGAAGACAAAGAATCTTTTGATGCAATTATCTGGTTGCAATGCTGAAAAAACTAGCAAGCCAGTTCACAGCAATTTTTGAATGAAACTGGGTAAATATTTGAAGGGATAATTTACAGGGCTGTGGGAAAGAGCAGGATAGTAGGATTAATTGGACAGCGCTTTGGATAGAAACTACGATGCACTCAATGACACTTTACTATGTTGTATTACTTTGTGCGCTAATCCTGGACAATTGTACTAAAACAGTTATAGAGGAGATGTGAAATGGACAGTACTATAACGTTTGGTGACATATTCTAGTCGGCTTTCCAGACCTGAACCGCGTGGACTGTTAGTCACCACACATGGGGTGGATTATTTGAAATGGCCTTAGAATTTAAATTCCTTTGTTAACGGAATTTTATTTTTAAAAATGTGGTTGGATTCTGCCATTCCATGTCTATCTCAACAATGTAACTGAGCAATGAAGGGTGTAGGATTGATGCTTTCTCCTCACCTTTCCCCAGGGCGAATCCCAAGATGGTTCTCCAGGCTTGGAGGCTTTCCACAGTGCAAAATCATTGGGAGAGTGCTTCTCACTTAGTCGATCAGCTGAAATACTAAGGTCACCTAAGAAGTCAAGAATATTTTCCCATCACATCCAATAGAAAGCAATTTGAATGGCTTCATTTTTTCCAAGTGTACTCCCCGACTCACTACAAGTTGCTGACTTTTTTTGGAGTGGAGTTCCAAGTATGTTGCTTGGTTTTTAACAACCTCAGCAAATCGACCTATACATTATGTGTGAGCCATTTACCTGCAAGGCATCACAGGCAACAATTCTTTCCACGAACTTTGGACAGAACAAGTTTCTGAAGGAATCATAGCATAGCAACTAACAGCTGGAGCGCTGGTTGATTTTTTTCCTTAGCCTGGAGACACTGAAATCATAATCCTAGTTGAGATTGCTTAACCCAGTCCGCACTAATAAGACCATAAGACATCGGAGCAGAAGTAGGCATTCAGCCCGTTGAGTCCCCCTCCACCAAATGATGAGATTGTGACTGATCCAATAATCCTCAACACTATTTTCCTGCTTTTACCAGATCCCAGACTCCTTACTGAGTAAGAGAAATTCTCGATTTCTGCCTTGAATATACTTAATGACCCAGCCTCAACAGCCCTCTGTGGTAAAGAATTTCTCAGATTAACCATCCTCAGAGAGATCGTCCTCCTCGTGGGTCTTAAATGTGTGACCATTTATTCTGAGATCATGCTCTCTAGTCCTCGATTCTCCTATTGGGGAAAACAACCTTTTCACATTTACCTCGTCAAATCATCTGAGAATCTTGTACATGTTTCCGTGCAGTATGACTATGTCAGTAAGATCACCTCAGTTTATATTCCAATAAGAGCAGTCCAATCAACTCAACCTCTCCTCATAAAACGGTACCTCCATACCTGGTATGAGCCTACTGAATCTTCTTTGGACTGCCTCTAATGCCAGTATGTTTTTCCATGGATAATGGGCTCAAAACTGTTCACAGTATTCCAGCTGTGGTCTGGCTAGTACCTTGTATAGTTTTAGACAATCTCTATCTATCTTTTTATACTCCATTCCCTTTGCCTTATGTATTACCTGCTGAACCCGGATGGTAGCTTTTCATTATGCTTGGACCAGGACTCCCAAATCCCTCTGTTCTATAGCTTTCTGCAGTCTTTCTCCATTTAAACAACATTCAGCTCTTCTATTCTTCATGCCAAATACAAAGCTTCACATATCCCCATTTTATATTCTATGTGCCAATGCTTTTGCCCACTCACTTTGCCTGTCTACGTTCCCTTGCAGACGGTGTCATCCTCACTGTTTGCCTTCCAACCTATTTTTATGTTAGCCACAAACTTAGCTACAGTACACTCACTTTCTACATCCAAATCATTAATACATATTGTAAGCAATTGTGGCTCCAGAATTTTCTGTGGCACACTACTGGCCACAGTTTACCATTCTGAAAATGTCCCCTTTTTCCCAACTCTGTCTTATATTAGTTAGCCAATCCTCTAACCATGCTAATATTCTACCTCTAGGGCTATGGGCTCTTACCTTAAGTAGCCAAATGCAAGGTACCTTATCAAAAGCTTTCTCAAAATCCACATATATTACATTCACTGCTTCCCCTTCATCCAAACTGCTTGTTACTTCCTCGAAGAATTCTAGTAATTTTATTAGGCATGATTGACCCTTCATGAAGACACCAAGGAGCAGGAGAATCGATGTTTCGGGCATGAGCCCTTCTTCATGCCCGAAACGTCGATTCTCCTGCTCCTTGGATGCTGCCTGACCTGCTGCGCTTTTCCAGCAACACATTTTCAGCTCTGATCTCCAGCATCTGCAGTCCTCACTTTCTCCTTCATGAAGACATCCTAACTCAACTGGATCATATTTATGAACGGTCTGCTATTATAGCCTTTATAAAGAGGCTCCAACATTTTCCTGATAAGCTACCTGGCCTATAGCTTTTGGTTTTGTATCTTCTTCACTTTTTAAATACATGAAGAATCTGAAAGACTCTCAGTGCAGAATTCATTGTGGCTTACTCAGTGAATCACTGAAAACCAAGTCTTTCTTATGACAAGGTTTGAAAACTGAAGCAGGATACAAAAACCACTGCAGTTTGTGTACACAGAATTGTAAAATCACTTTAACATAGAACAACACAGCACAGAATAGGCCCTTTGGCTCTCGATGTTGCACTGACCTGCGAACTAATCTAAGACCATCACCTTACACTATCCCATCATCATCCATACGCTTATCCAAAAATCGTTTAAATGCCCCTAATGTTGCTGAGGTAACTACACTGGCAGGCAGGGCCTTCTACTCCCTTATCACTGAGTAAAAAGCCTGCCTCTGACATCTGTCTTAAATCCATCACCCCTCAATTGCAGCTATGGCCCCTCGTATAAGCAGATGTCATTATCCTAGGAAAAAAAAAAGACTTTCACTGTCCACCCTATCTAATCCTCTGATCATCTTGTATGTCTCTATTAAATCCCCTCTTAGCCTTCTTCTCTCCAATGAGAACAGACCCAAGTCCCTCAGCCTTTCCTCGTAAGACCTTCGTTCTAGACCAGGCAACATCGTGGTAAATCTCCTCTACACCTTTTCCAATGCTTCCACATCCTTCCTGTAATGTGGCAGCCAAAACTGCACACAATACTCCAAGCAAGGCCACAATAGCGTTTTGTACAGTTGTAGCATGACATCACAGCTCCAGAAGTCAATCCCACTACCAATGCAACCAAACCACCATATGCCTTCTTAACAGCACTATCAACCTGGGAGGGAACTTTCAGGGAACTATGTATATAGACACTAGGATCCCTCTGCACATCCACACTACCAAGAATCTTTCCATTGACCCAGTATTCTGCCTTCCTATTATTCTTCCCAAAGTGAATCACTTCACATTTATCTACACTGAACTCTATTTTGCCACCTTTCAGCCTAATTCTGCAGTTTATCCAAGTCTCCCTGTAACCTGCAACATTCATCCATACTGTCCACCACTCCACCGACTTTAGTATCATCTGCAAACTTACTAACCTATCCACCTATGCCTGCATCCAAGTCATTTATAAAAATGACAAACAGCAGTGGTCCCAAAACATATCCTTGTGGCATACCACTATTAATCAGACTCCAGGCTGAATATTTTTCATCAACCATCACTAGTTGCCTTCTTACAGAAAGCCAGTTTCTAATCCAAACCGCTAAATCATCCTCAATCCCATGCCTCTGCATTTTCTCCAAAAGCCTACCATGTGGAAGCTTAACAAAGGCTTTACTGAAGTCCATGTAAACCACGTCAACTGCCCTACCCTCATCCACATGGTCAGCTTCTCAAAAAAACTCAATGAGGTTTCTGAGACATGACCTGCTCTTGATTAATCCATGTTGACTATTTCCAATCAAATTGTTGCTTGCTACATGATTATAAATCCTACTTCTTATAATCCTTTCCAAAACTTTTCCTATAACAGATGTAAGGCTCACTGGTCTATAATCACCTGGGTCATCTCTACTGCCCTTCTTGAACAAGGGCACAACATTTGCAATCCTCCAGTCCTCAGGTATTAAGCCTGTAGACAATGACGACTCAAAGATCAAGGCCAAAGGCTCAGCCATCTCCTCCCTAGCTTCTCAGAGAATCCTTGGGAAAATCCCATTAGGCCCAGTGGTCTTATCTACTTTCATACCTTCTGGAATTGATTTACTAACCTCAATCCTTTCAAGTCTAATAGCCCATAACTCAGTCTTCTCCCCTACAATATTGTCCTTTTCCTGAGTGAAAACAGATGAGAAATATCCATATAGCACCTCTCTGATCTCCACAGGATCCACACACAACTTAGCACTTCTGTCTTTGACAGGCCCAATCCGTACCCTAGTCATCCTTTTATTCCTCACATATCTATAGAAAGCTCGACAGTTCTCCTATATTCTACCTGCTAAAGACTGTTCATGTCCCCTCCTTGCTCTTCTGAACTCGTTCTTTAAATCCTTTCTAGCTACTCTATAACTCTCCATTGCCTCATCTGAACCACCACGCCTCAACGTCACATAAGCCTCCCTCTTCCGCTTAACAAGAGAAAAAATTTATTTAGTAAACCACAGTTCCCTTACATTATCACTTCCTCTCTGCCTGATAGGGACATACCTATCAAAGACATGCAATATCTGTTCCTTCAACCAGCTCCACATTTCGATTATCCCCATCCCCTGCATTTTGCTGCCCCATTCTATGCCTCCTAAGTCTTGCCTAATCACATTATAATTGCCCTTCCCCCCCCATCTAGAACTCCTGCCCTGTGGCATATACCTATCCCTTTCCATCGCTAAACTAAACGTAACCGAATTATGGTCACTCCAACTCCTTAAATTCCATCTTTTCCCAGCTTTCATTTTCCATTCAAACTCAAAAACCTTTTTATCAAACAATATAATGTATTTTCATCTCCATTTTCCTGTGAAAGCCAAGAAACACTAGCACCGATTTTGTTCTGCTATTGATTAGGATTTCGGGACTTACAGTTCTAATGAGCTCAATCAGATATTAGCAATCAGATTTCCTGTTATCCTGACTTTCCAGGTAATTCAGCAAATTTTTATGTCTTTTCCTCAGTTCTTTGTCCTAATTCTTACACCTGTTCATTCAGAATTGCATTTTCTGACTGCTGCCAAGGAACAATACACAACAGCCACTTTTAATGATTCATTGCTGCCTTTACGCTAGAAGAGGCTTTAAGGGAAAAAAAACCCTCATTCCAACAATGAAATCAGTCAGTCTCAAAACTATATAAAATTTTGTTAGCAAAAATAAAAAAAATGCATGAATTGAAAAATGATTGTATCTTAAAAAACAATTCATTTATTATGAAGCACTTGGGGATTCTGAGAGGATTTAAAAAGCACGTAATACAACAAACCTCTTTCCTTCCAGCTTCAACTTAACCTCAATAGATTTACAGCTTACTGTTATGTTTATAAGAATTATGGAAGCTTCTTACCATAGGTTTGATCAAGCATCTGGAATTATCTTTGTGACTCCAAAGAGTTTTAAACTTCACACAGTGCAAAGATTTTTCCTTGAAATATGAAAGATCTGTGAACATTTATGCACCAATTGACCGAACAAATGTACCCTTGGTTAGAACTCTCACCTTCTCCTTCATGCAGTGCTTTCTGGTCTCCGACAGCCTCAGGCACCAATTTGGCATATGAATGCTTCTCACTACTGTCAAATTTCACCGTGTCAAAATATACCGAACCGTTGGAGACATATCTGTGGGAGCATACACCATACAAATTATTAGGCACGAGAAAGGTAATGTTACTTTTCCCCAGGAGGTGATGCCCCCAAGACTGTATAATAACTCCTCAGTACAACCTACTCAAGCATAGTTCTCATCAGAGGTCCTACACCGCATCTTTCCATTCCAAATGTTTTACCCTACACATGTGTATTGTCCTCCTAAGGTCTTTGTTTGGATAAATATCCCTCTTTCCCTTGTGCAATCTTTGTATTGGACAACTCATTATCCTTATGATTTGAATGCTCTGATTCTTCCACCATCAAGATTCCAATCAACACACGTTACAAATCAATTATTTCACCCACAGATATAGAATCTCATCAGTATGTGTGGCCAAGCAAACTCAGATCTTCAACAGCCAGGCCAATTTTCACTATTATCCCAGCTTATCTGCTCCTTCAATTTTTTCTCCTTCCCCAACTTTGAGAAAAAAATCCTTCACTATATCCAGCTCCCTTACCAGTTCTAACCTCTCTGCAGCCAACAAAAATAATTTTGTAGATAATTTTGTACTGTGACTCATCTTTTTCTTGTTTTCTTGATAAGCATCTCCCCTGCTTGCACCATCTTTTTCCATAAGCTCTCCTCCACTGTCAACTTACATGCACTGTTGCATCCAATAATGTCCTCATTCTCCGATACAATGTTACAATGATTGCAGCATGTCTGGTGGAAACTGATAACTTTTAATGCCAGATACTGCATATAGTGAAAACAAAAGGTTGGTACACCAAGATCCCACTTCTACTTCTCAGTGGTGATACATTAGTCGATGTTTGACAGATTACTGGGCTACTATAGCACATAGCCATCTCTGCTGCCATCCTGACTTTGGATGTCATTGTTCACTCTGCGTTTGGCAACAAACTGAGCTTCCCTGCATGCTTTTACCCAGCATTTATCATTGGGTGCCTCCTACTTCAACAAAAGTTGAAGCATCGGCCATTGCACACAGCTCACTGGGTCCAGAACTATGTTACAGAAGTTAGCAAACAATTGTGATCTGGAAAAGAAAGACAAAGTTTGTATAATGCCTATGCAAATATTATTCCCAGCTTTCACAGCCTTTTTAACTTTCTGACAAGCTTAACATTACACTGAATATCTTATTATGTATATCCATTAATCTTCTGTAGCTCACCTCCAAAGTGTTCACCCAAGTTCTTTGCAGCCAAACCGGTGTGTAACCCCATGTTCTGGTAAACTGACACCTGCTGTACCTTCATTTTCTGTTCTGGTTGCAAGCCACGTATATCCGGGATCTCACCAAGAATGGATCTTGCTTCTAGTCTATCCACTAAATTTCATGTAGCATCAAAACTTAAGCTGGTGAATGCAGCAATGGATGTTCCACTGATAGTGAGCACCATCTTGTTCATGGCACGATGGACATGTAGCCATTCCTAATCCCTACCAGTTAGATTCTTCTGCCTCCCATTTGGCATCACCTTGCTCTGTATCATGTGCGGAATTGTATCAACTACTGCATTGCCATTTGGGTATTACAGCTGCCATAATAGGAGCAGGATGGGGAATCAGTGGTTAGCACTGCTGTCTCACAGCACCAAGGATCCAGGTTTGATTCCAGCCTCCGGTGTCTGTCTATGTAGAGTTTGCACATTCTCCCTGTGTCTGTGTGGGTTTCCCCTGGGTTTTCCCCTTGTCCAAGGTCAGGTAAGTTGGCGATGCTAAATTGCCCATAGTGTCCAGGATGTTCAGGTTAGGTGGATTAGCCATGAGAAATGCAGGGTTGCAGGGATAGGGTAGGTGGGCGGGGGATGTCTGAGTGGGACACTCTTCAGAAGGTTGGTGTAGACATGATAGACCAAATGGCCTGCTTCAACAGTGTAGGGATTCTATGGTTTTAAGTGAATAGTTGGTAACATATGCAGCGTGCCAGATGAGAGAGTGAGACTTGCTGCAATATTAAATACGCGCGCGTGTGTAGTAAATATCCTCAATCTCTGCTTTTCTCTGATGGTAATTTCTGTTGAACCACACATACCCTTGAATTTTCTTAAAGCATGTTGCCTGAAATTGAATACAATACTCTCTGTTCCTGCACATCCTTTAGAATTAAACTGTTTAGTTTATGAAACCTCCCCTCATATTTCCTATTGAAATGTTTGCGTTAAATTTTCTCCACCATATGCCCATCTACAACACCTGCCTATATCCTCCTGATGTCAGTTAGTATTCCTCTCATTGTCTACTACACTTACATTTGTATCATTTGCATATTTCAAAATTACAGCCTATTCCCTCGATTCTGAGTCATTGAAACAGGATGAAAAGAATTTCTCCAAATTCACTACCTCGGCCTGACTCCAAATGGAAAAGCACCTTGGGCTTTTTGTTACGCAATGTAATCATAAATACATTTGAAAAGATCTATTTTAACAATATTATATCTTCTTCTTCACTGTTTATCCAATCTGCTTTTGTAAACAGTTTTGTTTGCCTATGTAATAGTTCAAGTTCAATTCACTGTTTTACAGAAAGCTGCAAATATTGACTGAATAAAGGTTGTCATCAAACTGTACCTACAATCACTTTTATTATTAGGTTTTATACATCATATACACATACATATAGAAGGTACTGTGTTAGCTGTCAGTGACAAATACGTACCCATAACCATTATCAACCACCTGCTTAACAAACTGCACAATCTCAGGAACATATTCACTCACTCGAGTTAAAACATCTGCAGGCAAAACCTATAGACAAACAAAAAAACTTAGAAAGTACTGTACTGCATGATGCATGAGGAGTAGAGTATCTGTAACTTGAGCTTCAGAATAGAGTGAAAGGAAAAACATTGTACCATGGGCATGAGGAGCAGGGTATTCCAGAACAGACACTGTACAGCACTTACACTTTGAAGTGGTCATAGGGGTCCAAAAGGGATAGAAGAAGAAAACATTACCAACGTGAATTACCAAAGTGAAGATAAAATAGAATAAACCAATCTGTTATACATAAATCAAATCTGAATATTTTAAAACACAGTGTAAAAATATAATTCCATAAATCCCAAAGTACCCCAATCACTGTACATGTACAGACAAAACTGACTACTCTATCACCTTACAGAGTTGGACTGCGGCTTCTATCCCAGTCTTGAGAATTAGATTACCTCTTCCTAGAGCCATCATACAACAGAGCTTAATCTTTCTCAGCTTCAAATCACCCTTCAGCATTTAACTAACACTCCTGGTGCTGAACTCTTATTAAACTCCTTATACCAAGGTAATCTATTTTTACTAATTCTAAACTATTTCCTCACTTTTTCAGGAGCAACGACTTCCACATCCAGCTCTAAGCAAGAACCTTGCAGAACTGCCCAGACTGAAACACAAAAAAACCCTTTCTTCCAAGTTATGGTTGACTGACCTAATCCAAAGAAGAATTAAAAAGAACAATTCCTGACCTAAATTGAAGCCTCACACATGACTGTTTATTCACCGGTGAAATCTTCCCAATATAAACAAATGAATTATTAATCTCTGGGAAATACTTCTTTCACACTGCTTTAAAATAAATCACCATGGCTACACAAATACTTGCAGGTTAATCATTAGACACACAGAAACCCATATGCCACTCGTTCATATTCAAAAATCCAAACTCAAAAACGTGATATTAAAATATACATAAACCACAGACCTTACATTAAACCTTAAATAAAATAAAACATCCCAAAACACTTCACAGCAACATTATAAAACAAATATAGCAAACAGGATGAAATTAGATCTGATAACCAACCACATGGTCAAAGAGATTGGTTGTAACATGTGTCTTCAATGGGGAAAGTGGGGTAGGGTCAGAAAAGGGTGTGGGAATGGCATTTCAATCCATGGGATTAGACAATTGAGTGGTTTGACATCTGACAGTAACATATCAACAATGAATGATTTGAGACTTGTCCATTGTGATAAAGTATTGATTGATTTTTAAACCGGCTTTCGATTAAAGAACAATATATCCTAATGTCCGAAGTAATTTGTAACAATTTACCACTACTAAAATAATTATAATTACTTACATTAAGTGCATCCATGTCTTTGTGATATTCTCCCTCCCAGTACTTGGGAAGAGTAGAAAAGATGGAATTGTCAGTCACCTGACTACCAAATTGAACATCCAGCCAATCAGACAACATATCCTTTGAATCATCCAACAGCAACTGAATAAGAATACAGTAAAAGAATACGATCAGACAATCATGATAGTTAATCAAAACTGCATGATTATGCATAACATACAAATCAATACAGACTGCACTGTTATGGTAGAAGGCAAAAGTCATATTGTACTTTCGGTATAGTTCTGGTTATCTTCAAGTTTGGAAACAACACAAAACCGAGTGGCAAAAAGCTATGTCCTTATAATAGCTGGGTTGTGCAGTGTACAGGAGACAATCATGAATTTAGATACATGCTCCAGTGAGCATTGTAGGTATCCTCAAGGCTGAATGACTCATTCTGCTGAACTGTTGTTTCAGAACGCAGATAGTTTGCTCCACAACACTCTGGTGAAAGTGTAGCCCTTTTTGTATGCAAACTGCAGTTGAATTGTGGAGGAGTGTCATGTAGTATATGTAAAGACGACACACTGATCACTAAGCAACTTCCTATTGCAGTGATTTAAATATAGTATGATTAAATGACTGGTCTGGGACAAAAGAATCAAGGTTGCTGTCAAGGAATTGAGCAAAACGATGCTTTGCAGATGTCTGGGTCCCACCTATATATGAAACAAGTGGTGTCTGATGTTGTTTCAGTATCTCTCTTTGTTAACATGTGACGTATGCAAAGCCATGTTGTCTCTCCCCCTTCCCTTGAGAACCTCTGCCACCTGATACATAGTGAACTGCAAAATATTGCAATGTCACTGGTTCCTGGTCAAAAGCATGCTGAGGCATAGAATTGAGGACCAAGGTAATCTTCACAATTACTGGTAACAAGCTCCTTAACCTTTTGTGGCTGCAGGTCGGGTTGAAGAATACATAGCTCACGGTACACGTCCGGAGAGGGAGGAGAGGGAGGAGAGGGAGGAGAGGGAGGAGAGGGAGGAGAGGGAGGAGAGGGAGGAGAGGGAGGAGAGGGAGGAGAGGGAGGAGAGGGAGGAGAGGGAGAGAAAACAGGAATTGTCAGAAAAGCTCATCAGGTCTGGCAGCATGTGTGAAGAGATATCAGCGTTAACGGTTCAGGTCCAATGACCATTCTTTAGAACTGATGGTAACTAGGAAAAAGTCACCTTTTATGCAGAAGATAGGGTCGGGATAGATATGGAGTAAATGACTGGTGGAGATAATGCTCAAAGAGAGTGAACGTTGGATAGACAAAGGAATAAATAACGGAGAAAGTGAGGACTGTGGATGCTGGAGAACAGAGTCGAAGAGATTGGTGCTGGGAAAGCACAGCCGGTCAGGCAGCATCCGAGGAGCAGAAGAATGTCAGCCAAGAAGAATGAATAGCTACTAATGGGGACTAATAGTGGCTGACAACAGGTAGTGTGTAATCACAAACCACTTGATGACAATACTTGGTGTGTGGGGGCAGTGATGAGGACATGGGAGGAGGTGCCTCATGCCTTAAAATTGTTGAACTTGATACTGAAATGGGGGAGTTTGGAAGTGAAGGAGACGAGGACCAGGGTGTCCCGGAGGGAACGGTCCCTACAGAAGGCTGACAAAGAAGGGAAAGGCAATACGTATCTGACGGTGGCATCTCACGGAGAATGACTGAAATGGCAGCTAATGTTTCTCTAGATGTGGATGCTGTACACATGGCAGGTGAGGTTGAGGGGTGCCTGTCACTATTGTAGGAGGGAAGTTGAGGGTGTTGAGGGCTGAAGTGCAAGAGATGGGTCACACTCAACTGAAAGCCTGTCAACTATGGTGCTGGGAATCCTTGTTTGAGGATGAAGGTGGACATTTCAGAGGTCCCATTGTTGAAGTTGGAATAATCGGAACAGATGCAATGGAGACATAGGAGGGAGAATGGAATCTAGGTAAATGGAATCTCTTTAGTGTGAACATTGTTAGTAAGTTTGCAGATGAGACCAAAATTGGAGGCTTAGTGGACAGCAAAGAAGGTTACCTCAGAGTACAATGGGATCTTGATCAGATGGGTCAATGGGCCAAGATGTGTGAGATGGAGTTTAATTTAGATAAATGTGAGGTGCTGCAAAAAGACCTTGGAGTGCAGGTTTATAGTTCCATGAAAACAGAGTCGCAAGTAGATAGGACAGTGAAGACGACATTTGGTATGCTTTCCTTTATTGGTCACTATATTGAGAATAGGAGTGACAAAGTCATGTTGCAGTTGTACAGTACATTGGTTAGGCCACTTTTGGAATATTGTGTGCAATTCGGGTTTCCCTCCTATAGGAAAGATGTTGTGAAACTTGAAAGGGTTCAAAAAAGATTTACAAGGATGTTGCCCGGGTTAGATGGTTTGAGCTGTAGGAAGAGGCTGAATAGGCAGGCAATATTTTCCCTGGAGCATTGCAGGGGACTTTACAGAGGTTTATAAAATTATGACGGGATGTGGATTGTGTAAATAGACAAGGTCTTTTCCCTGGGTTGGGGGGAGTCTAGAACTAGAGGGCATAGGTTTAGGGTCAAAGGGGAAATATTTAAGAGAGACCTAAGGGGCAACATTTTCACGCCAAGGCTGGTGCACGTATGGAATGAGCTGCCAGAAGTGGTGAGGAGACTGGTACATTTACAACATGTAAAAGACATCTGGATGGGTATATGAATAAGAAGGGTTTAGAGGGATATGGGCCAAGTGCTGGCAAATGGGACTCGATTAATATAGGATATCTGGTTGGCATGATTGAGTTGGACTGAAGGGTCTGTTTCCATGCTATAGATCTCTATGAGCTTCTGTCTCGTCAAGGTAATGGTGGGAATCAGTCAGTTCATATTGGTTATTGGTGGCCAGCTTCTCCCTGGAAATGGAAACAGATGTCGAGGAAGAGAAGGGAGGAGTCAAAGAAGGACTAGGTGAAGGTGGGAGTGGGGTGGAAATTGGAAGCAAAATTGATAAACCTTTGCAATTCTGGACAAGACAGGGAAGCAGCACTGATGGTATCATTGATATGCCAGTGTCAGAGTTCTGGGTGGGGGCCAGAAAAAGACTGGAACAAAGAATATTCCAAATACCCCACAAAGACACAAGCATAATTGGGATCCATGCAGGTCCCCCTGGCCACCCATTTGACCTGAAGAAAGAGAGAGGAGTTAGAAGAGAAGTTGTTCAGGGCGAGGACAAACTCGGCCACGTGGATAAGGTTGGTGTAGAAGGGGACGGTTCAGGCCTTTTTATCAGGAGCGAGTGGAGAGCCCTGATACCATCTGGACGTGTCAAGAGACTATGTCCATCATAAAGGGAAGGCGGTTGGAATCCGCAAACTGGAAACTCTGAAACAGATGCAAAGTATCAAAGGAATCAGTGATGTAAATGGGAAGGGGTTGGACAAGGGAAGAATAAAAATCGAGTCAAGGTAGGGAGAGATGAGTTCTATGGGGCAGGAGCAGGCAGAAACAGAGTGCACAGGCAGTCCTATTTATAGATTTTGGGAAGGAGATAGAATCAGGGTGTACAGGATTGGGAGACTATAAGCTTGGAAGCAGTTGGGTGGGTAGGGGGAAACCAGACTAAATGAGGTTAGTGACCACAATGGACATAATGACCTGATGTTCCAAGGCAGCGTCATTGTCCAGAGGGAGATAGGAGGTGGTATCTGAGAGCTGGTGCTCAGCCTCTGCAATGTTGAGTTCAGTCCACCAGATAGCAACAGTACCACCCTGGTCAATAGGCTTAATTACAAAGTCAAAGTTGGATCTGAGAGCACGGAGTGCAGGAGGCTTATGGGGAGATAAGTTGGAATGGGTGAGGAGGGGGCGGGGGCAGAGAAATTAAGCAACAGAGAAGATATGCTTTCTATCAGCATGCTGTAGATGTTTTGTTCTCTGTGTCACTCTAGGCACTTATAGATGCAGCAACCTGTGTTTTAACTAGAACCTGAGGAACTAGCCCTCTTGATATGTAAATTACATACCTCACATGAAAAGTTTGGTATATTATCACTATATTAGAGTAGTCACTTCAGGGTGTGAGGGCTCTCTGCTAGTAACTTCTATTTAAGTCAATAAGTGACATATGCTGGAAATAAAGTGAAACAGTGATGTTATACCCCCTGCATTATTTTGCTATTACTTACTGTGTATATTTACATTGATTATATGGACCTCTTGATCAACCAGAATATTAGGACAACTGGCACATTCCTGGTCCTGTAGGCATTGGTTTAGAAAAGAAATTGCTGTTGCTATGCAAAATGTCCTTAACTCAAACAATTATTGGTGCCTTTCAGTCTACCTAGCAGCTATTTCTGATTTTTCAATCATTCCTTTCCTATTCTCAACATATTAGTAAACTGTGAACCTTGACCTTAACAGAGTTGTCTAAATGTAGAAACATATGTGAATCAAGTTTATGAATAATAAAGGGCCTAAGTGGTGTTGAGGCTCTGAAGTCATTAAATCTGCCTCATCCACTAGCTTAATTTAACAATTCACTATTCTACTCTGTCTCAACTTTCAAATAATGTCAAATAATCATCTCCTTGGTTGTGCCATACCTTAGCCCGTTTGGTA
The DNA here is from genome assembly GCF_047496795.1 of Chiloscyllium punctatum. Classification (NCBI taxonomy): domain Eukaryota; kingdom Metazoa; phylum Chordata; class Chondrichthyes; order Orectolobiformes; family Hemiscylliidae; genus Chiloscyllium; species Chiloscyllium punctatum. The sequence goes on along the minus strand of NC_092760.1, from coordinate 38,365,447 downwards.
ATCTCCCCGTTGGAAAGTGCTTGTTGCATCGCCTCTTCCAGGGATTTCAGGGATGACTCAACTGCTTGATTGACTTTCTGCAGCATCTGCTTCTTGTCTGGGTCAGTAGTTTCAGCAAATTTCACAGAGAAAGACTAGAATATGGGAAGCAAGGATATAAGTAGCAATTCAAAGCAGAATATGATTTTAATTATCATGTCATTAACAATAGATAAAGTACAACAAAAATCAGATTTTTGGTGTCTGTCTCTAATCCCATTCCACAGAAGTAAAAAAAACACAAATCAGGTGACAGGTGACAGCTCTGGGAGTTATAGATTATTTATTTGTTATAGTATTAGTATTGTTAAAATGGGATTTGGACATGGCAAATAAAGCACAATCTGGATTAGTGGTGCTGGAAGAGCACAGCAGTTCAGGCAGCATCCGAGGAGCAGTAAAATCAATGTCTTATTTTCCTAGTCACTCTTCTTCTACCCCAACTTGATCCAAACGACCTGGTATATCCTGTCTAAACTTTCCAATTCCCATCAAAGAACTAAGCCACCATCAAAATTGGATTGAACCTGTATCTGCCACAGCCACTTCATAAATTGATGAATTTCTGCAACTGGAATCAGAGTTCCAGACTTAAACAATTTAGTGTTCACAAGTTGTCACGAGAGGTAAGCCAATATGTTAAAATGAAGGTTAAAAGGAATATCTGAATGATGGAACTGAGCTACATAATATGGCAACATCTCATGCAGGTAAAATTAAACACAGTTCAAGCTTACAAGTGCTTGATTATTTGTCTTAACTGGGAGTTCTGCTGAGATTGTGCACAATCTTGTGCTGAAACAAGGTCAGAAATATCTAATAAAGACAGTGTGTAACAAAGTCAAATAGACAGCATTTAATCCTGCGTAACCAAATCTCACGTAGGATACCTGAAGGGTTGACATTAATCTCAGCCTCCTTGGCTAGCAAATAATGAAAATAAAACTAGTTCCTGAAGACTATCCAATGACCAGAGTCAGGAACTGTGTACTTTTGTACCTTGAAGAGCAGGATTGGAATCAACTGTTCCGCCAAAGTGGAATATTTTGATGGCGATCACTGTTTAAATTTACATGAGTATAAAGCAGTACAAAAATAAGGTGGACTAAGTGCAACAGAGTGTAAGCAACATCATGAAACAGGGAATCAGCACATTGAGAGGAGGTGGAAAGAAAAAAAGAGATCTGAGAGAGAGCGTTGTTGAATCATCAGTGTGGTTCACCATCTTGACACGAGGTGATAAAGAGAGCACAAAAATCTTTCTTTCTTTCTCATTTGGTGAAGAAGTTAGACAAAACAAATCAGTTAATTCTGCCTTGCAACCAACACCAAAGAGAGTAAAGAGTTAAATACAATTTTGTTTGATATTCCTTTGATCTGATAGCGTGCTCTCACTAAGATTCACAGTCAACATCAACAGGGATATAACAAAAAGGAAAAATCTGGGGAAGAACATGGTTTCGTAGTATCATAAATATTGTAAAAAGGTTAAATTATGGTGTGATGTACCTCAGTAACCAGGTTTAAAAAAAAAGTATGGGGCAATCATTTTTCGGTATAGAATGTAGAAGCAACTTCAACATGATGATACCTTCAGAGCCTCACTGATGTCCTGTAGAAGTTGTATAGGAGACAAATTTTTCTCTTTGTACTGTTCAAATAGGTGATTCTGTCGAGCTCGCTTAATAATCTGTGCGAAGAAAAAAACTGTTTCTACATCAGTAAAGCAGCATAATGGAGAGAAAGTGAGTACAAACCACATACAAGTTCAGGAGAGAATATATCACCACACCACTGACCAGGAGAGACAGATATAAATCCAGCACAATATTACTCCAATGTACTATGGAAGCAGTAACCAACCAACACAAAGTATAATTTGCAATCACACTTATAGTACAGTTGAAACTCTAATATTTTTGGGAATATGAAGCTTTAAAGTAATTTCCTGAAAGACATTAGAAAATCTTCCATTTCAACCTGCACATGGAAGGATATGCAGAGACTGGCAATTAACTACATCTAACATCTGTATAGATACTTAAGAGGAGACAGAAAAAAATACATGCTAAAATTCATGAATGAATATTTTACACTGACTGTAAAAGTATCAAGTTCTCACAGTGACATTAATTATCTTAATTACATAGATAGCCACTAGGGATTCAAATCAGAAGACAGAAAGTACACATTCAGACAAGGCAAGCTGTTTGTTTCTTTATATTTCATTAGTGGATGTGAGTAATTTGTTTCCCATCTCCTATTACCGCTGTGAAGGTGATGATGGGCTATCTTCTTAAATACAGCAATCCATATGGTGTAGGCACACGTGCGCACACGCACACACAGACACAATTGTTGGAAGTTCCAGGCCTTTGAACAGACATTTTGACTTGAATCTTACAGAATCTACAAGAAAAATCAACTAATCCCCATGCAGGATATTCTACTTAATTCAACTGTAATAAACTTACAAGTGAAGGAATGAAGATACAATTCCAAGTCAAGATAGTGTACGCTTAAAAGGGAACTGTCAGATATAGATCTTCAAAAAGACAGTGAGGAGTTGAAGACCGCCCATTAGTTAATAGGTGAAATAGCACAACAGCAGTCATGCCTCCATACCTTCATGGGAACACTAGGAAAACCAGAACTGCTACATTCCAAAAATCCATAAATTCTGCACGGAGCCCAAAGAGAAGTTTCAAACAACCTTTTTCCTACTTGAAGTACCCTCCTTCAGACAGTATAATGATACATCTCAAACAGTTCTCTTGCATGAGGAATCCTCTTAACAGTGCTTTGTCTTTAGATTTGGTGCACAGCTTAAATAGAGTCAATCATTACAGGTCTATTGAATCATGCCAAAGAATTGCCCAAGACACTGCATGTAAGCAATTTTATTCAACTAATTCATGCCAGTGTATGTGCTCGTATCATGCTAAATGAAGATGTTCATATTCTTAACTTTTAAGATATGAAATTTATGCAATGTATACTTTTAGGTTTTGGAATGTACTTCTAGATATTTCATGAATAAAGAATATTTTTGTCAAAAATTTCTGCGAAATGCCTTTTTACCCCTTTCTCTTGAGTTGTATATCTCAACAGAAAGTATTTTATAAATACTAAGTTTATTACACTTGTATTATTCTACATGGGGATTAGTTAAGTTTTCATACAAATTCTCCAAGATTCAAATCAAAATATCTTGCAATGTACTATTTATCTTTTTACAATTTATTGAATGAAGGTTATTATAGATTCATAGAAATGTACAGCATGGAAACAGACCCTTCAGTCCAACTCATCCATGCTCACCAAATATTCTACATTAATCGAGTCCCATTTGCCAGCACCTAGCCTCTATCACTCTAAACCCTTCCTATTCATATACCTACCCAGGTGTTTTAAATATTGTAATTATACCAGCCTCCAGCACCTCCTCTGGCAGCTCATTCCATACATGCACCAGCCTCTGTGAAAAAAGTGCCCCCTTTTATCTTCAACCTATGCTTTCTAATTTTGGATTCCCCTACCCTGGGGAAAAGATCTTTACTACCCTTTCCATGCCGCTCATGATTTTATAAATCTCTATAAGGTCACTCCTCATTCTCCAACACTCCAAGGAAAATAACCACAGCCTTTCCCTATAACTCAAACCCTCCAATTCTAGCAACATCCTTGGAAATCTTTTCTGAAGTAATGGGGCGGCACGATGGCGCAATGGTTAGCACTGCTGCCTCACTGCACCAGGGACCCAGGTTCAATTTCCACAATGGGTGACTGTCTGTTTGGACATTCCCCCTATGTCTGCGTGGGTTTTTATCCGGGTGCTCCGGTTTCCTTCCACAATCCAAAATGTGCAGGTCAGGTGAATTGGCCATGCTAAATTACCCATAGTGTTAGATGCCTTAGTCAGGGATAAATATAGGGTAGGGGACTGGGAATGGGGGAGTTACTCTTCGGGAGGTCGGTGTGGACTTGTTGGGCTGAAGGGCCTGTTTCCATACTGTAGGGAATCTAATCTAATCTGAACCATTTCAAGTTTCACAACATCATTCCAGTAGCAGGGAAACCAGGATCACAGTATTCCAAAAGTGGCCGAACCAATGTCCTGTACAGCTGCAAAGATTACCTGCCAACCCCTTTCCTCATTGCACTGACCAAAAGGCAAGCGTATCAAACGCCTTCTTTACTACTTTGTCTATTTGTGACTCCACTCTCAAGGAACTATGAATTTGCAGAATCCGAGGTCTCTTTGTTCAGCAACACTCCCCAGGACCTTACCATTAAGTCTATAAGTCCTGCCTTGCTTTGCCTTTCCAAAATGCAGCAACTCACATTTATCTAAATTAAACTCCATCTGCCACTCCTCTGCCTATCAGCCCATCTGATCAAGGACCCATTGTGCTGTGAGGTAATCATTTTCACAGTCCACTATACCAACAATTTTGGTGTCATTTACAACCTAGAAAAAAAAGAATCCTGCCTGAACAACCTGTCAATCTATGTTCCATACCTTATTTTGTAAAAGCAATTAATTTAATTTTACAGTTTTTTTAAAATCTATTCACTTCATCCTTAGCATTTGCTATTATTTAAAGCTAGCAATATATAACAAGTATGCAGTATATAGCATCTGAAAGAAAATATCGATAATTTAGTGGAACGAGTGAGCTATTCTGTGAGTACGGCACTGCTGGGGCATATTGAACTATCGTGTCATTGTGGATAGAAAACATGATTGTTGGCAAATTGAGAGTCAGTCAGAATAAAGTGACAGAAAATGTTTCTTTGATAAAGTCCAATTAGGATTCAAGTTAATGTTAAACAGCAGATACTAACAGAAGTGTTAATTTAGTCTTACCTTGTCATCTACATCTGTGATGTTCATACAGTAGAATACATCATAATTGAAGTAATTCATCAGAATCCGTCGCAGAATGTCAAAGGAGATGTAAGACCTGCAAATGTCAGCAAGAAATAGCTTAGCCTATTTAGATCTGAGACGACAAGTCATAGGCTTTGTTGGTGTCAGACAAAGCATCACCTGTGAAGTTACAACCACCAGGGCAACATCACAGGATTGGAGGATTACCAACGATGGGCACTTTTAAAAATAAAAGACCCCTTAATTATTGCAGGCATTGCAAACAAACTTCATCCTTTTCTTGAAAAGTCCAGCAGGTCAGGCAGCATCCGAGGAGCAGGAGAGTCAACATTTCAAGCATTAGTCCTTCATCCTCATTCCTGATGAAGGGCTTATGACCAAAATGTCAATTCTCCTGCTCCTCGGATCTGCCTGACCTGTTGTGTTTTTCCAGCAGCACAACAGATTTCCACCATCTGCAGTCCTCACTTTCTCCTCCTTCATCCTTTCCTTACATAAATATCCACATGCACTCCACTCTTCAGCAAAAGCCAGTGGAGATCAGTTAGGAACCCTGGCTGATGGCATCAAAAGCAACTATAAAATAAATCCATCACAATCTCAGATCAAATAATTCAGCTACTGAGCAGACAGTGAATCAGGGGTTTCATTATTCTGTATGTTTCAATGTCCAAAAGGTCATATATTTACCAAAACACCTCAAAATAAATGGCACTGACAGATGTCCATGACTTGACACAGGCTATTAACATAGCATGCCATGTCGGGTCACATCTGGTTGGTTAAATTTGCCCTGGACCATGCCAGGATAACAATGGTAGTTATGCCAAAAATCATAGCAATATAGTGGATGGATCAAGAGTAACAAGATGACATCTGTGTCTCTCTGTGCACGTTTCTATTTACTACCACAGAATGTTTAAACCTGTGCACTGTTCAGTATAACAGTGAACAATGATGCAGGACCCTTTTCAAACAAAACACAATGGATAGTCTCCAATAGCAGGCATTACAACCAAACTTTATCTTACCTCTGTAAATGCCCACTCTAATTGCATTCCAAGAGGAGTCACAGATGAGCAATCAGGAGCTGGAATTCTGTCGTCATCTATCACCCCAGCTCATACAAACAGTAATAGTGGATTGACAGTAGAAGAGCTTATGCAAGAATGAAAGAATTAGCTGAAGAAGCAGTAAAATGATTTCACATGACAGATTACCTGGCGTGTCCCATGTGTGAAGCATCATAAACAGTGGGCCCACAGCAGTACCATAACACACGTTTCCCATTCTGGGGACGAAATATCTCCTGTCAGAGGGAAATACATGTTGAGATTTAGAAATACAAATATCGTTGTCAACAATTTTTGGACCAGCATGTTAACACAGAATTAAACTAAATTTTAATTTTGGCTGAGTTACTTCGACTAGGACAACACACCCATCCTAGGACAAGCCAAACAGAGACACGCACGAGAATTCCTAGAAGCATGGCATTCCAACCAGAACTCTATCAACAAACACATTGTCTTGGGCCCCGTTTACCACCCCCTGAGAAAAAGAACAGGAAATGACATCACCAACCCAAAGAAACGCAAACATATAAATAGAAAGCAGGAATCAGCAGCAGTGCTTCGGCCAGAGGTTCACTGAAGACGTTACTTAGTATGGTGACGAAACGTCTGTAAAAGAACCTTCTAGCTCAGCAAGCAAAACTACATACAGAACCTCAACCTGATCTACAAACATTCTCAAAATTCACTAACTTATTTTGTTCATTGGGTGCAGCCCTTACTCACAAACATCTTTCTTCTCCACCCTCCCCGCTACCTGGAGTTTTGCACCATGCCCAGATGTCGGGGAGCTGGTGTGCAAACTCAGCAAAAAATGATGATAGATTATGGGAATCAAATCTTAAAACTTTAAAAGATATTAATTGGCATGTGAGAGAAGCAGCTTTATGGGGGAGGGGGTGCGCAAGTCCCAGGGCCAAGTTCTCGGTCCCAATCCTCTCCTCAATAAAAAGGATCTCAACTCTGTTCAAACCTTTTTGCCTTTCCAAGCAATGAATGTGTCTTTTACATTGATATGAACTGAACAGCAATGAGCATATGATATGCTTCATGACAGCTCATAAGTACTGCTTCATCTAGTTACAATTTCCAATTTTAATATGATATGGAGGTGCTGGTGTTGGACTGGGGTGAACAAGGTCAGAAGTCACATGACACCAGGTTATAGTCACATTTATTTAAAATCACATTTAACATCCTTCCTCAGGTGACGGAGAAGCACAGCTCCGAAAACTTGATTTCAAATAAACCTGTTGAACTATAACCTGGTGTCACATAATCTGAACCAGTTTTAATATGGGTACAGTTAGAAGCACAAAATGATAACAGAACTCAATATGCAGAGAAGTTAATTGGGATCCAACATAACTGATAATCCAAATTGGACCATCATTGTACAATATTCTTGTGAAAAACAAAATCGCATTTACAAGTTCTCCAAGCAATATTGATATGCATATTTTCTGCTATTGCTGGTAGCCTGCTTGACTGTGAACAATTTAGCCCCAGACCCGACCATCCTCCACCCCACTCATCTCCTCTAAGATTAAGTCCCTGCACCCAGCCTCCAGGCCCTGTGAAGCTATCACCAGACTTCTGCTCTATCCCTTATCCAGTGTTAGCACAAATTGGAGATGGCACAAAGGAAATAGCCAACCACAGGCAAATGCTTTGGGCTGGGCAGGAGTACAGCAATTACTGGGTGTGTGTGGCCTCTGCTACACACAGTCACAGCAGTCAGATTGGTGGCCGATTCAACAGCAAAGAGTGGAGTTGTCGCATCCCTCAGCCAGATACAGTGTCAGAAAAAAATTTAAAGGGTGGATTTTCTGAGATGAAAATGTCAGCGGAAATTTCTCATCCCTGCCTTCTACATTGTATCCATTCTATCATTCTTTCTCTTGTCAGACTGTAATAAAACACTTCATCAGGAAAAAAAAATGATTCTGCATTGTAATTCAGTCCTCTCCATTATTAGCACTGACCTTCCTGCGTGTCAAACTGTTATACAGTCGTAGCTCAGGCTGTTTCACTTCTGGTGGTGGGGCCCATGGTGGTTGGGTTCTCTTCGCTTCGGCTAGAAGAAATCAAAACAGTTAAAGAAAGGTCCCATGTGGCACCTATTTGTTTTCCAATCATCTTTATTAGCTGCATTGGGATAGATCAGAGTCTAACTTTCAAAACTGCTTGTCAAAAACAAAGTAAGCCCTGTCTTTCCAAACAATTTCTCATCATGTTTACTAAGGTGTGATGGTTACCATATATAAGGTAACATGTTATGAACACACATTACAGTCATCTAATCATCACACCCTTTCATGCAAAGTTATCTGGCTATCAATTGCTGTTTACATTTCATGCAATAATGTGGATACAGCACAAAGTAAAGAAAGCCTCCACAGTGACAGATGGATAAAACATTACTTTTCTAGCACTGACCTACAGTCACAAATGATAACAGATTTATCTGATGTTCACAAAGAGCTTTCCCAAACTAATGGCAGCGCAGCAATGAACAGCATTCCTGGCTCTGATAGAGGTATCTCCGAATGGCAAAATGGCCCTTTGCATGCACAGAAGCAGACTGTGACTTCAGATTGTTGCAACAAGCCAGAGCAAGTGTCTGTGCATGCACCACTGATGTCACTGCATTCCATGTGCAGCAATGTCAGCACCTGCCCCACAAGGAACTCACTGTGGCTGCTGCAGGAAGTGGGGTTGGTTAGGGAAGAAACTGGGAGTGAGGATCCTGGAGAGGCTGGGGACGAGGCAGAGATTCCAGATCTCATCAGCTGGCCATGAGTCACTGGGGTGGAGGGCTCTTGGATTGCCCAACAGTTTTGGGAGCACAAACAGTGCAGTTTTCAATAGGTTAGTCCAATCAGTTAAATCTTTGTCCAGTTGGAGGAAGTGGCTGGACTGTACAGCTCTGGAAACATGTGTCATTGCAAACCCTGGAAGATAGCTTTCAACAGAAAACTTAGATGAGATCCCAGGGAGGTGCCATTTCATTGCTTTGCAGTAAACTGGTGTTCCCGCACATCAACTAAAAAAATGCATGTGCACTGCACCACCTAGTGGTGGCATTCACGGTAAATGATTGATGAAAAATATTTAACAGGTCTCTGTCAAGGGCTCTTGTGACACAGTGGAAATGTTCTTAATTCTGAGCCAGGTGGCCTCAGAGGTGATGAATAGATTAATTTAAAATATCTAAAAGGCGAATACAGGACTCTTGTGGTACAGTGGTAACACCCTGACCTCTGAGCCAGAGGCCCAAGTTCAAGTCCCACCTGTCCAAAAGGTGTTTGAACAGATTGATTAAAATAAAATGAATCAGATTAGTATGTCTCATTTGTAAATTTCAGAGAACAACAAATTAGAGTGTTGTGACACAGCGGCAGTACCCCTAACGCAGAGTCAGGAGGCTTGGGTTCAAGTCCCACCTGCTCAAGAGAGAACATATCTGGACAGCATTCAGCACAACTAACTGGTCTACCCAAGTGCTAATTCTCAAATGTGGTGAATAGCTCCTCTGTTGCTCTATATTAGCTGTAGTAAATATTGAAATTAGGCCATTCAGCTCTTCAAGTTTGCTTCGCCGTTCAACACACCGCACTGAGAAACCATGTGCCCTGGTCCCAGGCACACATAGAAGGGAAAGCAACATCTCAGCACTACCCTATCAAACCTCTTAAGAATCTTATATGTTTCAATAAGGTCTCCTCTCGTTCTTTTAAACTCCAATGACTGCACAACCAATCTGCTCAGCCTCACTCCAAAAGAAAATTCCTCCACTCACAGGAACAACCTCGTGTACCTCCAATGTCAGAAAATATATTTTAAGATAAAAGGGACTAAAACTGTTCACACTATTCTAGCTATGTTCAACTGATACCTCATCATTCTGGCAACTTTTAAAAATACTCCATTCCCTGAGAAACAAAGGCCAACATTCCATTGGCCTTCCCTATTTCCCGCTGAACTTGGATGCTAGTTTTTTTGAGATTCATGCCAAATCCCTCATTGCTGCAACTTTCTAAAGTCTTTCTCTATTTTAATAATATTCAGCTCCTCTGTGTTTTTCTCTGCTAAAGTACATAAACTCACATTTACCCACCTTACATTCCATCTGCAAAGGTTTTTGCCCAATCAACCTGTCCCTATCCCCCACATCTGTCATCCTCACCACTTGCCGTCTCACCTATTACAGTGGCACCCATAAACTGGACGATAATATATTCACTTACCTCATCTAAGCCATTAATAAATACCATAAATAATTACAGCTCTAGAACTGTTCCCTGCAGCATTCTCCACCACCCAGGCCATGCAATTTATCCCTACTCTTTGACTTCTACGAGTTAACCAATTCTGTATTTGTACTAAATACACTACCCAACATCATGGGTTCTTATCTTATTTAGTAACCTTACTTGTGGTACTTTGCAAAATGCCTTTTGGATGTCCAATGACATCTATTGGCTCCATTTTACCTGTCCTGCTTGGTACCTCCTCAAAAGAACTGCACTAAATTTGTTTGGCATGCATTCCCATTCATTAAGCCATGCTACTCAGCTTGATTATATTATGCACTTTTAAATTCTTTGCTTTTACATCATTTATAATAGAATCAACATCCTCTACGTTACAGACATTAACCTATCTGGCCCATAGTTAGCTTTGTCTTCTTTTACTCCCCTCTCTTTTTGAATAATATTACATTGGCAGTTTTCCAAACCTCTTAGTCTTTTACACAAACTAAAAACGTTTAATGATTATAACCATTGCATCCACCATCTCTATAGTTACTTCCTTTTAGTATCCTCTGATGCAATTCATCAGATCCTGAGAACTTACCAGCCTTTAGCACCATCAGTTCCCTTTGGTAAAAGTTTATTTCCTCTTTCCCTTGCTTACTTAGTATTTTTGGAATTTCATTACTCAGTGGGTGTATCCTTTTTGTGAGCTATGAACTATTTTCTTAAATTTTTGCTACTGCTCTTCAGTTTTTTTTCCTGCTAAATTTCTTCCCCACTCCATCATTTTTTTGTAATTACCATCATTTAAGTTCAGCACGGTTGTTTTTCTCCCGAACTGAATGTTAAATTTCATCACGTTATGGCCAGTTTCCTTGGGGATATTTAGTTGGACATTATTTAGTAAAACAACCTCATTACACAGTACTAGATCCAAAGTAACCTGTCCAAAACATATCATTCTATGAAATACTGCTGATTTCATTTTCTCAATTTATATCAAATTACAGTCACCCATCATTAAGGTATTGACCTTTTTATATGGTCTCATTATCTCCTGACTTATTGTCTGTGCTATAGAACAGCCATTATTGGGGGCCTACAGAATACTCCCACTAGTATCTTTTTCCCCTTGTTAGTTCTTGCCTACAGTCATATGAATTTTACAGCTTCCAATTCAAGACTTATTCTATCATGTACTACCCTACGACCCTTTCCTTCTTTGAAAGGTTACATAACATTGAATATTTAGTTAAAGCTTTGATCTTCTTATAACCATGTCTCTTTAATGATTAAAAAAAATCTCACAAATGCTGCTGTATTTGTAGCCTTTGTTAACTTATTTTGTTCTGACTCCTGTGGACATTTAATTAAACACCATTAATTTCACCTTATTATTTCCTCCTGTGAACTTATTTGTTGCTGTTTATCCATGTTTGTCATTTCCTGCTCCAGCATATCACTATCCAAATGAGTGCCCTGCAATGCTGCCATATCCTTTTGCTTTGTATGCCCATTGTTTCCCCCCTCCCAAACCCTTCCCTCTGTCAAATTAGTTTAAAGACCTACCTACAACTCTAGGTATTCAGTTCATCTGGACACTAGTCCTGGTATTGTACAAGTAAAGATCAAAATTCTGCTGTGCTGACACATCCAGTCAGGAATGAAAATGCCAAATAATAACTAATGAGAGGAGGAGGAAACTCAAACAGTATTCTTAAAGATGGTGAAGCCCAGTATGTGACAGCAAAAAATGAGAGAGTAAAGTATTTGCAACCATCCTCATACAGGAATTAGGGAGTTCTTGTGTATAAATTAGAAAACGCTAGCTAGGTTCAGTAAGTAATAGGTGAGGCAAATGGCATGTCGGCCTTTACTTCAAAAGGAAATGGAGTGTAAAAATAGTGAAGTCTCGTTAAAACTATACAAGGCACTAGTAAGTAAGAGCACAACAGGAGTACTGTGAACAATTTTGGGCCCTGATTTAATGAAAGCTATACTGGCACTGGAGGTAGGCAAGAGAAGGTTATCTAGGCTAATCTAGTTCTCACGAGGTGAGGTTGAGTAGGCCCAATCTTGTTGGAGTTTAGAAGAATGAAGCGATCTTATTGAAACGTACAAGATTCTTAGGAGACTTGACAGGGTAGGTGAGGAAAAATTATTCTCCCTTGAAGAAGAATCTGGGCATTATCTCAGAATAAGCTGTTGTTCATTTAAGACAGTGATAAGAAGAAATTTCTTCTGTCAGAGAACTGTAGATCTGTGGGATTATTAACCACACAAAGTTGTTGAGGTTGCGTCATTAAGTGTATTCAAGGCTGAGGTAGATTTTTAAATCAGTAAAGAAATCAATGGTTATGGGGAAAAGGCAAGAAAGTGGATGTTGAAGATTATCAGATCAACCATGATCAAACTAGATGGCAGAGTTAATTCAATGTGCTGAAAGGGCTACTTCTATTCTGATGTTATATGGTCATATGATCTTCATCCAGAAGTGCTGGATAGCCGATTTTGGCCCTCTCCAGTGATCTCCACTATCTTCAGGTCACTCAAATAAAAAATGCGATTACTTGAAATGGCTGACCTTATTCAAACCAATAAAGATTACTCGCTTGACACTAGCACTTAAGGCTTGTGTTCCTGAACTAACCATGCCTCAAAGCTTTTCCAGTACAGACAACTAAAGTAATATTGGCATCTCCTCAACAAATGTAAAATTCTTACAGATTTATCCTGTCCTGAAAATCAGGGCAAATCCAAACTGGCCAAGGTACTGCCAATCAACTCATTTGCAGCAAAATAATGGATGATGTCATTGACAGTGTTATCAAGTGATATCTACTCAACAGCAGCCTGCTCAATGTTCACTTTAGGTTCTTTTTGGACCACTCAGTTCCAAACCTCATTTCAGCACAGACTGGGCAGTTTAATTTCAGTGGCAGGTTAAATTTTACTGCCCTGGACTCCATGTTACGATTAACCGAGTATCACATCAGTAAGTCCAAGTAAAACTGAAGTCAATGGAAATGGAGAGGAAATTCTTCACTGGTTCAAGTTAGACCAAGGCAAATAAAGATGGCTGTAGTTATTAGAGACCAATTATCTCAGTGTTACAGCATCACTGAAATTGCTAGAAGTAGGAGCCTAGTCCTAAATGTCTTCAGTTGATACATCAATGAACTTCTCTTGTTCATAAGGTCAGAAACAGAAATATTGATGATTGAAGTGTTCTATTTTCAATTCCTCAGATGATGAAGAATTCTGTGCATCATGCAAAAACAAACTGGATAAAATCCAGTTGACTGATATGTACCAAGTAACTTGTGCAGCACCTAAATGGTGACCATCCATAACAATACAATCTAACCACGTCTCCTTTAATATTCAATTCTCACCATCAACATCCTGGAAGGGTGCTACCATTAGCCTATTTCAATTTCTGGTCCATCACATAAATACCATGGCTGGAAGAGCATGTGAAAGGCTAGGTGTGAAACTGGTAGCTCTCTTCTTAACATCCACTTTTTATCAACCACAAGAAACCATATTTCCCTATATTGTTGCAGCTCAACTTCTCACAAAGAATTTACATCATTCAGGAGAAAGCAGACTGCTTGATCTGACACCCACAAACAACTCAAGATATTAATTCTTTTCATCCTTATTCGAGTAGGTGAATATACTACATAACAAGATGCATCATAGCAACTAATCAAAATTTTTTCAGTATGTAAAGTGCAGCAGGCATAAGGCTCCAAGGTCCCCCTCCAAGTTAAACACCATTCTGATTTTGACATAAGTCTAGAGTTTTTGCTCCATTGTTGGGTCAAAAGCCTGTAAGCCCCTACAGAAATGTGGGAGTTCTTTTTCACCACATGGACTGTATGCTACAGTTCAAGTAGGCAGCTCACCACCATCACCTTTTCAAGAGAAGGAAGGGCAATAAATATTGATTTTGCCAGCAGTGTCCATCACTAGAGAAATTTTTTAAAATAAAGTCTTAAAATGGAATATTTTAGAAAATCATGGCAACAATTCAGCATGCACATACTGTCTGTGGTTGCCCAGATGCTCCTTGTGAACACCCATCCAGATGCTCACTACTCACATGTGTGGAGTTCACAGGTCTTGGCATCATCTTGGGTGCAATCCCAAATTGCTGCAATGTGCCTGTACCACCGAATCACATGGAAGTATTGATCAAGAGGTGGTTTTGGAAGTGACCGGAATACTTCCACGTCAGCTTGTGAGAACGTGAAGCCACCGATATAACTCCGTTCAGCAAGGTGATCGTTCAAAGCCTTCATTCTATTCTCAGTGGATAAACCAAGGAACTTGCTGTACTGGAAAGCTGCAAAACAGAACATGGAGACATACATAACTTCAGAACCAAAGGTTCTGTCTGTTAAAAAAATATATGTTTCATGTTTCCAGCCTCCAGTTCGCAACCTCTTTCCCTGGGTCAGCACCAACAGCTCCAGCAGAAGGTTGGTCCTATATCCCATCCTGACGGCACATTCCGAATCATTTCAGGAGTGCCCAACATTTAGAACTATAGCTTGTGCTGCAAAAGATCAAGATTTACAAAGAAATGTCATAGTTGTTTTTGGAGAATAAGTAATTTTCGGATGTTCCAGTCAAAAAGAAAGTGGCATCACTGGGCCTGTAATGTACAACAAGTTTGACTCACTAACAACCTTATAGTACATATAGTGGTCCTTGTGAATTATAATTACAATTTTGTCTAGACCAGGTTTTCTGTTTCCCTTCTCTTGCATTTCTTCCCCAGCATTCCCAAGGCAAGTGTATTGGAAACAAAACTGGTTTTTGTAATCTGAATGATGTCAGACACACCCAACGACTTCCTCATTAGGTCCACACTCCCCACCAACCCCTGCTCCACACCTGGCACCTTTCCCTGCGGCCACAGTAGGTGCAACACTGCCGCCACACCTCCTCTCTTACCCCGTCCAACACTCTAAAGAATCATTCAAAGTCCAGTACAGAGTCACTTGCATTTCCTCTAACCTGATCTACTGCATCCATTGCTTCCAAGGTGGTCTTCTCTACATCAGAGAGACCAAGCACAAATTCGGGGAATAGTTCAAGGAACATCTTTGGTCCGCACGCTCCGATCAACCCCACCTCCTCATTGCCAGCCATTTCAACTCCCCCTTTCACTCCCCGATGACATATTCATCTTGGGCCTCCTCCACCCTCAAAATAAGGCCACACATAAATCTGAGGAAGAACACTTCATCCTCCACCTCAGGAGCTTACAACCTATTGGCCTCAACAAAGAATTCATCAGCTTTCAAATCTCCCCAGCCCCCACCTCATCTCAGGTCCAGTCCTCCTGACCTGACCTAACCTGCCCATCTTCCTTCCCACCTATCCGCTCCACTCTTCCTACTGACCAATCCATTCACCTCCTACCTGCATCCACCTATCGTCATCCCACCTACCTTTCCCCCAGCCCCACACCCCTGTTTATTTCTCAGCCTCCATCCCCTTCCTCAGTCTTAAAGAAGAGTCCTGCCCAAAACATTGATTCTCCTGCTCTTCTGATGCTATTTGACCTGCTGTGTTCTTTCTAGCACCAGATTTTATCAACTCTGACTTTCCAGCAACTGCAGACCTCACTATCTCCCAGACACACCAATTGTCAATGCCCCATTGAACTAGCTTGTTAATCAACATATGAGTAGCCTAGCCTATAATTTCAGATTCTTTAAGCACCTTGATGGTACAAGTTTAATGTCAGCCTCTAATAAATTAAAACAGTGATAAAAATGATCAGCAGGTATGGTTGTGTCTATGGAAGGAGAAAGAGATAGAGCAGTCATTGATCACTTAGTTTCTATTTTGCAATTTCACAGGGCAATTTGTGTAGGTTTATTTCTGCTCATCCATTATAATATTTGTGAAATAACATATGTTAACCTCTGAAAAAGAATAAAAGCAGCACTTTTCTCATTCTTCCATGGTTTTACCATCCAAGCTACAACAGACAAAGCCAAGAGCCCCTGCAGAAATTCACCCCCATTTACATTAAATCTGAGGTTATTTTCTGGTTTGACTCTCGAGTAAATTGGTGCCAAGACCTCCCTCTGGATTCACACTGTATTTAGGAAAGTCATTTTCTGGTTGGCAATAAACCATATGCCGTAAGGTTAAAATGTCATGGGATCAAGTTTTTGCAATTGATATAATTAACTTCTATGAAGGGATTGAAAGTACGATTGCTGGATTTGTGGATGACAAGGATAGCTAGGTAGTTGTGAAGAAGACATAAGGAAACTATAAAATGGATATAGACACACCGATGGGGAAAGACCTGACAAATGGAGTATATATGGGAAAGATGTGAAATTGACCATTTTGGCTGGAAGAAAAAAAAGAATCATATTACCTACATGTGAGAGATTGCAGAGCTTGGAGATGCAGAGAGATCTAGGTGCTCAAATGCACGAATTACAAAAGTCAGTATGCAAGTACAGCAAATAATTTTAGGAAAGCTAATGTTATCATTTATTGCAAGGGAAACTGAACACAAACGTAGGGAAGTTACGCCTCAGTTATAAAAGGTTGCGGTTAGACCACATCAGGGCTAACATGTAAAGTATCAATCACTTTATTTAAGGAATGATGTAAATGCACTGGAAATAGTTCAGAGAAAGTTTGCCAGACCAATGCTTAGAATAGATGAGTTGTCTTATGAGGAAACATTAGACACGTTGAGCTTGTATGAACTGGAGTTTTGAAGAGTCAGAAGGGATTTGGAAGAAATATACAAGATTCTTACTTGGCAAATATTGAACTATCAGATTAACTAGATGTAACAAACAATTTTAAGACAATGGTTGAAAAGAAAGCGTGTTTAAAAGTCAGGAATAATTCAGTTAATCACACTACATTAGACTACAACTTTAACTTTAATCTTTTTCCAAACAATTAGGGCATAAGAATATAAGAACGGGAGTTAGAGTAAGTCCTTCTGGTGCTTTGAACTCCACCATTAAAGATTTTCATCATCTTTATCTCAGCTGCAGCTTCTCATATAACCCCCATATTCCTTAATTCTCTTGGCACCCAAAATCAAAAATTTACCAACCTGAATACACTTGATAATTAAGCATTCACAGGTCTCTAGAATGCAGAATTCCAAACATTCACACACACTTGAGTGATATAATTCCTCCTCAAGTTAATCTGAAATGGATGAGTGTGACTCATTTCCCTCCAGAGGAAGCACTTCCACAGAATTTCTTCAATCAAGTACTTATGAATTTCTATGTCAATTTGATAGTCTCACATTTTTCTAAGTGACTGGGAATACAGGCAAAATCTACTCAATCCCTTCACAAAGGATAGCCCTCTCATCTCAAAGCAAGCATTGTAAACATTTTTTTTGCACAACCTCTGAGACAAATTCTATCTTTACTTAAGGAAGGACACCTAACCTATACACAGTACTCCAAGTGTGGCCTCACCAGTACCATGCAAGTGTATTAAGACTTCTTTACGCTAATACCATGAAGCAGAATTCCTTACTGTCCTGCATCCTCATTTACTGTACCTCTTGTACAGGTTTCCATCAATGTATACATATTAAAATCTCTCACCATTATTTTTTTTCCTCACATTTTCCAACCAAAGAACCAACCTCAAACTTCAGCACAGTTTATGTGACTCATTAGGATTGCTGGCAGAGGCTGGTCAATATTTAGTCTAATGGTTGGCACCATATACCTTCAGTTTGCCACCTCAGGCTATTCACAATGAAAGAGAAACTGGGTTAGCGATGCATGAAATGTACATATTAAATGCTCTGATTCCATTGACTGAATGATAAATATATTTCCAAACCCTCAATTAACTGTCGCTAACATCAAAAACACTTTTGGGCATAGTGGCATTGTGGTTAACCAAGCATTTGCAACACTGAACACAAATTTGTTAATAATCTGACTAATTAACATCCATAAATTGATAGTTTTGACATCCACATTGAGATATAGAAGTAAATGTCACAAACCAAAGATTTCACATGCAAGTTGCACAAACGCTGAAGGAACGAGATATAACCTGGTAGAAAAACTATGGACAGACAAGGTAGGCTCACTGCTACAGATTTGAGGGGAGTACAGGAACAGAGGGAGCTTGGGGTTCACACGCATAATTCTCTGAAGATGGTCAGGCAAACTAAAATAGTTGTTAAGGTGGCTTATACAATCCTTGGGTTTATAAATAGAGGCAGAGAATAAAAACAAGAAATGATGCTGCCCCTCTACAAATCACTGGTCAGACCACATTTGGATTAGTGCTTAGTTCTAGGCATCTAATTTAAGGAAGGATGTTAAGGCCCTGGACAGAGTTCAAAGGAGATTTACTAAAATGAGACCAGGAATGAGGTATCTTTGATACAAGGAAAGATTAGAGAAATTGGGATTATTCACCTTGGAGTGGAAAAGATTAAGAGGTGACCTTACAAAATTATGAACAATTTTGACATAGTAATGAATGATATTCTGTTTCCACTGGTTGGTATGCCAGTATCTAGGGGGGGTCACAATTTCAAGATTGCCAGCGAGAGCAAGGAGTGAGATGAGGAGAAACCGCTTTACTCAGGGAGTTGTTAGAATCTGGAACGCGCTACCCGGGAAAGTAGTGGAGATGGATTTCATAGGAGGTTTCATAAGAGAGCTAAATATACATTTGAAACTGATTAATTTAGGGGACAATGGAGTTAAGGGTAGTGAATGAGACTATCTCGGTCGTTTTTTCTGGATTTGATTCAGACATGATGGGTGAAATGGCCTCCTTCTGTACTATAAAATTCTACGATTTAGTAACCTGGCTTAATCTAGACAAACTCTGGATTAACAACAGAATATTTTCAGAGGTGTTTTGCTCAATTTAAAAAGACCGTAAAAGGCAAAAGCCCGAATGATGCAGATAAGCAACTATCGTCAAACAAAGTACGAATTGAAGTTAAAGTAAAAGCTTATACATAAACTGCCATGGGCATGATTTGCCAGTTATTTCATTGATCAGAACGTTAGTTCATCACTTCTTATGAGATTACCCGATGTGATATGATATTTCCAGTGTTGGGACCAATTAGAGCAGGTTAATGGAATCGAAACTTTTAATAGGAGTCCCAAGTATACATCAGCCCATTTTCCCTTTCGGTTCGGAGGTTACGGCTGTAACACGCACAGTGCGGGCTGGCTTTTAAATAATACCCAGCCCAAGAAGCGATCACCTTGACCCAAGGTAACAGGCCGACTCACGGGCTCCACACAGAGGAGGGGAGTCGCTCAGAGAAGTTATCCCCAGGGACAAGGTGCTGCTAAGTATCCCCCGCCGCCGGTTACTCACGCTCACCCGCCTCCATTCCGCTGCTAAGGAAGATGCTGATGCAAGAGGCAGGCGAGCACCGGAAATTACGCTAATATCCACCGCCGCTCGTCACCATAGAAACCCAACAAGCATTCGCCCATTGGCCGCTGCGGGTAAAACACGTCACCGGCGGCTCGGTAACAGTGGAGACCGCTGGTTATTGAGCGACAGTGTCGTAAAAATAACGGAAACTGCCGGAAAAGCTCAGCAGGTCTGCAAGCATTTGGGGGAGGAGGAAAAAAACAAGAGTTAATGTTTCCGCTCCATTGATTCTTCCTGAAAACTGAAGGTAGCAAGGATAAAGTTTATTTTTATTGCAGAAGACAGGGTGGAGATCAGTTGGACATACAAAGGAATGGATAGCAATCTGGCGGGGTGGATGCATTGTTATTAATGGAGACTGTTAGTGGCTAACAATGGGTTGTGTGCAGTAACAGGGAGAAAGTGAGGACTGCAGATGCTGGAGATCAGAGTGGTGCTGGAAAAAGCACAGCCAGTTAGGCAGCACCCGAGAAGCAGGAGACTCGACGTTTCGGACAATAGCCCTTCATTCCAGAAGGCCGTAGAGTTCCCAAGGTGAAAATGAGGTACTGTTCTTCCAGCACAGACCCGAGTTTCGCTGGAGCACTGCAGCAAGTCTGAGAGAAATGTTGGCCAGGGAACAGGGTGGTGTGTTGAAGTGGCAGACAATTGGAAGCTTCAGGATTTTTTTATTGCAGACGGAACATAGGTGTTCTGCGAAGCACTCACCGAGTCCATGCTTCATTTCCCTGACGTAGAGAAGACCACAGTGTGAGCTGTGAATGCTGCAGAATAGTATGAGTAAAGTGCTGCTTCATCTGGAGGGTGTGTTTGGCTCCTTGGATCATCTTCTGTGGTTGCAGGGGGTGTTGGGAATGAAGGAGGAGTGGACCAAAGTGTTCTGGTGGAAATGGTTTTGCGGAAGGCTAACAAGGGAAGGAGGGGAATACAATGGAACCTTGATTATCTGAATATCAACTATCTAAATATCAGATTATCTGAAGGAGATCTCACGGTCCTGATAGAAACATTACATCAAAGACACGTTTCCTACACTGATGGTGCGTTTTGTTTACAATGATTAAACAGGCACCATATGACTGACCTCCCACCCTCTCTCTCCCCACACTTTCCCTGGAGTTCGACAAGAGGGGTGTACTGTAAACTCTTTCCCCCCTCCCCCCCCCCCTTCCACAGATAGTCTCTCCAACATTGTCCTGTACTGGGCAAAGGTGGAACCTATTGAAAGGTTGCAGTAAAAAGTTGTGTGTGTGGCTTGCGTGTGCTATTTGGAGACTTACCCCACAAAGGCAGCAGCAGCAGTCTTGTTGTTGATGTCCAGTCCTGTTCCCCGGGAGAGGGGGTGGACCGGGCGAGTTTAGGGCGGTGTTGCCGTTGGGCGGGGGCTCGCAGACAGTGTGCTGCTGCCTCGTCTCCAGAGGGAAGGGATTTACTGTAAGCGATTAAACGATAATTGATTATCCAAACGAAATAGTGCCCGTCCATCTCATTCGGATATCCGAGGTTCCTCAGTATGCGTTTTTTAAAAATTCATTCGTTTGTGGGACGTGGGTGTTGCTGGCTGGCTAACACTTAGAGAAGGTGATGTCGTCCTTGAGAAGGTGATGTGAGCTGCCTTCTTTAACTGCTACAGTTCACCTGCTGTGAGTTGACCCACAATGCCATTAGGGAGGGAATTCTGGGATTTTGATCCAGTAACATTCAAGGAACAGAAATATATTTCCAAGTCAGGATGGCAGGTGGCTTGGAGGGGAACTTGAAGTTGGTGGTGTTCCCATATATCTACTGCCCTTGACCTTCTACATGTGGTCTTTTATTAAACTGGTGAGTTTCTGTATAAAAAGGCTTAGAGTTTGGTATTCAGAGCACCATTTGAGTTAAAAATTGTAGTAATGCTGGGGAAAGATAATAATGGGCTTAAGGACACACAAATGGGAAGAGCCAAGACAGTTGAAATTTAGTGCACGGAATATATTTTGATTGGAAAAGATCAGTAGACAAGATAATTTACCTGGACTATCTCTGACACCTCGCTCCCCTTCCTGGACCTCTCCATCTCCATTAGTGACGACCGACTTGACACTGACATTTTTTACAAACCCACTGACTCCCATAGCTACCTGGATTACACCTCTTCCCACCCTATCTCTTGCAAAAATGCCATCCCGTATTCCCAATTTCTCCGCCTCCGCCGTATCTGCTCCCAGGAGGACCAGTTCCACCATAGGACACACCAGATGGCCTCCTTCTTTAGAGATCGCAATTTCCCTTCCCACGTGGTTAAAGATGCCCTCCAACGCATCTCGTCCACATCCCGCACCTCCGCCCTCAGACCCCCACCCCTCCAACCGTAACAAGGACAGAATGCCCCTGGTGCTCACCTTCCACCCTACAAACCTTCGCATCAACCAAATCATCCGCTGACATTTCCGCCACCTCCAAACAGACCCCACTACCAGGGATATATTTCCCTCCCCACCCCTTTCCGCCTTCCGCAAAGACCGTTCCCTCCGTGACTACCTGGTCAGGTCCACACACCCCTACGACCCACCCTCCCTATCTGGCACTTCCCCCTGCCACCGCAGGAACTGTAAAACCTGTGCCCACACCTCCTCCCTCACCTCTATCCAAGGCCCTAAAGGAGCCTTCTACATCCATCAAAGTTTCACCTGCACATCCACCAATATCATTTATTGTATCCGTTGCTCCCGATGTGGTCTCCTCTACATTGGGGAGACTGGGTGCCTCCGAGCAGAGCGCTTTAGGGAACATCTCCGAGACACCCGTACCCCAATCAACCAAACCGCCCCGTGGCCCAACATTTCAACTCCCCCTCCCACTCTGCCGAGGCCATGGAGGTCCTGGGCCTCCTTCACCGCCGCTCCCTCACCACCAGACGCCTGGAGGAAGAATGCCTCATCTTCCACCTCGGAAGACTTCAACCCCAGGGCATCAATGTGGACTTCAACAGCTTCCTCATTTCCCCTTCCCCCACCTCATCCTAGTTTCAAACTTCCAGCTCAGTTACTGTTTCCTTGACTTGTCCGACCTGCCTATCTTCTTTTCCACCTATCCACTCCACCCTCTCCTCCTTGACCTATCACCTTCATCCCCTCCCCCACTCACCCATTGTACTCTATGCTACTTTCTCCCCACCCCCACCCTCCTCTAGCTTATCTCTCCATGCTTCAGGCTCACTGCCTTTATTCCTGATGAAGGGCCTTTGCCCGAAACGTCGATTTCACTGCTCGTTGGATGCTGCCTGAACTGCTGTGCTCTTCCAGCACCACTAATCCAAGATAATCTAAACAGTACATTTTAAAAGGATGTATAGAAGCATCCTTGAAGATAGTGAGACAACTTGGGAAGAGGCGAGTTTGAAACAGTCAAGTCTAGGTGTAACAAAACTGTGAGAATTTCAGCATTGTGTAAGCTCAAACAATTTAACAAGTTTGAAACCACCCAACACCAGGTTATAGTCCAACAGCTTTATTTGGAAACACTAGTTTTCAGAGTGCTGCTTCCTCATGAGGTGGTTGTGGTGTGTAAGGTCGTAGGACAGAGAATTTATAGCAAAAGTTTACAGTGTATTGTAACTGAAGTTATATATTGAAAAAGACCTTGATTGTTTGTTACGTCTCTCGCCATTTAGAATGGGCATGTTGGTTTCAGTTCTTTCATATGTAAATTCCAGAACTTTCTTAAAGTTACATTCTCAAGTGAACTTTAACAATAGGTGCCATGTTGGCCCAGATAATGCATTGAAATGGTGAGGTGACCTGTGTGAGGCTATATGTGCCCTCATGTTCAGACTGATTCTAATCTAAAATAGCAATTCACAGAATCTTAGATGGATTCATGCAGTCTTTTAGCAAAATAAAATGTAATTCTGCAAGTACAAATTTACTCCACAAACTTGTGTGCGCACGCACGTGGGGTTGGGTGGTGTGGTGGTATGTGTGTCTGAGAGTGCGTGTGTGAAGGGGTGTAACTCTGTGGGAGGGTGCAAGTGAGTGCACAGACAACAACGAATAGTGGCCAAACAGAGGCTGATAGCCAAGTTCGCTACCCAGGGGGTTAGCCTCAACTGGGAGCTTGGGTTCATGTCACACGACAGTTGACCCCACTGCACCACACATACACTCCTGCAGACCCATACTCACACAGACCTTCTCTGATACGCTCACACATACACACTCACCCTTTCACTCACACTTGCACACATACACATACTCTCCCACAGACACTCATTCCCTCCCCCAAACACACTCCCACAAGTTACTTGAGAATGTAACTTTAAGAAAGTTCTGGGATTTACATATGAAAGAACTGAAACCAACATGCCCATTCTAAAAGATGAGACACATAACAAACAGTCCAGGTCTTTTTCAATATATAACTTCAGTTACATCACTGTAAACTTTTGCTATAAATTCTCTGACCGATGATCTTATACTCCACAACCACCTCATGAAGAAGCAACTCTTCGAAACCTGCTTCCAAATAAAGCTGTTGGACAATAACCTGGCGGTGAGATTTTTAACTTTGTCTACCCCGGTCCAACACCAGCACCTCCAAATCATATTTAACAGATAGCATTAGCTAGTCTTATTGAAGGAGTTGATTTTAGACAGGAAGCTGAGCTCAGAATTGGCAATGTTCAAGCTCAGCAGTTAGGGCGAGGAACAGACACAGGCTGCAGAATTTGGGTAAAAACAATGATTGCAGATGCTGGAAACCAGATTCTGGATTAGTGGTGCTGGAAGAGCACAGCAGTTCAGGCAGCATCCAAGTAGCTTCGAAATCGACGTTTCGGGCAAAAGCCCTTTTATTCCTGATGAAGGAACACTTCCAGCAACACTAATCCAGAAACAGGCTGCAGAATTGTTTGTGTGGATTGAAAGCAAGGCTGGTAGTTCCAAGAGATTTCTGCTTATTCAGTATGAATGTCAGACAAACAGCATGCCTAATCAGAATCTAGGGCTGAGAGTCAGTGACTACATGTTGAGTCTATAGATCTTTTCATTTTCTGCCAAATAGGTTTTGCATAACTATTTGAATATTACTACTGAAGCAGAAGCAGAACAAGTCACGCAGTGCATTACAGATCACAGCAATTTGCTATGCTGAAAAATGTCTTGTCATGGCACCTCTGGTTAATGTCACAAACAAATTCCTGAAGAAACTTGACAGATCTGAGTTAACATTTCAAGATGGGTGACCTCTCTTTAGAGTTGATAGTGGCTAAAGAGAAGGTGGCCCACACGCTGTGGTGGTGGTGGTGGTGTGGAAGATAAAGAGAGAAGAGGGTCAGCAAGTTGGTAGAGACAGAGAAAGACAATATTAAAAAAATAATAGCACCACAATAGCAGTGGTGAGCACTGCTGCCTCACAGCGCTAGGGCCTGGTTTTCATTCAAGCCTTGAATGACTATGTAGAGTTTACAGGTTCTTCCTGTGTCTCCAAGTATGTGCAGATTAGGTATTTGGCTATGCTAAATTTTCTTGTTGTGTCCAGTTATGTGCAGATGAAATGGATTAGCCATGGTAAATGCAAGGTTACTGGTTAGCGTGAGAGGTGGATCTGGATTCTTTTTGGAGGCTCACCATAGACTCGATGGACTGAATGGTCTCTAGCTGCAGTGTAGGGATTCTAAGAATGTTTTTTAAAAAAAAGTATCCTGGGCTTTATTGATAAAGGAATAGAAAACAACAATAAAGGACTATTAAAACATAAAATTGTCTGGGTGACAGCAGGAGCATATTAATGGGACCCACACTTCAGGAAGAATTTCAAACCTTGAGCATGCAAAGATATTTACAACCAGGTTACCGGATATTTATTAGAAAGACTGGTGTCTCTAGTCACATGGAGCTATTCTTGTAACCAAGCCTGTTAAAAGATTTGTTAAAGGAGTTATAATTTTGGTAGACTAGATAAGGGAAACATGTTTCCAGTGGCAGAAGGGTCTGTACCGGAGTACATGAATTTAACTAAAACAACTAACTGCTTGCTGAAAATCTGAAACACAAACAGCAATTGCAGGTATGGCAGCAACTGTGTAGAGAAAACAGAGTTAACATTTAAAGTCTTGTGATTGTTCTCAAAGAACAGATTGTAGTTAGGAATAGGTGGTATGTATGCAGAAGACTGGGGTGAAGGTGGATGGTTGGAGATGGAGCCGAGAGAGAGAGAGAGAGAGAAAGACAGTTGGACAGAAAAGGGATGGATATTGGTAAGCCAGGGAAGAAGGAAAGCTGATAATGGGAACCATAAGTGCATAAAAATGAGTCAGTCGCACAGCACGGAAATAGACAAGTCTGGTCCAATCTGTGCTGACCAGACATCCCAATCTGACAATCTAATTTGTCAGCATTTAGCCCATATCTCTGTCAACCCTGCTTTCTCATATAACCACCCAGATGCCTTTTCAATGCTGTAATTGTACCCACCCTCATCACTTCCTCTGGAAGCTCATTCCATACGTGCACTACCCTCTGCTTGAATATTACCCCTCAGGTTCTTTTTAAATCTTTCCCCTCTCACCCTAAACTATACTGTCTAGTTTTGGACTCCCTACCCTAAGAAAAATACCGTGGCTATTCACTTTATCTACGCCTCTTAGGATTTTGTAAACCTCTAAGATTACCCCTCAGCTTCAGAGTTGGCGGTTTGTTGAAAGCAGCCCATGTGATGACATGGTCTGGGTTGGGGGGATGGATCAAGGACACAGAAGAAGGGATTCACGTTCTAAACTTCAACTTATTTTGAATTCTTAAGGGTCCCCAAGTGGAAATTGAAATGCTGTTTTTCTAGCTTGCACAAAGCCTTGCTGGCGCACCACAGCAGGGTAAACTTTCAGACCAGTAGCATGATGGTGTGTTGGTGGCAGTGCCAGCTTTCTCTCTAATGATGCTGCTGAGTTTCTCCACCAATTTCTGTTTTTGTTTGATTTCTTGCAGCAGCAATTCTTGGTTTGGTATTATTGTCTTTCTCTCTCTAGGCTCTGCCTTCAACTATCTGCCTACCCTCAACTCCCCACTCCCCCACATATCCTATCGGTTCTGAAGGAGGGTCACCGGACTCAAAATGTTAATTCGGCTATCATTTTCCATATATGCTGCCAGATCTGCGGAGGTCCTCCAGGAATTTATTTTCATAACATTAATTTAAAGGTGGCTAATGAACCAAAGATGCGATGATACTTTTCTGCAGAGCAAGTTGCTGTAATCAGGAGTGAACTGCAGGGCAATGTTAGAAACAGAACAATACTGATACTGAAAGTGTCCAATACTGAAAGTGCAGAAATCTCTTAAAACAGCAGAAAAACTGCTGTCACTGTTTTCAATCCACACCACAAACAATTCATCAGCCCTTTTTTACCCCTCACCCTAACTGCTGATGTAGAACATTTCCAAGTCTCCAAGTTGATTCTGAGCTCAGCTTCCTACCGAAAATCAACTCCTTCAATAAGGCCAGCTACTGCTACCTCTGTTACAGTTTATCTTTAATCTTGCTTGAGCTTACACGCTGCTGAAATTCTCATTCTTGTTTTTGATATATCTTGACTTGACTATTCCAAGTTGGCCTCCCACTTTGCACCTGTTGTAAACTTCAGTTCATCCAAAACTTGAATGTGCAAGTTAGGATAGAAACAAAGTGCAATTCAGCTGACACCCCTACTCTTGGTTCAGCAATATTTTAATTTTAAAAGTCTTGCCCTTGTTTGAAATACTTCTGTGGATTCATGCCTCCCTAGTTCTATGACCTCCAGCTGTATAAATTGTGATCCCTGCTCACATCCTATTCTAACTTTTCGCACAGCTCCAACTTTCACTGATCCAAATTTAATTGCTTAGGCCCAAGTCCAGAAATTCTCTAAACCTCTCAACATGCTGAATAAGCATCCATTTGTTGAGAAATTACGTATCTCTGCTGTCATATTTTGTTTAATAACTTTCCTGTGAAGCATTAGGTTGTTTGGTGTACCATATAAATCTCAGTTCAGGTTGTGTCCACTGTGCAGAGCAACCTACTAGATTGGATTCTGTCATGGATTCTGTCAGTCATCTCCTTCCAATATTGGAAATAGGACACCTTTCATGAAACTTACTGATCACTTAGTGACAGTACCAAAATATGAATTTGCAGTGTTATGCAAACCTAATTACGATCAGATAAAAAGTGGTAAAACAAAAAAAAGTGACCACAACTGTTGAATCAGTCATCTTATTGAAGTCTTTAGTCTTGCAATCTATTCAGCTTAGTATCTAGATAGTATGAAAGTTAATTACACATCTGAATGGTTCAAGATGAAGGTAGAAACAAGTTATTTGACCATCTCGGTGCTTCAGTATCATATTTACAAAATGACATAGAAGGCGTGATTAGATTACTGAATTTAATTATAATAGAAAGTTCCTACCTGTGCCTGCCCCAGCTCACCAGATATATACAGCATTTACATAGAATCATACAGCTGACATTTATCCTTTCCATGATACCCTTTGAACTGGTGAACTGAGTGACTTGAAAACATGAAATGAAAATGACCGATCATCCCATTGGAACACTTAAACACATGCACTTTCATGGTTTAAAAAATGTTGTTTTATTTATTTGCACCTGTTTACATTATTGTGCATTTCATTCATAGAATGTTACACAAATATGAAATTTTATTGAGCCCACAAGGAGAAAAGTAGCAGATGGTGCCTATAGGTTCTTGCCATCCTGGAGGCATTTCTTTTCAAACCTATAGTAATCCTTTACAGCTTTCTGCTCAAGAACATCTTACTTAGTGCTAAAGTTTAGAGCAAGATTCACAAATGTGCAAAATATATTCTACATTGCTGTTTTGAGTATAGACTGCTATACAGGTAGGTCAGACAGAAGGAGTCTGTCACATTCATGGACGGTGTCTAAATTCAGAACAGTATACAAATTGAACAGCACAAATATTACCATATACTCAGTTTATAAATACTGTTGAGAGGAAGTTTTCTAAATTGTTGTTGGATTAGAAAGATCAAGTAGAAAGAAGAAGGAAAAAAATTGCACATCTGAAAAGTCATATTTGGCTTCAGCGTTAAGGCCTAGGTTAGGGTTGGTGGTTCTTGGAGGTGACTGTGTAGGAATAATGACCACAGTTAAGCTCCCACCCTGGATGCAATTGAACAAAGCAGTTCCCCCCCCCCCCCCCCCCCCAGCGATCTCTCTCCTCAGATGTTTAATATATGGTTGCCTTGGTAATCCATGTTACACCATGGAATTCTGCAATCATTCTCAATAGGAACCTGTTAACAGTCTTCAACACTTTCAAAGTGGTCATTGAACAGGCAGTCATTTGTTCACCCATAAAAATAATTGATAATTAATTGGAATGATACAAGTACACAGATGACCAGCCAGTAGTAGGGGTTCAGGAGTCCTATCCGTGACATGTTCTGTTGATGACAGGCTTGCCACTTCAGTGTAGCGACGTTCCTGAAAATAAGCATAATTTAAGTTTTATTCAGATGTTGATTCATTTAGATCAAACAAGTAGACTGTTTTATAGTTCAGCTGTTCATTTAGATTCACAATATTTGCCTGCATTTCCATCTTCCACCAGAATTTTTTTTCCCAAGGAAGGGTTAATTAATCTCCTAATAAAAGGACTACTATAAAAACGTAATAATAAACAGTAATCAATTGAATTCCACATGAACTTTAAAAGCACCATTGTGGGCCCAAACAAAAAAAATTGTATACTTCAATAAAGCCAATTACAAAGGCATGGAAATGTTTGCTAAGATTGAGTATCATGATGAATAAACAATACAAAAATGTTCAACAAAAATATTTATAAAGAAAAACAAAAATGCAGTAAGATCGATCCATTTATAGATCACTAATGATTGTATTGTATTCAAAGAGGCAAAGAACAGAAGTCTGAGGATTGAAAATGCTTTAAAAGGGCCACCTAAATAAAACCTGATAAGTAAAGAAAAAAGAGGTAACGAGCCATGAATAATAAAAACAGATTGGAGCTTTTACAAGTACGTAAAAAGTAGCGTAGCTAAATTAAATGTTGGTACAGTACTGAAGTCTTGGGGTGGGGAGGGTGAGGAGGAGGAGGAAGAGACGTTAAACAAATATTTTGCCTTCAAGGAAGAAAGTCACAAATTATATACTAGCATGAGGCGGTAACCTAGTGTTAATAAAAGTGTATGCTAGTGGAAAAATAGCATTAAAGAATCTTCAGGACTAAAATCTGTCAAAAAAAAATTAACAATGCCCTTAGTAAATCTTAGTATGAGCAGACAAAGTCAACACCCTTTTTCAGAAAGAATACTATTTAACAAGTTCATCAGAAGTTTGTTTTGGATCTACCCAGCAGACTAGAGAAAGGGAAACAGCAAACAGCATACACTAGGGCTTCCAAATGGCATTAGGTGCCAGCCTAAAGGTGATTAGATATGACAAGGAAATGGAGTCGGGAGTATTAGATCAGCATGGACAGAGGATTGGTAATGGCTAAGTGATAATGACAAAGAATAAAGAGGTGCATTTTCAAGTTGACAGGTTGTGACTAGTGGGGTGCCATGAGGAGAAGTAGTAGAGCCTCAGCTTTTTGTGATTTATATTAATGACTGTAGTAAAGAGACAACAAATAATACAAAGTTTGCTCATGACAAAAGGTTGGGGGCAGAGTATAAACTGTGCAGAGGACACAGGCTGCACAGAGATACAGATGGTTTAAATGAGTGGGCAACCAGTTTATATTTTGATTGATGTATTTTTCTCAGGAAGGAGTATACTAATTACGAAAGTGAACAGGTTTCCAAATTTTTGCTAGTACTTGTTTGTAT
Organism: Chiloscyllium punctatum; assembly: GCF_047496795.1. Classification (NCBI taxonomy): domain Eukaryota; kingdom Metazoa; phylum Chordata; class Chondrichthyes; order Orectolobiformes; family Hemiscylliidae; genus Chiloscyllium; species Chiloscyllium punctatum. The sequence goes on along the minus strand of NC_092760.1, from coordinate 38,334,882 downwards.
ATTTGAAGCATTGAGAAGCTAGATCTTAAGGTTTATTTTCTTCTATTTAAGGACTGTTTCAGATGGATAAGACTATAAAGGGGGATATAATGTAAACTGCTAATTCAGTATTTGTGAAACATTCAAGTGAAGATTTCCATGTTTGCAAGACAGGATTTCTCTCTCCACCCTTTTTTCTTCTGCAGAACTCAAGCTAAAGGCTGTGCTAGAGAGACAGGCTCCTGTGAATTCCCTGTATATTATTTGCAAATCGGAAAGATTTGTGTACCACACCTAATGTCCCAGAAATTTGAGTAGGAAGAATTTCACAGATGTTCACACCTGCTCAGTTAATAGGTCAGAACAGTCAGTGACAGGAAGAACTTATTGTACCTGTAATCAACCATTCAGCCAATACTAAGCTATACAGTGGCAGTATTATATAAAGATACATGACTGTAAAAGGATACATGGTGTCAAAGGATACCACTAATAGTCTACAATATTTACCTGCGAATTTCTTGTTGTGTCTTCTGTATCGATTGGATGGCCGCATGAATATCTTTGAGCTCATTCATTCCCTTTCTACAGCTGGGACACAGCAACCCTGAGAGAAATTATGTATCAGCTCCAAATAATCAATAAAACACTAAGTCAATTGTTGATCCTCATTTTCTTTTCTCTTCCACCCAAAGTTTATTAAATTGCCTCCTTATTCCTGGTTCTCCTTCCAGCACTCTTTTTCTGCTCTCCTTAATTCACGGATAACAATTTCATTGGTGTCAGTCCTCTAGTTTCATGCCCACTTGTCATACTTCAGCCAAACTAACTGGAGTGAGTGATGTATTCAACTGGGCAGGGATTCACTATCCGTACCTGATGATCCCATACACATAATCTCTGGCTGAGTCACTGGATGACAAGTTTGAGAGTTCTTAAAATCCAGTACAGAATGACAATTCAGCCAGGGGTTTATGACTATGTTATTGTAACACATTGGGTATGTGCTTTTACCTGAGTAACTAATGGGTTGAATACATGGCTGTTACAGGAGCCTGAGTAACCAACGGACAGTACCTTACATTACCCACTACCACCATTGTGTATCTGGTGACAGTGCTAGAGGGACAAATGTGACCACAATCACATTTCAGTGCTACAACTAAATATACTGCTGCTGTCTTTATAGTATAAATGAAGTAAATATCAACAGCTGTCTATAAATCCTCAATTCCAGAGAACCAGATACTTTAAGAAACATGAATTAATATAAGAGTATGAAGCTCTAATACTTTCTCAAAACAGAAACATCTAATGCTATTTCTTTTCTTTTGCAAAGAAAGCATTTGTTCTCAAGTGAATGCCAGATGTATAATTCTTCTGATTTAAAAACTTCATGGGAGTTGAGATGGAACTTAAACAAAGACCCTCCAGCGTGGACAACTCATGTTTCACACAGCCTGTTTGTAGAAAGCGCTGTTCAAATATTTCTTCTTTGGTGAGGAGCTATTAGATTACTCTTAGATTCTATGAAATTGCAGAAAGAAATTTCTCCCACTATAGCTAATGGTACTATGAGCTTAGGTATGACAATAACAGGAAACTGCCATGAAGTTTCCAATTTTAATTTCAAGTGAAGAACTAATCTTTTAAAATGTATAAATACAACGCAGAATTCAGGATGGCTACTATGTTAGGTATCCTGCACCAACTCCAGCTGGCTTGCTCGTCCCCTGTGCTATGGCTCCAACCTAATCCACTCTGCATTCAACTGTCTGGTACCATTGCGATTAAGAAGTTAATTATGACACTGAATGAATATCCTGACTCTTGGAAGTGTACCCAGATATAGTGTTAAGATACTGAAAATGTGAAAATTACAAACTCACTTGGAGGTTAAAAATGCATGGGTTTACACAAGCTGATCATGGCTCAAAACGTATGAGAAATTAGGTCAGGCATAACTGTATTTGTTTCATTCCCATTTATATTCTAGAGATTAAACTGAAGACCAGACCTAATTGCTATAATTTGAGATTACAAGTGCATATTTCGAATCATCAAATTTTGCAGTATGGAAGGGGGCCATTTGACTCATCACATCTATATTGGCACAAAAAGGGTCCCATTATCCAACCCTATCGATGTACCCCTCTAAATTCATCACTTTCAAATATATAACCAGCTCTCTTTGGAAACCTTCTACAGAATCCACCGCTACGAATCTGCCTGGCAGCATATCCCAAATCCGAACAATTCTCTGAGCAAAGAACCTTCCTCCTCATCTCTTTCCTAACTCTCTTGCTCACATTTTTGAAATTGTGACCCCCTAGGTAATCAAGTACCAACTAGTGGAAACAGAATATCTTTACCCTGTCAAAATTGTTCGTAATTTTGGACATCTTGAGGTCACCCCTTAATTTTCCCTGCTCCAAGGGAACAAGCCCAATTCCTTTGTTTCTAAAATCCATCATTCTTGGTAGGATTCTAGTAAAATACCTTTAAGTCCTCTCTAGCGCTTGAACATTACGCTTTAAATAAAGTGCCCAGAACTGATCACAATAATCCAAATGTGGTCTGACGAATGATTTTTAGAGGTGTAGCATCACTTCCTTTTATACTCTAAGCCTCTATTTATAAATTCAGGTATGTGTCTCCTTAACAGCTGTTTCAGCTTACCTGGCCACATTCAGAGAATTATAGGTCCTTATACTCCCCTGAAAGTTGTACCATTGAGCCTTAATTGTCTCTCCATGTTCCTTCTACCAAAATGCATTACCTCACATTTCTCTGCATTAAAACCAATCTGCCAGGTGCACTTGGCAGTGCCCCTGAGGTTACTCAGCTTCACTGTCACAATTTCCTCCGCAGCTTCACATCATCTGCAAATTTGAGATTTTGCCCTTAACACCGGTATCCAAATCATTTACATAAATCAGAAAAAAATAAGAGTTCCAACACTGATCCCTGGGGAATACCACTGTCGATTCTTCTACAATCTGAGAAATGCCCAACTATAACTTTGTTCGGTTTTCTTTTAGTCAATTTCTAATCCATGCTGCCAAGGACTCATCAATCCCAAACATTCCTAATATGCTAAACAACCTGCCATGTGGCTCCATATCAAATGTTTTCTGAAATTCCAAATACGCAACATCCACTGCACTATCCTCATCCACTGCCCTGTGTCAAAGAAACCAATGAAATTTGTCAGACATTACTGCCCTTAACAAAACCTTGGTGACTGTCCAGTATTAATTTATTTTTCCCTAAGCATTTATTTACCGAGTCTCATGTTATGGCCTCCATCAGATTTCCCAATGTCATCAATGCTCAATATCAAGATGACAGGTCTGTAGTTTCCTGTGTTATCCTTTGTCCTTAAACAATGATATCACATTTTCAATTCTCCAGTCCGGTGGGACTAATCTTGTGTTCAAAAGAAGCCTGGAAATTTTCTGTCAATGGCTTCACAATTTGGTCTTTCTCAGTAATCTCGCACCCCATCTGGGCCTGGCGATTTCTCTAACTGGAGTGCTGCCAGCCTTTTTAGAGCTCTTCACCTATCACTTACTGCTCAGTTGCTCAACACCCACAGTTTCAACTAGACCATCATCATCATCTAATTTGGCAAAGACAGAAGCAAAATAATCATTTCGTACCTTTGCCACATCTTTTGCTTCAACGAGCAGCTCACCTGGCTTGTTCCTTATGGGCCTCACACTATCTTTCACTAATCTTTTACTATTAAATATGTCTTAAAAACATATTACTGTTTGTTTTATCCCAGCTTGCCATTTTTTCTCCTCCCTCCTCCTAGCCTTCCCTTATACATTGAGCCTCTCTCCTGCATTTGAAATACTCTTCCTTCCTGATTTCTATTGAAGCTTGTGTTTTACTTCAAATTTTCTTCTTTGTTCTTCCTTCAGCGCAGGCTTTGGGAGCTGAAAAGGCCTTTCCTCGCTGCCCATTCTTTACATATGAGTCAAAGCATGGGAGCTCTTCACTTTATCGTTCACTATTTCTCCAGGATTTGTGCCAATTAACTGCCAGTGTTAAAGCACTACTTATATAATTTGTCCAGAATTTCCACTAATGGTATGATTCTGCAAATCCCAAAGAAATGCTAATCTGGCTTAAGGAGGCAGTTTATTTATGGGCTACAGTTAAAGCAAAGTACTGTGGATACTGGAGCTCCAAAACAAAAACCAGAAGTGCTAGGGAAACTCAGGCAGCTGTTGTGGAGAGAGAAACAAAAAGTTAACTTTGTGAGTCTGATTGGAATTCCAAAATTGGAAGAGTCATATTGGACTCAATGTTAACTTTGTTTCTCTGTTCACAGACACAGTCAGATCGGCTGAATGCTGCCACCACTTTGTTTTTATTGTACTTTTATTTATGGGGACCATCACAGCTTGTCCTCATCTTGCCTTCACGAATAGTAGATACAGGTGTCCCCCCACATCTACGGGTGATATGTTCCAAGATCTATGGCAGATACCCAAAACAGTGGATAGTAGCAAACCCTATCATTTAAATAGGACGCGTACCACCCTGGCAGCCCCCTGGAATGTTCCATATAATATTTTCGGGCTGCGGTAAACCGTAGATAACTGAAACTGGGGACACCAAATCCACGGATACAGGGGTTCTATTGTATATTCATTTTCAAATTATTTCAGGGATGGAGGTGGTTCCATTGGAAAGCAGTCAGGATTAGAAACCTTGGATGACATTAAATCAAGGTAAATTATACTTTACTAGTTCTGGTCTTCTTGACATCCACTAACTTACCGCAGAATAAATTTCTGATGTGCACCATTCAGTTTTAGATTAGATAATAGGTTTATTAACTTAGATCCTCACTCAATTTTTAAAAGCTATTCTGCTCCAATTCCTCAATTGATTTGGGAAATTTGTCTCTTTCAAGTACACAATCAGACATTTAGCATAATAGCAAGTGATAGCCACCAGGCCTAAAGCTGCTGTAAATGATCTGTACTTGGCTCAGGGTAATGGATATTCCAGCCCATTTACAAGGTCTTCGATTAGCACAAGACTTAGTACAATGTTGCAATATGAAGAAGTCCTTTTGAATTTTTAGGGAAGTAGAGCACCACCCTCATCAGATGAATCATCTTGTACTGGTTCTGGTGTCGAACAACTACTCTCTGTGTTCCGTGACCCTTTTGGTGCCGGGCAATCACTGGTTTTGCACCCAATATATTCCTGAACAGAGACCTACTAACAGAAAGCACTTGTTAACAATGCAGACCACTATAATTCAATCTGACCTAACTCAGCACAACATACATTTGCAATTGCATCCATATACAGGCTAAGCATTTAAGATGGCACATCAACATGAAGCAAAATAAGACATTGAAAGGATTTGAAAGAATAAAACAGTATAAACATTTTATGATATATTACACTGGATTACACACAAGCAACTCAGAATATAAAGTCAAATATTTTGTGATTAGATTGGAACTTTAATATTCAGTTTTCTCAGCTGAAAGATAAAAACATACTGATTTTTGGCTGACCAGGAACTGAAGCAAGAGATGTGTGTTCCAACTGAGTAAAGCACAGGAGAAAGACTAGGTTTTAAAACGTAGATAAAAATTCAGGTTAAGGTACAGAGATAAGGAAAATAATGAAGAAGTTAAACTACATAAAAGATAGTGATGTGAAAAGACTGAATTGTACAACAGACAAAAAGCACAAGTTATTTTTCCCCAGTTTGTTCTGCCAGATACATTAGTTTGTTTCAGTAATGGAATTTCAATGGATTTAAAAGGGCGATTATTCGTATAACCTTATTCAACCATGCAATATGTAAACTCCGTAACTTTTGTCTCCCATTACTTCAAGAATGGTATATTTAGTAGCTTTGATGGAGTAATGGGTGAGGTTGGAATAATTGAGGGAAAACGAGGAAAACTGTGGCAATGTGGGATTTCTGGACATTGAAAAAGGCTATCTGGGACTGTCGGTTATCTAAATGGCACAAGGAAGAATTTAGGTTGCTGGAGCACTGAGGGAAAATGGAAACTGAAAATATTAAAGGGGAAATGGCAATGGGGAAGGTCTGATTATGTGACCTGTATTTAGCCTAAGGGTGTGTACTAAATCCAGAATGCTAGTTTTGACACAAGGGTGGAGTAGTGGCCCACAGCCAGAGTGAAATTCTAGTGAAATTAATTTCCTCAGTCACAAAAATGCCCTTCGATCATCAGCCTCTGCTTACTGCCTCTCAGCCAATTCCTTGGATCCCATGGGCTCTTACATTCACTTGCAGTTTCCCACATGAGAAAAGCCTTGCTGATGTCCAAGTAGGACTCTCTAAGAGCAGATTAATTCTAAACTTCTCAATGGCAACTAGGGATGGGCAACCAGCGACACCTATATCCCACAAATGAATTAAAATAAGCTAACAGAGTGTAGAAGCAGAGATGCTTTGGAATTCTGATACTCAAATGAAGGGAAAAGTTGGTAAAAACAACTTCCATGAACAAAAGAAATGCTAATGCTAACTCTAAATAAATCATAGGTTACTTGTCAAGTAAAATGTTTCCTGATTTTAAGAGGGGCAATGGCATGGCAGATGGTGGAATCTGAATTCTAAAAAAATGGAATAAAAAACTAATGACTATGAAACTATTGCCATAAAAACTCATCTGCTTCATTCATGTCCTTTAGAAAATCTGCTACATCATTTGGTCTGGTCTGCAAATGACTCCAGACTCTCAGCAGTGTGGTTGTCTCTTAACTGGCCTCTAAAATGGTCTCGCAAACCACTCAGTTGTCTCAAACCACTACAACACCTAAAGGAATGAAAATGGCCAAATGATCTAGTACTGATGTAGGCAATGGAAACAGCAATGGCAAACTCAGTCCTGCTGCCCTGTAAAGTCCTTTTGGGGCTTGTGCCAACATTGGGACAGCTGTCTCAGACTATATAAACAGTAGTCTACCAGTCATACTCCCAGAATGTCTCTTTACAGAGTATGTGCTACATATCATCCCTGGGATGGTGGCATAGTAGTATTATACACTCACTTAACCTGGGAGTCCTCAATATGAAGTCCAGATCCTATGAATCTCATTGCAACATGTCAAGCATAGACATGATGCAATGAGATGGTTATCATGTACAGCACCCCCTCAGCTAATGTAACAGTCCACTTCTATGTTGAACACCACCTGGAAGAAGTACTAAGATGGGCAAGGGTCAGATACTTCAAGGTCCAGCTCAAAGATTGGTGCAGCAGCACCTCTACTGACTGAGCTGGCCGATTTCCAGAAGAGTTAGCTACTAGACTAGAACATTAATCAAAATCATATAGTGTGGAAACAGGCCATTTGGCCCAACAAGTCCACACTGACCCTCTGCAGAGTAACCTAGAGTATCCTGTTGCTCTAGATTTACCCCTTACTATGGAGAAGGTCTGCAGTAGGTGCTGAGGGGACCAACAAAAGGAAAAAACATATTTGACCTCATAGTCACCAAACTGTTTGCAGCAAATCCATCTATCCATGACAGTACTGGTATGAGCGACTACCCCACAATCCTCGTGAACAAGTATATTGTCTTCACATTGTCAATACCCTCTTGTGTTGTGTGGCATTACAACTGTGCTATACGGGATAGACTTCAAACAGAATTAGCCATTCAAGACTGGGCATCCATCAGCAGTAACAGAACTGAACTTAAACACAATCACTTGTGCACCAAGCAAATGATAGAGCGAATCAATCCCACAACCAATGGATCATATTTAAACTATGCAGTTCTGCTACATCTAGTCATGAATGGCAGTGGACAACTAAACAACTGAATGGAGGAGAAGACTCCACAATATCCTCAACAGGGGCACAGCCCAGGCTGTAGTGCAAAAGACAAGGCTGAAACATTTACAAAAATTCTTCACCTGAGAAGTGCTGAATGGATGATCTACCTTGACACTCTCTGGAGGTCCCCAGCATCATGCATGCCAGTCTTCAGCCTACTTGACTCATTCCACACAAAGGCTAGAGGCCTTGACAACATTCTGGCAACAGTTCTGAAGATTTTTCCTCCAGAACTTACCACACCCCTGGCCAAGCTGTTCTAGCTCAGCTGCTACAGTCATCTACACGACACTTGGAAAAGAGCTCAAGTACATATTGTACACAAAAAGCATGACAAATTCAATTCAGCCAATTTCCACTCCATTAGTCTCTACCATTAGTAAAGCGATGGAAGAGGTCATCAACAATGCTATGAAGCAGCACTTCTTTAGCAATAACGTACTCACTGATGCTCAGTTTGGATTCCACCAGGGAGACTTTGTTCCTGACTTTAACTCAGATTCAAACATGGACAAAAAGAATTGAATTGCAGTGGTGAGTTGATAGTGATTGCTGTCAACATCAAGGCCATATTTGGTGTCCACATTTGAGTGTGGCATGAAGACACCTAACAAAACTAGAGTCAATGGGAACCAAGGGAAGAACACTCTTCTGGTTAGAGTCATAGTTAACACAGAGGAAGATAGTTGTGGTTGTTGGAGGAGTTGCAGGAGCTGCAATCAAGAGTTCCTCAGAGTAGGCCTAACTGTCTTCAGCTGCTTCAATGACTTTGCCTCTACCATAAAATCAGAAGCAGGGGTGTTCGGTACCATTTTGTGACTCCTCTGATACTGAGGCAGTCTCCATGTTCAAAATCAGAAAGACCTAGTCCAGATCAAACTTGGCTGACAAGCGGCAAGTTGCATTCATGCAACATAAGTGTCAGACAATGACGACCTCCAAAATCCACCCATTGACCCTGCACAATCAATGGCACTACTGTTGCGAAATCCTCCATCATCATCCTCAGGCAGCAGCAGCAGTCTTGTTGTTGATGTCCAGTCCTGTTCCCCGGGAGAGGGGGTGGACCGGGCGAGTTTAGGGCGGTGTTGCAGTTGGGCGGGGGTTCGCAGACAGTGTGCTGCTGCCTCGTCTCCAGAGGGAAGGGATTTACTGTAAGCGATTAAACGATAATTGATTATCCAAACGAAATAGTGCCCGTCCATCTCATTCGGATATCCGGGGTTCCTCAGTATGCGTTTTTTAAAAATTCATTCGTTTGTGGGACGTGGGTGTTGCTGGCTGGCTAACACTTAGAGAAGGTGATGTCGTCCTTGAGAAGGTGATGTGAGCTGCCTTCTTTAACTGCTACAGTTCACCTGCTGTGATTTGACCCACAATGCCATTAGGGAGGGAATTCTGGGATTTTGATCCAGTAACATTCAAGGAACAGAAATATATTTCCAAGTCAGGATGGCAGGTGGCTTGGAGGGGAACTTGAAGTTGGTGGTGTTCCCATATATCTACTGCCCTTGACCTTCTACATGTGGTCTTTTATTAAACTGGTGAGTTTCTATATAAAAAGGCTTAGAGTTTGGTATTCAGAGCACCATTTGAGTTAAAAATTGTAGTAATGCTGGGGAAAGATAATGGGCTTAAGGACACACAAATGGGAAGAGCCAAGACAGTTGAAATTTAGTGCACGGAATATATTTTGATTGGAAAAGATCAGTAGACAAGATAATCTAAACAGTACATTTTAAAAGGATGTGTAGAAGCATCCTTGACGATAGTGAGACAACTTGGGAAGAGGCCAGTTTGAAACAGTCAAGTCTAGGTGTAACAAAACTGTGAGAATTTCAGCATTGTGTAAGCTCAAACAATTTAACAAGTTTAAAACCACCCAATACCAGGTTATAGTCCAACAGCTTTATTTGGAAACACTAGTTTTCAGAGTGCTGCTCCCTCATGAGGTGGTTGTGGTGTGTAAGATCGTAGGACAGAGAATTCATAGCAAAAGTTTACAGTGTGTTGTAACTGAAGTTATATATTGAAAAAGACCTTGATTGTTTGTTACGTCTCTCGCCATTTAGAATGGGCATGTTGGTTTCAGTTCTTTCATATGTAAATTCCAGAACTTTCTTAAAGTTACATTCTCAAGTGAACTTTAACAATAGGTGCCATGTTGGCCCAGATAATGCATTGAAATGGTGAGGTGACCTGTGTGAGGCTATGTGTGCCCTAATGTTCAGACTGATTCTAATCTAAAAAAGCAATTCACAGAATCTTAGATGGATTCATGCAGTCTTTTAGCAAAATAAAATGTAATTCTGCAAGTACAAATTTACTCCACAAATTTGTGTGCGCACGCACGTGGGGTTGGGTGGGGTGGTGGTATGTGTGTCTGAGAGTGCGTGTGTGAAGGGGTGTAACTCTGTGGGAGGGTGCAAGTGAGTGCACAGACAACAACGCAAAGTGGCCAAGCAGAGGCTGGTAGCCAAGTTCGCTACCCATGGGGATAGCCTCAACTGGGAGCTTGGGTTCATGTCACACTATAGGTGACCCCACTGCACCACACATACACTCCTACAGACCCATACTCACACAGACCTTCTCTGATACGCTCACACATACACACTCACCCTTTCACTCACACTTGCACACATACACATACTCTCCCACAGACACTCATTCCCTCCCCCAAACACACTCCCACAAGTTACTTGAGAATGTAACTTTAAGAAAGTTCTGGGATTTACATATGAAAGAACTGAAACCAACATGCCCATTCTAAAAGATGAGACACATAACAAACAGTCCAGGTCTTTTTCAATATATAACTTCAGTTACATCACTGTAAACTTTTGTTATAAATTCTCTGACCGATGATCTTATACTCCACAACCACCTCATGAAGAAGCAACTCTCCGAAACCTGCTTCCAAATAAAGCTGTTGGACAATAACCTGGCGGTGAGATTTTTAACTTTGTCTACCCCGGTCCAACACCAGCACCTCCAAATCATATTTAACAGATAGCATTAGCTAGTCTTATTGAAGGAGTTGATTTTAGACAGGAAGCTGAGCTCAGAATTGGCAATGTTCAAGCTCAGCAGTTAGGGCGAGGAACAGACACAGGCTGCAGAATTTGGGTAAAAACAATGACTGCAGATGCTGGAAACCAGATTCTGGATTAGTGGTGCTGGAAGAGCACAGCAGTTCAGGCAGCATCCAAGTAGCTTCGAAATCGACGTTTCGGGCAAAAGCCCTTTTATTCCTGATGAAGGAACACTTCCAGCAACACTAATCCAGAAACAGGCTGCAGAATTGTTTGTGTGGATTGAAAGCAAGGCTGGTAGTTCCAAGAGATTTCTGCTTATTCAGTATGAATGTCAGACAAACAGCATGCCTAATCAGAATCTAGGGCTGAGAGTCAGTGACTACATGTTGAGTCTATAGATCTTTTCATTTTCTGCCAAATAGGTTTTGCATAACTATTTGAATATTACTACTGAAGCAGAAGCAGAACAAGTCACGCAGTGCATTACAGATCACAGCAATTTGCTATGCTGAAAAATGTCTTGTCATGGCACCTCTGGTTAATGTCACAAACAAATTCCTGAAGAAACTTGACAGATCTGAGTTAACATTTCAAGATGGGTGACCTCTCTTTAGAGTTGATAGTGGCTAAAGAGAAGGTGGCCCACACGCTGTGGTGGTGGTGGTGTGGAAGATAAAGAGAGAAGAGGGTCAGCAAGTTGGTAGAGACAGAGAAAGACAATATTAAAAAAATAATAGCACCACAATAGCAGTGGTGAGCACTGCTGCCTCACAGCGCTAGGGCCTGGTTTTCATTCAAGCCTTGAATGACTATGTAGAGTTTACAGGTTCTTCCTGTGTCTCCAAGTATGTGCAGATTAGGTATTTGGCTATGCTAAATTTTCTTGTTGTGTCCAGTTATGTGCAGATGAAATGGATTAGCCATGGTAAATGCGAGGTTACTGGTTAGCGTGAGAGGTGGATCTGGATTCTTTTTGGAGGCTCACCATAGACTCGATGGACTGAATGGTCTCTAGCTGCAGTGTAGGGATTCTAAGAATGTTTTTTAAAAAAAGTATCCTGGGCTTTATTGATAAAGGAATAGAAAACAACAATAAAGGACTATTAAAACATAAAATTGTCTGGGTGACAGCAGGAGCATATTAATGGGTCCCACACTTCAGGAAGAATTTCAAACCTTGAGCATGCAAAGATATTTACAACCAGGTTACCGGATATTTATTAGAAAGACTGGTGTCTCTAGTCACATGGAGCTATTCTTGTAACCAAGCCTGTTAAAAGATTTGTTAAAGGAGTTATAATTTTGGTAGACTAGATAAGGGAAACATGTTTCCAGTGGCAGAAGGGTCTGTACCGGAGTACATGAATTTAACTAAAACAACTAACTGCTTGCTGAAAATCTGAAACACAAACAGCAATTGCAGGTATGGCAGCAACTGTGTAGAGAAAACAGAGTTAACATTTAAAGTCTTGTGATTGTTCTCAAAGAACAGATTGTAGTTAGGAAAAGGTGGTATGTATGCAGAAGACTGGGGTGAAGGTGGATGGTTGGAGATGGAGCCTAGAGAGAGAGCGCGAGAGAGAGAGAGCAAGAAAGAGAGAGAGAGAGAGCAAGAGAGAGAGAGAGAGAGCAAGAGAGAGAGAGAGAGCAAGAGAGAGAGAGAGAGAGCGAGAGAGAGAGCGCGAGAGAGACACAGTTGGACAGACAAAAGGGATGGATATTGGTAAGCCAAGGAAGAAGGAAAGCTGATAATGGGAACCATAAGTGCGTAAAAATGAGTCAGTCGCACAGCATGGAAATAGACAAGTCTGGTCCAATCTGTGCTGACCAGACATCCCAATCTGACAATCTAATTTGTCAGCATTTAGCCCATATCTCTGTCAACCCTGCTTTCTCATATAACCACCCAGATGCCTTTTCAATGCTGTAATTGTACCCACCCTCATCACTTCCTCTGGAAGCTCATTCCATACGTGCACTACCCTCTGCTTGAATATTACCCCTCAGGTTCTTTTTAAATCTTTCCCCTCTCACCCTAAACTATACTGTCTAGTTTTGGACTCCCTACCCTAAGAAAAATACCGTGGCTATTCACTTTATCTACGCCTCTTAGGATTTTGTAAACCTCTAAGATTACCCCTCAGCTTCAGAGTTGGCGGTTTGTTGAAAGCAGCCCATGTGATGACATGGTCTGGGTTGGGGGGATGGATCAAGGACACAGAAGAAGGGATTCACGTTCTAAACTTCAACTTATTTTGAATTCTTAAGGGTCCCCAAGTGGAAATTGAAATGCTGTTTTTCTAGCTTGCACAAAGCCTTGCTGGCGCACCACAGCAGGGTAAACTTTCAGGCCAGTAGCATGATGGTGTGTTGGTGGCAGTGCCAGCTTTCTCTCTAATGATGCTGCTGAGTTTCTCCACCAATTTCTGTTTTTGTTTGATTTCTTGCAGCAGCAATTCTTGGTTTGGTATTATTGTCTTTCTCTCTCTAGGCTCTGCCTTTAACTATCTGCCTACCCTCATCTCCCCACTCCCCCACATATCCTATCGGTTCTGAAGGAGGGTCACCGGACTCAAAATGTTAATTCGGCTATCATTTTCCATATATGCTGCCAGATCTGCTGAGTTCCTCCAGGAATTTATTTTCATAACATTAATTTAAAGGTGGGAAAAGAACCAAAGATGCGATGATACTTTTCTGCAGAGCAAGTTGCTGTAATCAGGAGTAAACTGCAGGGCAATGTTAGAAACAGAACAAGCCAAATGGGTTTTGCATGTGTACATTCGAATGGCAAAAAATTAACAGGTCTATAGTCTCAACACGTAATACTGAAAGTGTCCAATACTGAAAGTGCAGAAATCTCTTAAAACAGCAGAAAAACTGCTGTCACTGTTTTCAATCCACATCACAAACAATTCATCAGCCCTTTTTTACCCCTCACCCGAACTGCTGATGTAGAACATTTCCAAGTCTCCAAGTTGATTCTGAGCTCAGCTTCCTACCGAAAATCAACTCCTTCAATAAGGGCAGCTACTGCTACCTCTGTTACAGTTTATCTTTAATCTTGCTTGAGTTTACATCCTGCTGAAATTCTCATTCTTGTTTTTGATACATCTAGACTTGACTATTCCAAGTTGGCCTCCTACTTTGCACCTGTTGTAAACTTCAGTTCATCCAAAACTTGAATGTGCAAGTTAGGATAGAAACAAAGTGCAATTCAGCTGACACCCCTACTCTTGGTTCAGCAATATTTTAATTTTAAAAGTCTTGCCCTTGTTTAAAATACTTCTGTGGATTCATGCCTCCCTAGTTCTATGACCTCCAGCTGTATAAATTGTGATCCCTGCTCACATCGTATTCTAACTTTTAGCACAGCTCCAACTTTCACTGATCCAAATTTAATTGCTGAGGCCCAAGTCCAGAAATTCTCTAAACCTCTCAACATGCTGAATAAGCATCCATTTGTTGAGAAATTACGTATCTCTGCTGTCATATTTTGTTTAATAACTTTCCTGTGAAGCATTAGGTTGTTTGGTGTACCATATAAATCTCAGTTCAGGTTGTGTCTACTGTGCAGAGCGACCTACTAGATTGGATTCTGTCATGGATTCTGTCAGTCATCTCCTTCCAATATTGGAAATAGGACACCTTTCATGAAACTTACTGATCACTTAGTGACAGTACCAAAATATGAATTTGCAGTGTTATGCAAACCTAATAAAAAGTGGTAAAACAAAAAAAAAGTGACCACAACTGTTGAATCAGTCATCTTATTGAAGTCTTTAGTCTTGCAATCTATTCAGCTTAGTATCTAGATAGTATGAAAGTTACACATCTGAATGGTTCAAGATGAAGGTAGAAACAAGTTATTTGACCATCTCGGTGCTTCAGTATCATATTTACAAAATGACATAGAAGGCGTGATTAGATTACTGAATTTAATTATAATAGAAAGTTCCTACCTGTGCCTGCCCCAGCTCACCAGATATATACAGCATTTACAGAGAATCATACAGCTGACATTTATCCTTTCCATGATACCCTTTGAACTGGTGCACTGAGTGACTTGAAAACATGAAATTAAAACGACCGATCATCCCATTGGAACACAAACACATGCGCTTTCATGGTTTAAAAAATGTTTTTATTTATTTGCACCTGTTTACATTATTGTGCATTTCATTCATAGAATGTTACACAGATGTGAAATTTTATTGAGCCCACAAGGAGAAAAGTAGCAGATGGTGCCTATAGGTTCTTGCCATCCTGGAGGCATTTCTTTTCAAACCTATAGTAATCCTTTACAGCTTTCTGCTCAAGAATATCTTACTTAGTGCTAAAGTTTAGAGCAAGATTCACAAATGTGCAAAATATATTCTACATTGCTGTTTTGAGTATAGACTGCTATACAGGTAGGTCAGACAGAAGGAGTCTGTCACATTCATGGACGGTGTCTAAATTCAGAACAGTATACAAATTGAACACCACAAATATTACCATATACTCAGTTTATAAATACTGTTGAGAGGAAGTTTTCTAAATTGTTGTTGGATTAGAAAGATCAAGAAGAAAGGAGAAGGAAAAAAATTGCACATCTGAAAAGTCATATTTGGCTTCAGCGTTAAGGCCTAGGTTAGGGTTGGTGGTTCTTGGAGGTGACTGTGTAGGAATAATGACCACAGTTAAGCTCCCACCCTGGATGCAATTGAACAAAGCAATTCCCCCCCCGCCCCCACCAGCGATCTCTCTCCTCAGATGTTTAATATATGGTTGCCTTGGTAATCCATTTTACACCATGGAATTCTGCAATCATTCTCAATAGGATCCTGTTAACAGTCTTCAACACTTTCAAAGTGGTCATTGAACAGGCAGTCATTTGTTCACCCATAAAAATAATTGATAATTAATTGGAATGATACAAGTACACAGATGACCAGCCAGTAGTAGGGGTTCAGGAGCCCTATCCGTGACATGTTCTGTTGATGACAGGCTTGCCACTTCAGTGTAGCGACGTTCCTGAAAATAAGCATAATTTAAGTTTTATTCAGATGTTGATTCATTTAGATCAAACAAGTAGACTGTTTTATAGTTCAGCTGTTCACTTAGATTCACAATATTTGCCCACATTTCCATCTTCCACCAGAATTTTTTTTCCCAAGGAAGGGTTAATTAATCTCCTAATAAAAGGACTACTATAAAAACATAATAATAAACAGTAATCAATTGAATTCCACATGAACTTTAAAAGCACCATTGTGGGCCCAAACAAAAATAAATTGTATACTTCAATAAAGCCAATTACAAAGGCATGGAAATGTTTGCTAAGATTGAGTATCATGATGAATAAACAATACAAAAATGTTCAACAAAAATATTTATAAAGAAAAACAAAAATGCAGCAAGATCGATCCATTTATAGATCACTAATGATTGTATTGTATTGAAAGAGGCAAAGTACAGAAGACTAAGGATTGAAAATGCTTTAAAAGGGCCACCTAAATAAAACCTGATAAGTAAAGAAAAAAGAGGTAACGAGCCATGAATAATAAAAACAGATTGGAGCTTTTACAAGTACGTAAAAAGTAGCGTAGCTAAAATAAATGTTGGTACAGTACTGAAGTCATGGGGTGAGGAGGAGGAACAAGAGACGTTAAACAAATATTTTGCCTTCAAGGAAGAAAGTCACAAATTATATACTAGCATGAGGCAGTAACCTAGTGTTAATAAAAGTGTATGCTAGTGGAAAAATAGCATTAAAGTATCTTCAGGACTAAAATCTGTCAAAAAAAAAATTAACAATGCCCTTAGTAATTCTTAGTATGAGCAGACAAAGTCAACACCCTTTTTCAGAAAGAATACTATTTAACAAGTTCATCAGAAGTTTGTTTTGGATCTACCCAGCAGACTAGAGAAAGGGAAACAGCAAACAGCATACACTAGGGCTTCCAAATGGCATTAGGTGCCAGCCTAAAGGTGATTAGATATGACAAGGAAATGGAGTCGGGAGTATTAGATCAGCATGGACAGAGGATTGGTAATGGCTAAGTGATAATGACAAAGAATAAAGAGGTGCATTTTCAAGTTGACAGGTTGTGACTAGTGGGGTGCCATGAGGAGAAGTAGTAGAGCCTCAGCTTTTTGTGATTTATATTAATGACTGTAGTAAAGAGACAACAAATAATACAAAGTTTGCTCATGACAAAAGGTTGGGGGCAGAGTATAAACTGTGCAGAGGACACAGGCTGCACAGAGATACAGATGGTTTAAATGAGTGGGCAACCAGTTTATATTTTGATTGATGTATTTTTCTCAGGAAGGAGTATACTAATTACGAAAGTGAACAGGTTTCCAAATTTTTGCTAGTACTTGTTTGTATATTTGAAGCATTGAGAAGCTAGATCTTAAGGTTTATTTTCTTCTATTTAAGGACTGTTTCAGATGGATAAGACTATAAAGGGGGATATAGTGTAAACTGCTAATTCAGTATTTGTGAAACATTCAAGTGAAGATTTCCATGTTTGCAAGACAGGATTTCTCTCTCCACCCTTTTTTCTTCTGCAGAACTCAAGCTAAAGGCTGTGCTAGAGAGACAGGCTCCTGTGAATTCCCTGTATATTATTTGCAAATCGGAAAGATTTGTGTACCACACCTAATGTCCCAGAAATTTGTGTAGGAAGAATTTCACAGATGTTCACACCTGCTCAGTTAATAGGTCAGAACAGTCAGTGACAGGAAGAACTTATTGTACCTGTAATCAACCATTCAGCCAATACTAAGCTATACAGTGGCAGTATTATATAAAGATACATGACTGTAAAAGGATACATGGTGTCAAAGGATACCACTAATAGTCTACAATATTTACCTGCGAATTTCTTGTTGTGTCTTCTGTATCGATTGGATGGCCGCATGAATATCTTTGAGCTCATTCATTCCCTTTCTACAGCTGGGACACAGCAACCCTGAGAGAAATTATGCATCAGCTCCAAATAATCAATAAAACACTAAGTCAATTGTTGATCCTCATTTTCTTTTCTCTTCCACCCAAAGTTTATTAAATTGCCTCCTTATTCCTGGTTCTCCTTCCAGCACTCTTTTTCTGCTCTCCTTAATTCACGGATAACAATTTCATTGGTGTCAGTCCTCTAGTTTCATGCCCACTTGTCATACTTCAGCCAAACTAACTGGAGTGAGTGATGTATTCAACTGGGCAGGGATTCACTATCCGTACCTGATGATCCCATACACATAATCTCTGGCTGAGTCACTGGATGACAAGTTTGAGAGTTCTTAAAATCCAGTACAGAATGACAATTCAGCCAGGGGTTTATGACTATGTTATTGTAACACATTGGTATGTGCTTTTACCTGAGTAACTAATGGGTTGAATACGTGGCTGTTACAGGAGCCTGAGTAACCAACGGACAGTACCTTACATTACCCACTACCACCATTGTGTATCTGGTGACAGTGCTAGAGGGACAAATGTGACCACAATCACATTTCAGTGCTACAACTAAATGTACTGCTGCTGTCTTTATAGTATAAATGAAGTAAATATCAACAGCTGTCTATAAATCCTCAATTCCAGAGAACCAGATACTTTAAGAAACATGAATTAATATAAGAGTATGAAGCTCTAATACTTTCTCAAAACAGAAACATCTAATGCTATTTCTTTTCTTTTGCAAAGAAAGCATTTGTTCTCAAGTGAATGCCAGATGTATAATTCTTCTGAATTAAAAACTTCATGGGAGTTGAGATGGAACTTAAACAAAGACCCTCCAGCGTGGACAGCTCATGTTTCGCACAACCTGTTTGTAGAAAGCGCTGTTCAAATATTTCTTCTTTGGTGAGGAGCTATTAGATTACTCTTACATTCTATGAAATTGCAGAAAGAAATTTCTCCCACTATAGCTAATGGTACTATGAGCTTAGGTATGACAATAACAGGAAACTGCCATGAAGTTTCCAATTTTAATTTCAAGTGAAGAACTAATCTTTTAAAATGTATAAATACAACGCAGAATTCAGGATGGCTACTATGTTAGGTATCCTGTATCAACTCCAGCTGGCTTGCTCGTCCCTTGTGCTATGGCTCCAACCTAATCCACTCTGCATTCAACTGTCTGGTACCATTGCGATTAAGAAGTTAATTATGACACTGAATGAACATCCTGACTCTTGGAAGTGTATCCAGATATAGTGTTAAGATACTGAAAATGTGAAAATTACAAACTCACTTGGAGGTTAAAAATGCATGGGTTTACACAAGCTGATCATGGCTCAAAACGTATGAGAAATTAGGTCAGGCATAACTGTATTTGTTTCATTCCCATTTATATTCTAGAGATTAAACTGAAGACCAGACCTAATTGCTATAATTTGAGATTACAAGTGCATATTTCGAATCATCAAATTTTGCAGTATGGAAGGGGGCCATTTGACTCATCACATCTGTATTGGCACAAAAAGGGTCCCATTATCCAACCCTATCGATATACCCCTCTAAATTCATCACTTTCAAATATATAACCAGCTCTCTTTGGAAACCAATGAAATTTGTCAGACATTACTGCCCTTAACAAAACCTTGGTGACTGTCCAGTATTAATTTATTTTTCCCTAAGCATTTATTTACCGAGTCTCATATTATGGCCTCCATCGGATTTCCCAATGTCATCAATGCTCAATATCAAGATGACAGGTCTTTAGTTTCCTGTGTTATCCTTTGTCCTTAAACAATGATATCACATTTTCAATTCTCCAGTCCGGTGGGACTAATCTTGTGTTCAAAAGAAGCCTGGAAATTTTCTGTCAATGGCTTCACAATTTGGTCTTTCTCAGTAATCTCGCACCCCATCTGGGCCTGGCGATTTCTCTAACTGGAGTGCTGCCAGCCTTTTTAGCAGCTCTTTACCTATCACTTACTGCTCAGTTGCTCAACACCCACAGTTTCAACTAGACCATCATCATCATCTAATTTGGCAAAGACAGAAGCAAAATAATCAATTCGTACCTTTGCCCCATCTTTTGCTTCAACGAGCAGCTCACCCGGCTTGTTTCTTATGCGCCTCACACGATCTTTCACTTATCTTTTGCTATTAAATATGTCTTAAAAACATATTACTGTTTGTTTTATCCCAGCTTGCCATCTTTCCTCATCCTTCCTCCTAGCCTTCCCTTATACATTGAGCCTCTCTCCTGCATTTGAAATACTCTTCCTTCCTGATTTATATTGAAGCTAGTGTTTTACTTCAAATTTTCTTCTTTGTTCTTCCTTCAGCGCAGGCTTTGGGAGTTGAAAAGACCTTTCCTCGCTGCCCATTCTTTACATATGAGTCAAAGCATGGGAGCTCTTCACTTTATCGTTCACTATTTCTCCAGGATTTGTGCCAATTAACTGCCAGTGTTAAAGCACTACTTATATAATTTGTCCAGAATTTCCACTAATGGTATGATTCTGCAAATCCCAAAGAAATGCTAATCTGGCTTAAGGAGGCAGTTTATTTATGGGCTACAGTTAAAGCAAAGTACTGTGGATACTGGAGCTCCAAAACAAAAACCAGAAGTGCTAGGGAAACTCAGGCAGCTGTTGTGGAGAGAGAAACAAAAAGTTAACTTTGTGAGTCTGATTGGAATTCCAAAATTGAAAGAGTCATGTTGGACTCAATGTTAACTTTGTTTCTCTGTTCACAGACACAGTCAGATCGGCTGAATGCTGCCACCACTTTGTTTTTATTGTACTTTTATTTATGGGGACCATCACAGCTTGTCCTCATCTTGCCTTCACGAATAGTAGATACAGGTGTCCCCCCACATCTACGGGTGATATGTTCCAAGATCTATGGCAGATACCCAAAACAGTGGATAGTTGCAAACCCTATCATTGAAATGGGACGCGAACCTCCCTGGCACCCCCCTGGAATTATTTCTGGAATGTTCCATATAATATTTTCGGGCTGCGGTAAACCGTAGGCTGGGGACACCAAATCCACGGATACAGGGGTTCTATTGTATATTCATTTTCAAATTATTTCAGGGATGGAGGTGGTTCCATTGGAAAGCAGTCAGGATTAGAAACCTTGGATGACATTAAATCAAGGTAAATTATACTTTACTAGTTCTGGTCTTCTTGACATCCACTAACTTACCGCAGAATAAGTTTCTGATGTGCACCATTCAGTTTTAGATTAGATAATAGGTTTATTCACTTAGATCCTCACTCAATTTTCAAAAGCTATTCTGCTCCAATTCTTCAATTGATTTGGGAAATTTGTCTCTTTCAAGTACACAATCAGACATTTAGCATAATAGCAAGTGATAGCCACCAGGCCTAAAGCTGCTGTAAATGATCTGTACTTGGCTCAGGGTAATGGATATTCCAGCCCATTTACAAGGTCTTCGATTAGCACAAGACTTAGTACAATGTTGCAATATGAAGAAGTCCCTTTTGAATTTTTAGGGAAGCAGAGCACCTACCCTCATCGGAAGAATCATCTTGTACTGGTTCTGGTGTCGAACAACTACTCTCTGTGTTCTGTGACCCTTTTGGTGCCGGGCAATTACTGGTTTTGCACCCAATATATTCCTGAACAGAGACCTACTAACAGAAAGCACTTGTTAACAATGCAGACCACTATAATTCAATCTGACCTAACTCAGCACAACATACATTTGCAATTGCATCCATATACAGGCTAAGCATTTAAGATGGCACATCAACATGAAGCAAAATAAGACATTGAAAGGATTTGAAAGAATAAAACAGTATAAACATTTTATGATATATTACACTGGATTACACATAAGCAACTCAGAATATAAAGTCAAATATTTTGTGATTAGATTAGAACTTTAATATTCAGTCTTCTCAGCTGAAAGATAAAAACATACTGATTTTTGGCTGACCAGGAACTGAAGCAAGAGATGTGTGTTCCAACTGAGTAAAGCACAGGAGAAAGACTAGGTTTTAAAACGTAGATAAAAATTCAGGTTTAGGTACAGAGATAAGGAAAATAATGAAGAAGTTAACTATATAAAAGATAGTGATGTGAAAAGACTGAATTATACAACAGACAAAAAGTTATTTTTCCCCAGTTTGTTCTGCCAGATACATTAGTTTGTTTCAGTAATGGAATTTCAATGGATTTAAAAGGGCAATTATTCGTACAACCTTATTCAACCATGCAATATGTAAACTCCCTAACTTTTGTCTCCCATTACTTCAAGAATCGTATATTTAGTAGCTTTGATGGAGTAATGGGTGAGGTTGGAATAATTGAGGGAAAACGAGGAAAACTGTGGCAATGTGGGATCTCTGGACATTGAAAAAGGCTATCTGGGACTGTCCGTTATCTAAATGGCAGAATTGGGTTGCTGGAGCACTGAGGGAAAATGGAAACTGAAAATATTAAAGGGGAAATGGCAATGGGGAAGGTCTGATTTTGTGAGCTGTATTTAGCCTAAGGGTGTGTACTAAATCCAGAATGCTAGTTTTGACAAGTGTGGAGTAGTGGCCCACAGCCAGAGTGAAATTCTAGTGAAATTAATTTCCTCAGTCACAAAAGTGCCCTTCGATCATCAGCCTCTGCTTACTGCCTCTCAGCCAATTCCTTGGATCCCATGGGCTCTTACATTCACTTGCAGTTTCCCACATGAGAAAAGCCTTGCTGATGTCCAAGCAGGACTCTCTAAGAGCAGATTAATTCTAAACTTCTCAATGGCAACTAGGGATGGGCAACCAGCGACACCTATATCCCACAAATGAATTAAAATAAGCTAACAGAGTGTAGAAGCAGAGATGCTTTGGAATTCTGATACTCAAATGAAGGGAAAAGTTGGTAAAAACAACTTCCATGAACAAAAGAAATGCTAATGCTAACTCTAAATAAATCATAGGTTACTTGTCAAGTAAAATGTTTCCTGATTTTAAGAGGGGCAAAGGCATGGCAGATGGTGGAATCTGAATTCTAAAAAAATGGAATTAAAAACTAATGACTATGAAACTATTGCCATAAAAACTCATCTGCTTCATTCATGTTCTTTAGAAAATCTGCTACATCATTTGGTCTGGTCTGCATATGACTCCAGACTCTCAGCAGTGTGGTTGTCTCTTAACTGGCCTCTAAAATGGTCTCGCAAACCACTCCGTTGTCTCAAACCACTACAACACCGAAAGGAATGAAAATGGCCAAAATGATCTAGTACTGATGTAGGCATTGGAAACAGCAATGGCAAACTCAGTCCTGCTGCCCTGTAAAGTCCTTTTGGGGCTTGTGCCAACATTGGGACAGCTGTCTCAGACTATATAAACAGTAGTCTACCAGTCATACTCCCAGAATGTCTCTTTACAGACTATGTGCTACATATCATCCCTGGGATGGTGGCATAGTAGTATTATACACTCACTTAAGCTGGGAGTCCTGAATATGAAGTCCAGATCCTATGAATCTCATTGCAACATGTCAAGCATAGACATGATGCAATGAGATGGTTATCATGTACAGCACCCCCTCAGCTAATGTAACAGTACACTTCTATGTTGAACAACACCTGGAAGAAGTACTAAGATGGGTAAGGGTCAGATACTTCAAGGTCCAGCTCAAAGATTGGTGCAGCAGCACCTCTACCGACTGAGCTGGCCAAGTTCTACAAGAGTTAGCTACTAGACTAGAACATTCATCAAAATCGTATAGTGTGGAAACAGGCCATTTGGCCCAACAAGTCCACACTGACCCTCCGCAGAGTAACCTACCCAGACCCATTACCCTATCCTGTTGCTCTAGATTTACCCCTTACTATGGAGAAGGTCTGCAGTAGGTGCTGAGGGGACCAACAAAAGGAAAAAACATATTTGACCTCATAGTCACCAAACTGTTTGCAGCAAATGCATCTGTCCATGACAGTACTGGTATGAGCGACTACCCCACAATCCTCGTGAACAAGTAGTATTGTCTTCACATTGTCAATACCCTCTTGCGTTGTGTGGCATTACAACTGTGCTAAACGGGATAGACTTCAAACAGAATTAGCCATTCAAGACTGGGCATCCATCAGCAGTAACAGAACTGAACTTAAACACAATCACTTGTGCACCAAGCAAATGATAGAGCGAATCAATCCCACAACCAATGGATCATATTTAAACTATGCAGTTCTGCTACATCTAGTCATGAATGGCAGTGGACAACTAAACAACTGAATGGAGGAGAAGACTCCACAATATCCTCAACAGGGGCACAGCCCAGGCTGTAGTGCAAAAGACAAGGCTGAAGCATTTACAAAAATTCTTCACCTGAGAAGTGCTGAATGGACGATCTACCTTGACACTCTCTGGAGGTCCCCAGCATCATGCATGCCAGTCTACAGCCTACTTGACTCATTCCACACAAAGGCTATAGGCCTTGACAACATTCTGGCAACAGTTCTGAAGATTTTTCCTCCAGAACTTACCACACCCCTGGCCAAGCTGTTCTAGCTCAGCTGCTACAGTCATCTACACGACACTTGGAAAAGAGCTCAAGTACATATTGTACACAAAAAGCATGACAAATTCAATTCAGCCAATTTCCACTCCATTAGTCTCTACCATTAGTAAAGCGATGGAAGAGGTCATCAACAATGCTATGAAGCAGCACTTCTTTAGCAATAACGTACTCACTGATGCTCAGTTTGGATTCCACCAGGGAGACTTTGCTCCTGACTTTAACTCAGATTCAAACATGGACGAAAAGAACTGAATTGCAGTGGTGAGTTGATAGTGATTGCTGTCAACATCAAGGCCATATTTGGTGTCCACATTTGAGTGTGGCATGAAGACACCTAACAAAACTAGAGTCAATGGGAACCAAGGGAAGAACACTCTTCTGGTTAGAGTCATAGTTAACACAGAGGAAGATCGTTGTGGTTGTTGGAGGAGTTGCAGGAGCTGCAATCAAGAGTTCCTCAAGATAGGCCTAACTGTCTTCAGCTGCTTCAATGACTTTGCCTCTACCATAAAATCAGAAGCAGGGGTGTCCGGTACCATTTTGTGACTCCTCTGATACTGAGGCAGTCTCCATGTTCAAATTCAGAAAGACCGAGTCCAGATCAAACTTGGCTGACAAGCGGCAAGTTGCATTCATGCAACGTAAGTGTCAGGCAATGACCGCCTCCAAAATCCACCCATTGACCCTGCACATTCAATGGCACTACTGTTGCGAAATCCTCCATCATCATCCTCAGGGTTTCCATTAAACAGAAACTGAACTGGATGAGCTACATAAATACTGTTGTTGCAAGTGCAAGTTAGCAGCTAGGAATCCTGCAGCAAGTAATACCTCCCATTCACTAAAGCCTGTCCATCATCTACAAAGCACAAGACAGGACCGTGATGGAATACTCCCACTTGTCTGAATGAGTGCAGCTCCACCAACACAAAATGCTTGACACCATCCAGGATAAAATAGTCCACTTAATTGGCACATATCCACAAACATTCACTTCCTCCATGAGGAAAAAGTGAGAACTCCAGGTGCTGGACAACAGAGTTGAAGAGTGTGTTGCTGGACCGGCTGTGCTTTTCAAGCACCCACTCTTCAACTCCCTCCATGACCAATGCAGCAGTATGTACCTTCTACAAGATGCACTGCAGAAATTCAGAGGCTCTTTGGACAACACCTACCAAACCCACAATTCATCTGGAAAGACAAGTGTAGTAGATCCTTTCTCATCAATGCTATACTATGGAAACACCACCACCTGCAAAGTCCCTCTCTAATTTACATACCACCCTGACTAGAAATATATCCAGTTGAAAAACTTGGAACTCTCTCACAATGTTGTGGGTCCCCCTCCACCAAATATATAGCAGTGATTCACAATGGCAGCTCACCAACACCATTCTTAAGGGCAATTCAGAAATGACGATAAATGCTGACCAGCGAACCAGGCCCATATCCCCTGAATACAGTAAACTTTTATCAAGGAAAAAAATCTTTTGTTGAGAAAAGCCTGGAGAAATTGGAACTGTTCTAAATAAAGCAAAGGCAGCCAAAAGAAGAGATATGAGAAGTGTTCAAAATTATGCAGGAAATTGGGATGGAATGTGCTGGTTATGGGATCTGGATTTAACCCAAGATCTTACTTTAGACACAGAAATTGAGTAATGGCCTCAACCCATGAGAGGAATCCAAAAACAAATCACCTGAAAGGTACATTAGGAAATTCTCCGATTAATCTTATTGAACTCAATGACGTTTTCTATTCCTAAAAAAGGAAGTGTTTTACTGCTTGAATCCCAAATATAAAGTCAACAAGAGTGAACAGAGATGCACAAATGAAAGAAAAAGTTGATAAAAGAAACTTTTACGAATAAAACCAAAGTAAAATGGGAATGATAACTTTAAACAAATCATAGGTTACACAACAAGTTTGCTGTTTGGAAAAATATCAAAATCACAGAGAGGCTCAGAGAAGATCTGAGATAATTGTTCAAAGGTATGTGGTGAATAAGAAAAAGCTATTTCTATTGCATGGCACAGTGGCTCAGTGGTTAACACTGCTGCATCACAGTGCTGGGGTCCTGGATTAGATTCCAACCTTTGTGTGCAGTTTGCGCTGTCACCATTCTCCACATGTTGGTGTGCATTTCATCCAGGTGCTCCAGTTTCCTCCCACAGTCCAAATTGAGAGTAGGTTAGGTGGATTAACCATGCTAAATTGCCCACAGTGCCCAGAGATGTTAGCTGTGGGAAATGCAGTGTTAGAGGAATAGGGTGAGTCTGGATGGGATGCTCTTTGGAGGGTTGGTGAGGACTCGATGAGCTAAACTGCTTGTTTCCATACTGTAGGGATTCTATGGTTACTGGTTAGAGTCTTGGTAATCAGAGTATACATTTATAATAATTACTTTAAAATGTTTGTGCAGGCAGGATCTATCATAGTGTTAATATGGGCAGTAGATACTTTCTTGGGAAAGAATAGACCAGGGAATGAAATTCACTGATGGCTTTTTCAGATTGCTGAAATGGGATTAATGGTTTCCTTCTTGTGGTGTACAATTTTACAGTTTATTTTGATCATGACCTGCCGTCTTGTTTGACTGCTGTTGCTGATCACATCCATTGACTTGAATGTTATTGATTTGTGCCGGATGTTCGTCTGGATGATTCCATCCTTTTCGAATTGAATAATGTCATTTGTTGGATCCCAGGGACTGACACTGGAAGACAAAAATAAAAAGGCAGAGAAGCATCATACATAATGCACATAGACCTCTCTGGGGTGTTGTGAAAAACTCCAAAAATGGACTGGAATCAGAGTTCTACAGCACGGAAACTAGGGAAGGACCTTTTTTGAGCTAAACTGAACTGGCAGCTGTACTCTATTTAGCACACTAGGAGAACACAAGGACTGTAGATGCTGGACTTCAGAGTTGAAAAGTGTGGTGCTAGAAAAGCACTGCAGGTCAGGCAACATCTGAGGCACAGGGGAATCGATGTTTCGGGCATAAAGTGTGTCTCACACACACCAAACAACCCCACCGCCCTGTGGCCAACCACGTCAACTCTCCCTCCCATTCTGCCAATGACATGACTCTGCCTCTTCCATTGCCAAATCCAAGCCACCTGACAACTGGAGAAAGAATATCTCATCTGCGTTGGGATCCTTCAACCACATGGCATCAACAGCAACCACTAGCTTCCTCATCTCATCTCCTCCCACCTCATCCCAGATCCAACCCTCCAACTCGGTACTATTCTCTTGAACTGTCCATCTTCCTTTCCACCTATCCGTTCCACCCTCCCCTCTGACCTATCACTCACTCCCCATCTGCATCTACGTACTGTCTTCCCAGCTACCTTCCCATCATCCCCACCCTATTTATTTCTCAGCCCCCATCCCCACCACATTCCTGACGAAGGGCTTAATGTCAATTCTGCTGTCCCTCGGATGCTGCCTGCCCTCCTGTGATTTTCCTGCGCTATATTTTTTGACTATCACATATTGGCTCCTTCACTCTAAATAAAACTTGGACAATTACTGGGATTTTATTTTTAAGATTTTCATTCGCTCTCCTTTAAGGATAGGGTGTAGTGGAAGAATTCACGGGCTGATCAGTCTCACAGGCCATGACATAAATGCTGTTGCCATGGCCATAGCTGTGTCTACTACAGCCAGTAAACTCATAAGGTGTGAGCGCTGGATAGTCTTTCACTACCTGTATAGTGAGGGCAGCTAACTACACACACCAAGTACAGGTATCCTGCTGAATGCCAACTGCAGAGGTTCAGCCTCCATTTCTGGGAACTAGAGTGGGTTCTAATTATGTTCCCTCTAATTTGAGATAGGAATTCTACAGTCAAAGCAAAAGGTTCACCAAATATTTGAAATACAACATTTCCAACAGGGAGTGTTTGTAGAGTCATGCTAAACACAGAGCTAGGATTGAGATTGAACCAAAATTTAAGATTTATAAATTGCATGGCAGGTGGAATTACATTATAATCTACAACATGACTCATGAGATTTTAACAGTAAATCTTCCTAAAGACCACAAATACTATTAGACTGGAAGTATTTGCTCAAAATGACTATAAACTCACTACTTTTAGCATCAAAAGCAAAGGCTTTCTCAATTCCACACCAGTCTACCAGAAACCTTAGTGCTACGTCACATCCACCACCTGGAAGTGCTTTAAATAAAGAATAATCATATTTACAATGATCTTTCCTCCTCGTAATTCTGGTAAAATGAAAAAGAGCTTAATTTATTGCTCATTTATTTAGATTTAGTTGACAGGTTGTGTGGGTCACTCCAGAACCTCTCATGTTACATTCTGAGTTCAGATGGATCTGTGTAAATCAATGAAGGAGCTGGAACACACACTGAAGTGTGGGCGAAAGGGTAAAAATAAAATATACAAATACATCAGCAGTGCCATCTGTTAAGTGCCAGCAACAATCTGGAACTCTGAACACAAATGTTGTCACTTTAAAACCTAGCCAGGATATTTATTACTCAAAATTTGTTTTTTGTTTTGTTTGGGCTCATCGAAAGGTGCTGATTCTTAGTGGAATAAGGTCATTCAGATGCTAGAAGAGCAAATGATCTTTCTTTGTGGGCGATCCTAAAATATGAGATTGATATTTGCATTAAAGAGGACAAGAAAATTGTCCAGGCTTGTTAACACAGAAGTGAAAAATCCCAACCAGAGTGACAACAGACCATGTAGCAATGGGACAGACATCACAGCTGAGGTCAGTCATTTCCTCTTCCGACATCTACCCATATACATTTTTCAGTGAAGCCATCTCCAAAAGATACCTACATAATTCTTTTAGCCTCTTCCGAGTGCCAGTGAAATGGCTGTAAAGAAGCTCAGCTAAGTAAATACAGGAAACTGGAGTAATTTCTTGCTGGTGGGACACCTTATTCATTGGATGGTATCTTCATCCATCCTGCAGGGCATGTGACAGAATTATTAATTGTATTTCCTTCTTTGTATGCAATGTGAGAGACAAAGGGCACGTACTCTGTGAATTTATACCGCCAGTTCTTTGTCACCACATCCTGCTGGAATAGTCGTGACAACCATTCCTCATGCTTATCATTCCGTTCTTTGGCAGCTTTGCGTTGTGCTTCCTCCAAAACAAATTTCTCCAGTGTCGCCTGTTCCTGATCACGGTTCTTTATTGCTCTCGTCACTTGCTGCCACAACCTGGAAGAACAGCAGTAAAGATTACAAACTCTCTCTTTAATACTGCACAACGTATCAAACTCACTGAAAAGCTAGTTCCCAGCTTTTAAATAGAATCCATTGACAAAAGGACATTCCAGGTTCTTGGTGCTTCAAAGTACACATTAGTGTAGGTGATATCATACACTGTTCTCACACAGTATTTGTTAACACAAGGGTACATTATGACTTAGTAGCTACAAAGAAGCTATTAAACCAGTGAAACACTGGGTTCGGAACTGTGGAAGCTGTAAAGTATCCATTAATAATAAAGCAGGCAAAGTCCTGGTTGATGTATTCAGTATATTGACATATAAAGTGTGTTGGTTAGAAGACCGAAGCAACCAGGACTCAGCTGCTATAACAACTGCACTTTGTTAATACTGAAGAATCAGATTACGAAACACCACTGTTGGAATCACGAATGATAATTTCCTCTAAATTTTAACCATTTAAAAAAATGTGATGGAATTCAGAGTGGTGCTGGAAAAGCACAGCAGATCGGGCAGCATCTGAGGAGCAGGAGAATCGATGTTTTGGGCAAAAGCCCTTCCATTCCTGAAGGGTTTTTGCCAGAAACATCAATTCTCCTGTTCCTCGCATGCTGCCTGACCTGCTGTGCTTTTTCAACTTCACACTCTCGACTCAAATATCCAGCATCTGCAGTCCTTACTTTCACCTTCAAAAGAGACATAGGTCAGGTTACACAGTACTAAACTTCCCACTGGAGGACTGCTCAGCCAGTTTAGCTCAAAATGCAACTGTTTAACAACAGAGAGATGCTTATTACTACATTTTTCATAAGTATCTCAGAATGGTTCACTCACAAATTATTAATTTAAATGCAGTAATTGTATAATATGGCAATGAACCAAACACAGCACAGTCATACAAATAGTAAGAAGATTTTTTTAAAAACTAAAATCAAATGAACTTGTTTAAGTACTGGAGAAACTCAGCAGGTCTGTCAGCATTTATAGAGAGTGAAAAAAAACAGAATTAATGAAACAGAGATCTGATGCAGTGTCACTGGACTTGACATTAACTCAGTTTCTCTCTCTACAGATGCTGCTGGACCTGCTGAGTTTGTCTGGCACTTTGTTTTTGTATTAGATTTCCAGCATTTGCATTTCCTTGTTTTTATTTTGATGTTAATTTTGTTAAGAGTGAGGGAGACATGTTATCTAGGACACCAGAACTGTCCATCCCAAAACGTAGACTCATCATCACAGTTTCACATGGTATTTTAAGGAGGGCCCTGAGGTACCAACATAGATCATGTGCTCAAATCTTGAATAGATCTTAAATCCGAACACCGACTCTGAAGAGAAACTGATTAAAAACTGACTGAAGCATCAGTTCAACTTGAGTCAGATTGTAGCTTTAGACTTGCTTCCTGAAGCTGCTTTTACAACAAAAAAAAAGGAATGAAGAAAGTCCCCCAGCAATTAAGGTGAGTGGTAGGTTCGCTTCAAAACTACTTCCTTTCCTCATTGTTTATCTAAAGATGTCATTGTATTTTTGCCCGCTTGACATACCTTTCAGACTCAAAGTCGTCCTGCTCCTCCAAACATACAACATGTCGCACGAGACGCTGTTTTCGAATCTCGCTGGTGACACTCCAGAATTTAGCAGAGAATCCAGCATTCTTTTCATGGATATACACATCCCGATCCTGTAGCAGAAGGGGACAAAAATAGTATCATGACAAGGATGCTCACTCCACTTCCTGATATGCTAATTTTTAGTTTTAAACCATTTTAGTGAACTTCACGATGATCACACAAAAGAAGTTTACAGGTTCAACACTGCTCCAAGTCAAGTGCAGCAAGAATAAGATGAAAGAGTAATGGGTTCTGTCCCTTCATTATCCATCAGAAATTCAGGTCAGGTATAGCAACAATTCTTAACTGAGGTTCATGACCTCCTACACATCTGTCACAAGGTTTCAAACTGCTCTCCTGACCAACCATCTTTGACTAACTTGTTCAGGTAAAGTACAGCCAGTTTGGTCATTCGGTTTCAATGGCTTTGCCCTTTCAAAATGTCAATCAGTGCAGTGATTATAGGCTCAGACGTGGTCAGGAAATATCACAGTTCTTCACATATGCGTTTACAGCTGTGTGTGGATGGAATTGGGGGGGCAGTGTGAGGGTTGGAAATGATGTGGAAAAGGAAGTGGATGAAACCAGGGCACACTGCAGTAGCAGTATGCCAGTTATCTACCCACCCTGCCTGCCCATCTCCTCGTCATGGGATTGGCCACTATTCTAAGGCCAACAGAGCAGTTGGCCATTTGATTGGCCAACAGCTCTGAGGTTCGACTACCTCTCAAATGCAATGGAAGTGCTGCCTCAGCCTAATTAAAGTCCCAACAGCCATTAAATGTCTGTGGGGCAAATCTGTGATGCCTCCATCCTTTGTAAAGTTCAGCTCAGTGAGAGGCAGGTCAGTCTGGTGGAGAGCGAGATCCATCATTACTAAGGCAAACAATGTCCAGATTATCATCATCATCAAAAACACAAGACTTTCTGAATTCATTTGGTAAGGAAAAGCAGCCACTGAAGAAGAAACATAGCAGGTCAATATGGAATCAGCAAAAATCGGCTTTACAGTTTGTCACAAAATCATATTTTATATCAAATGATTTTTTTGGAATCGAACAACTGGAGACCTGAATTAAAAACTCAGACTAAAGGTGACTTAAACTTACAATGATACAAATTGGGTAGCTATCTTTGTTGTATCTTCCACATATCAATCCATTAAGATGGAAAAACCATGTCTGCAAAAATCCATCAAGTGGAGTGATAAATGAAACCTGACTAAACCACATATCCTGTTCCCATTAACAAGTATCAAGGCCATACCCTGAGGTATTCAACTGATGAAGATCTTGTGTATGTTTAAACTTCTGCTTTCTGTCCAGTAAGAGGACAAGCTGTGGAGATGTTGACAAGTGAACATCATGTGGGATCCCTCTCTCCATTCCACCTTGCAAGCTTTGTACCCTGTTTGAACCCTGACATTTGTGTGCCAAACATTACTCACCAACTGTCAGCCCAAACCTGGATATTGTCCAGGTCTTGCTGCATTTGGACATCTGCTTCAGTATCTGATGAGTTAGTTGAGAATTGTGATGAACATTGTGAAATCATCAGCGAACGTCCCCACTTCTGACCTTATGATAGACATTGATGAAGTCGCTGATGATGATTGAGCCTAGGACACTAAAATTGAGAAACTCCTGAAGCTGGGATGGCTAACCTTTAACAATCCATTTGGTTAACCAATCCTTCCCACTCTGTACTCTATATCTGTTTTGTGTGTTTGAATGGGGCACACAAACATACAAGTCAGAATATATCTTATTATTTCTCTTAATCAGTTTAAGTATAAGTTAATTTGCTTCTCTCTTGAACTTTACAAAAAACTTGTCTGATTTGTTCTTTTATGATTACAGTAAATAGTTAATAGATAAACACTCACTGAATTGTCAAGTATATTGTTTCTAAAGAGCCATGTTGTGGTGAAGGAGGAGAGACAAAGAGAGAGAAAAAAAGAGAGAAGTAAATTGATTCCTCACATGATCATAACAACTCTTCTCAGTCTGGAGGGTACTAGTAATGTGGTGGGCTAGGACATGATTCAGATGTAAAACTAAACCTGATTTTGCCTTATAGTTATGAATTAAAGGGAGTAAGGTTAACATACACTTGTGTTTAAAACATTTGTGCACAGGAATTCTGTTTAAGAATGCTCGTACTTA
Source organism: Chiloscyllium punctatum (assembly GCF_047496795.1). Lineage (NCBI taxonomy): Eukaryota > Metazoa > Chordata > Chondrichthyes > Orectolobiformes > Hemiscylliidae > Chiloscyllium > Chiloscyllium punctatum. The sequence goes on along the minus strand of NC_092760.1, from coordinate 38,301,518 downwards.
TGAATGTGACTCTTTAAAGACCTGACATATGAGCATTTCCTATACTTACAAACTGCTGTTTTATGTTGTCCTACATTGGACTCTGGAACAGAACTTATTTGCAACCTGGGTACGACATGTAATTAATAGACTATGCTCGAGGCAGTTTTGCTCATCCAAAAATAAAACGTGAAATATCAGAAAAGTCAAGGGACTCATTCAAATTCCTGAAAGGACTCAGGTGAATACCACAACACTGATGCACTGTGCTGAATGTAAGAGTCACTTTGGTGCTCCTGCCCACTGGTTGCAACGCCGATCTGAAGCCTCCCAACTGGGCACTTACCTGCCTTATGTCAGGGTTTGCCTCCTAGCTCCAAGAGCTGCCAGTCAATTAGAGACACATTTGCAAAATTCACTGGGAGGAAATTTAGGAAAACAGAAATTGCTCTAAAAAGAAAACTGATTTTGTTTTCAAACCCCAAGATAGCTGCAAGCACTTACCCAGTGTCCCTCAAGTGTAGCCTGTGTCTCCTCTCCCAATGTTATCTTTCCCGCAATCTGGTTCACAGCATCACTGCCTCCCAGGAAAGGCTGCCAGTAAACAGGAGGTAATTACAATTGCATCAGAATGAAGTGTTTGCTAAGTATTTGAGCAATTGTCAAATTGTTTAGAAGCCTTTTGACACAGAGAAACCTCACCTGGGCATTAAACTAATGGATTGATTTGTTTATTGTGCAATCGGCTGAATTCTCATTTCACTAGATTCAATGAGCTCTACAACAAGCTGGTCTTATACCAGATTACCACTCAGGCATTGAAGTCTACTCCATTGCTTGTACAGTTCTTCTTAAAAGCACATGCGTTTGAGTCAGTCAACGTTCTTTGTTGTAATTCTACACAAAACATTAATATGATAACACATCCAGCTGTGTAACTGAAAGATTGGACAGATTTATCACTTACCTTCAGTTTGAATTCAAGCTCTGCTTTGTACTGAGTTTTTTCACACTCAATGGTTATCTTCCCTCCCATCTCTAGGGTTAGTGTTCCATACAAAAGCCCTAGAACAGAGAAAGTGAATACATTTATTCAAAATGAGATAAAACAAGTTTTTTTCCACATGCTAAGAGTTAGCAGAATATTTAATCATGCTATCTTATTTTGAGGGAAAGTAGAGCTAACATCACTATGATCTGTGTTCATAGAATCATACAGGACAGAACTGGCCCTTCAGCCCATCAAGTCAAAAATATACTATAACTTACATTAGTCCCACCTTCCAGCCCTGAACAGATGAGCACTTGCAAGGGTCATAACAGGTATTTCTTTGAAAGGTTGAGATTTCCCGCCTGAATCACCCTCTCAGATAGTTGCATTCCAGGTTCCCACCACCCGCTGGGTCTAAATGCTTTCCCCAGATTTCCTCTAAAGCTCCTGCCTTTCATTGTAAAATTATGCCTCCTTGTTATTGACCCTTAAGGGGGACAGCTGCTTTCTATTCATGCTGTCCATAGCCCTCAATCGTCTACAACGCCATCAGGATTCTCCTCCCCCACCCCTCAAACTTCTCTGCTCCAAAGAAAACAATGTGAGCCTATTCGGCCTCTCTTCACAACTGAAACCCTCCATCCCAGTATGTCTTCTCAGCAGGCCCTCCTGTGCAATCCTTCCTACAGTGTGGTAACCAAAACTGCACACAGTGCTCCAGTCTAACCAAACTTCTGTGCAGTTCCAACATGACCTTCATGACCTTCCTACTTTTATAATCTACGCCATGATTGATACAGTAAAGGGTAATGCCTCATATACTTTCTTAGTCACCCTGGTAACTTGTCCTGCCACCTTCAGTAATCAGTGGACAAGCACCCCAACGTCCCTCCATTCCTCTAAGTTTCCCTTGCCTTGTTCTCTTTCAAAGTATATTGCCTCACACTATCTGAATTAAATTCTAATCACTAATCTGCCCAATCCATTTACATCTTACATGCTCCTCCTCACCATCAAACACCCAGCCAAGCCTAGTGTCATCCACAAACTTACTTAACATCCCTCCCACTTTCTCATCACCATCATTTATGAATATCACAAACAAGAGACCCAAAACTGATCTGAGAGACACCACTGTACACTGGGTTCCAATCACACAAACAGCCTATCTCCTGCCACTAAGCCAATTTTGGATCCAACTTGCCAAATTACCCTGGATCCCATGTGGTTTATCTTTGTTATCAGTTTCCCACATAGCACCTTGTCAAACACTTTGCTAAAATCCTTACAAAATACATCAACTGCCCTACCCTCATCTACATACTTGGTTATCTCCTCAAAAAAAAAACCATCAACCAGATTTGTTAGGCATGATCTTCCTCTGAGAAATCAATGCTGCCTCTCCCTGATCAAGGCCTGCCTCTCTAAATGGAGATTAATTTTTACCTTTACTATTTTCGCGATAGTTTCCCTATCACTAAGGTTAGATTTACTATTGTTCACACTGGTTTATCTCTACGATCCTTCTTGTAAAATGGAAGCACATCAGCTGTCCTCCAGTCCTCTGGCATGTCACTGTGGTGAGAGACAATTAAAAAATTTGGGCCAGAGACCCCGTAATTTCCTTGCTGGTCTCCCACAGCAGGTTGGGATACAACTCATCTGGACCTGGGTATTTGTCCACTTTTAAGTCTGCTAAATCCTCCAATGTTCACTCTGAACTCTGCACAGAGAATAAAGTGGAGAGGGATTGAGACCATGAGTTTCATAAAAGCCCATAACTAAGAATAAAAAGAATGATACCCCTGTCAAATAAGATGTAGGAGCAGGTCGTCATTTGGCCTATTGAGTCCACTCCACCATTTAGATTAGATTAGATTAGATTAGATTAGATTACTTACAGTGTGGAAACAGGCCCTTCTGCCCAACAAGTCCACACCGCCCCACCGAAGCGCAACCCACCCATACCCCTACATCTACATTTACCCCTTACCTAACACTATGGGCAATTTAGCATGGCCAATTCACCTGGCCTGCACATCTTTGGACTGTGGGAGGAAACCGGAGCACCCGGAGGAAACCCACGCAGACACGGGGAGAACGTGCAAACTCCACACAGTCAGTCGCCTGAGGCGGGAATTGAACCCGGGTCTCAGGCGCTGTGAGGCAGCAGTGCTAACCACTGTGCCACCGTGCCGCCCACTAATAAGAATCTTGACTATCTGATAATCCTCAATTCCAATTTCTTGCCTTTTCCCCATAAACCTAGATTCCCTTAAAATTAAAAATGTATCTCAGCCACAAACACACTTAATAAGCTAACCTCTCCAGTTCTGTGGTAAAGAATTCCACACATTCACTACCCTCAGATGTTCCTCCTCACATCTGCCTTAAATGGGTGAGCTGTTAGTCTGAGAATTGTGCTCTCTGGTCCTAGACACACTCAGTAGGGGAAATAACCTCTCCACAACTATCCTGCCAATCCCCATAAGAATCTTATATGTTTCAATAAAGTCACCTCTCATTCTAACTCCAACGAGTACAGGCCCAACCTACTGAACTTCTCCCCATTAAAAAATTCTTCTGTTTCTGGGGTCAGTCTAATGAACCTTACCTGAACTGTCTTCAATGCCAGTATGTCTTTTGTTAGATAAAGGGGCCAAAGCTGTTCACAAATTCTAGATGTGATCTAAATAGAGTCTGAGTAGTTTAGCAAGACTTCTCTACTTTGATACTACATTTCTTTTGAAAGAGCCAACATTCCATTTACCTTCCCTATTGCCCACTGAACCAGATGCTAACTTTTGTGATTTATGCCCAATCCCTTTGCTGCAGCTTCGAGTCTCACAGCACGGAAACAGACCCTTTGGTCGTCTTCATCAATGCCAACCAGACATCCCATTCTGACCTAGTCCCATTTGACAGCATTAGGCCCATATGTGTCTAAGCTCTTCCTATTCATAAACCCATCCAGATGTCTTCTAAATGTTGTAATTGTCTCAGCCTCCACCACTTCCTCTGGCAGCTCCTTCTATACACGCACCACCCTTTACATGAACAAGTTACCACTTGGGTCCCTTTTAAATCTTTCCCCTCTCAACTCAAACCTATGCCTAGTTTTGGACTTCCCCACCCTAGGGAAAAGATTTCCACTATTCACCCTATCCATGTCCCTCATGATTTTTCTGCAGTCTTTCTCCATTTCAAATTATATCCAGCTCCTTCATTCTTACTGGCTGTAAAAGGTTGTGTGAAGATATTGGAACCCTTCACTAGGCTCAAAAAAAAAATCAGATAATCTTTAGCTTCTGTAAAGACTTTGGGAGTGAAATCATGGACGATTTCATGGAAGAAGGAAGTGAATGTACTGTAGCCAAAATTGCAGATGGTACAGAATAGATGGAAAGGCAGGTTGGTGAGAAGGATACAAACAGTTTACAGAGAGCTATTGGTGGGTGAAGCAAGTGGACAAAATATTGGTGAATGGAGTATAATGTGGGAAAATGAAGCTGTTCATTCTGGAAAGGAGATCAAGAGTACAGAGCATTATTTAAAATAAAGAAAAACAGCAGAAAGGAACTCGAGGGTACTTGTGCATGAAAGTGAAAGCTAACATCCAGCAGGTAACCAGGAAGGTTAATGAATGTTGGCTCTTATTTCAGCGGGGTTGGAGTATAAGAGTAGGGAAGTCTTACAACAACTGTACAAAATGCTGGTGAGACCACATCTGGGGTACAGTGAGCAATCTTAGTCCCCCTATTTAAGGAAAGATATCATTGCAATTAGTTCAGAGAAGTTTCACTTGGATGAGCCTTGGTATGGAGGGATTGTCTTCTGAGCAAAAAACTAAACAGTCTGGAATTTAGAACAATGAGAGGTGATCTCATTGAAACGTAGGATTTTTAAACACTTTACAGGGTAAATATTGAGAGGAAGTTTCCCCTCATGGGAAAGTCTAGGACCAGAGAGCATAGTCTCAGAATAAAGGGGTGCTAATTTAAGATGAGATGAGGAGGAATTCCTTCTGAGGGTTGAGTGTCTTTGGAACTCTTTGTCATAGAGAGCTATGGGGCAGAGTCCTTTTGTATATTTAAGACTGAAATAGATTCTTGATCAGTAGGGGAATCAAGAGTTACAGGAAAAGAGCAAACATGATCCTTTTGAATTGTGGAGCAGGTTTGAGGAGCCAAATGGCATTTGTGTTCCTATTTCTTATGGTCTTATTTGTTTAAGAAATGGGCAAAACAGTGGAAGCAGGACCGAACTGAATTGTGCAGGAAGCATTGAAGATGGGCATCGACAGCAATTTGAACTGAATTGAATTTATTGTCATACGTACCGGGGCACAGTGAAAAGCTTTGTCTTGCGAGCAATACAGGCAGATGACAGAGTTAAGTAGCATAGATAATAAATAAGTAAACAGTGGCAAAAACAAAAAAAAACAACAGGTACAGACTGAGATTCCATTCAGTATTCTAACAACAGTAGGGTAGAAACTGTTTCGAAACCAACTAGTGTGTGTTCAGGCTTCTGTACCTTCTCCCCGAGGTTATAGAAAAACATTGCCAGGGAGAGATGGATCTTTGAGAATGCTGGCAGCCTTTCCTTGACAACGGGCCTGGTAGATGGATTCTATAGATGGGAGGTTGGCCTTTGTGATTTACCCTTTCACAAAGTCAGAAGTCACATGACACCAGGTTATCTCAAATCACAAGCTTTGGGAGTGCTGCTCCTTCATCACCTAATGGACTATAACATGGTGTCATACGACTTCTGAACTTGTTCACCCCAGTCCAACACCAGCACTTCCACATCATGATTCCTTTTTACAGAATGGAGACAGAAACTGAGGAAAACAGAAGTATCACAAATCATAAATTCACAGTTCAAGACAAAAGGTCTTGTGGAGTTATTTAGAGATAGGGATGGAGTTAGCAAAGCAGAAAAACTCAGGAAGGGAGCTCAAGATAGTGGGTCAAATTGGCTCCTTGAGTATTCACGAATGGTGGAGCAGTGAGAGTGATGGGGTGGTGGGATCAATATTGACTGAAAGTTTGGTTCATCCATGTCTTTGTATTTAACAGGTGTTTTGGAAAGAGTGACAAAAGCTGTGGAATCAAATTATTTAAGAGGATGATTGACAACCGGAAGAAGTTGCCAGCCTTAGTAACCAAATCCAGATTACTGCTCATTATAATTCTTGAAACAGCTAAAGGTTGTAATGGGATTCCATGATAGTTGATATTCTCAAAGAATATGCTTAATATTTCAAGAGCCTTTCCGATCACATTTTGATAACTGCTCTCGAATTCTGTACTGTGGTGTATATCCACAAATTGTAGAGACACCTTGGCTATAAGCAGCCAGAACTATACCTTTACAGTGTGCATATGGCATGGTGATAATATAGTCCTCATGTCTGTTAAGGAATCGCAGCTGTGCTTTCCCATCCAATATGGCAGACATTGAATTCCCTGTAATGGAAAAAGGAAAGCAAAGCATTCTCAGAAAGTGAAGCAGCTTAAATCTCAATGGTCTGAACAGAATTAAGAGTACAGTTGAAAAGGAACAATTTAACAGAATTAATACTATCAGTATGCGAAATGTTGAGTTTAAATGCCCTAGGATCCTCTTTACCATTATGTATCTGAACAGCAAGCCATACATTTTTAAAAATAATTTTTGTGTTGATCTGGATGAGTGTGGATATAGGGATTGGAACACCTTCCACTTCAGGTGGAGCAAAGCTTGGAAGTAGGTTCAAGCTCCCTTTAAATTGAAAAAAATACTTGCATTCATAAAATGTTTCTAATCAGATCATCCCAGTGTGTTTTACAGCTGCAGATACAGAACCAAGTGACTGAATGGTTTCAGACCCAAGTTCAAGAGAGAATCTCCTGTTGGTGTGAGATTACTAATTGATAATGTGATATGGTCAATTGACGATCATCGTCCATATTTAAACAAGACTACTCGAGCCCTGCATTTCCCAGGGCTAACCCATCTAGACTGTGCATCCCTGCATATTATCTGCAATTTAGCAAAGCCAATCCACCTAACCTGCACAGCTTTGGACTATGGAAGGAAACCAGAACACCTGGAGGAAACCCACACAAATGACGAGGTGGTGGGGGGGCACGTGGGGAGAGAATGTGTAAACTCCACAGAGATAGTCACCTGAGGCTGGAATTGAACGCAGGTTCCTGGCTGGTTGAGGCAGCAGTGCTAACCACTGAGCCACTATGCTGTCCCTATGTACATTATTCACATAATGGATATTTTCACAATCTCATGCTACTAAAGGGAAGCCATTCTCCCTCTCCTCCCATCAAATCCCACTCCCTGTAGTGTGCATCAAACTAGAATGGTAATTCAGGATTGCTGAAAAATGATATATTTTGTTGAAGATTTTCTAGTTGTTTTAATTGGGACAATTTGCAAGGAATACCAAAGTAAAAGGAAAACAATATATGTACTGTAAAAGAGGAAAGTGTTGATTTGTTAGCACATGGACTCTGATTGGTACAAATCTTGCCATAGATAATGCACCAGTTCGATGATGACTGACAACAACTACTTTGATTAAATTTTAAACTTGATTCTGATTTAAGGCATTGCCTAAGAAATGAATTACAGATTGGCTGTTACCTGTTCTGTTGAGTTGAAACAAGCACAATGTATATATGTTCTTTGCAGACATTAAGAACAATTGACAGATATACATATTGACAAGTATAGCTTACATGCACAAATACCACTGTGAGCCCGATTACACGATACAAAATTTGTTATCAGCATAATTCTTAGCATACTCAGGATCATTTAGCAAATGTTGTCCAATTGGAATCAGATCAAATCTTGGACAGTGTGTTTTGGATTTTGCAAGCACAGGCTGGTTAGTTTGATCGCCACCTTGAGTGTGGCAAATAGCCAAAGGAACACGCTTTGACAAAATGTATGTTTTTTCCAACAATGCTCAATGTCTGCACTACTAAATGATTATTATAAAAGTAAAATCATTAGAAGATATGATTGCCCTTAAATACTTTACCATAAAATTTGGAGCGAGCCAGGATGGAGCCACTAATACAGAAATTGTCCTTCCTGTTACTGATGTAAAAGGCAGAGATAGGGGGATGATGGGATACCTGTGATGGAGCAGAAAGGGCAGTCAATCTGGAACTTTCTTTCTGTTCAGGAAATATTTTTCTGGATCACAAATCTCTCTAAACCATCAATACTTTCCTTAAAAAGAAGAACCTTGCAAAACACTCTTAGACACTGACATCCCCATTCAACTCAAACCTCCATGATTCCTTTTTTTCCCCCATTGTATCCATATTTTTACTCATTCATGGGATGTGGCCTAACTGTTAGGCCAGGATTTGTTGTCCATACTTAACGGCCTAGTGGATAGTTAATCAATATATTAACCAGACTAGGTAAGGATGGCAGACTTCCTTCTCTGAAGGACATTAGTGCACCAAATAGGTTTTTATGGCAGTGGGTTGACATTAGACTAGGTTTTTTTCATTCCAGACTTTTATTGAATTCAATTCTCATCATCTGCCATAGTGGGATTCAAAGTCATGTCCCCAGAATATTAGCATGGGTTCTGGAGAACTAGTGCAGTGACATTAAAGCTATACCACTGTCCCTGATACCATTTCAGGCATCGGTATTCCCTGCAATCAAAACTTCTGTCTCCAACATGTATCCAACGTCCCCACAGAAACAGATCCACCCCAACACATTCTTTGCAGACAGATTCATCCAACTTGTGGAAAAGCAAAATAGTGCAGTTGGTAGAAATTAACATTAAATAAAAATTCTGGAAATGCTCAAGTCAGGCTTTTCAAGTTGACGATCTTTTGTTTGAATCGGTCACTCATCTGATATTTCTTCCAGAAAAGGAAATATAATAATTCAAACTAACAAGAATTCCCCTTCCAAAGTTGATTCATCTTTGTGTGATGCAAGTTAGAATTTCTGTACTGTAACATCTAAAACAATGCCTGATATTTTGACTTTACATGGTCCACAATGGAGGGGGATGAAACATGTACCAAGTCAAAGAGGGGCTTACCTGCTCTGCAATATAGAACGTCCGACTGTCAGTTTTTGGGTGGCACCAATAGCAGCGGAACGTCTCTCCCAGAATAGGATTGTATGGTTTTTTCAGACCCTGCAGGAAACAAAGATTATCAAAGAGACCATCCGTTATCTGTTATTGTGATTCATCCTTAAAGTGGCTGTCAGTCTGGATTCAGTCAGTTCCAAGGGCAGACTCAACTTTGACAGGCAAAGTCTCAGCCTGGTGAAGGATGCCATGTACAAACCAGAACTCTGTAATGACATTAAGCACGGCTGGAAGACTTTAGTATCTCAGAATAAGACAGCTTCAAATGGCACCAGCCAGCTCTTCTACATTTGTGTTCATGCCAGTTATGATCATCTGTATAAAGTTAAAATGCACATTACCTTTTTGGATGGGAAATTGTTTAAAATGCTGAATGTATTCAACTAATGTCACAGCAATGAACAAAGAGGTTCTGTGTAATATAAAATAACAAATTTGAGTACACCGCTGGATCACTGGCTGTAGCATTTATTATTAGAAATTTTAAGTGTGATTGTATTAATATCTGTTCTCTGGCCTGCGGCTCTCATCCTTGAGAAATTACATCTCATTCTAAACTGCCATTTGTACTTTCTCCTTCCTCTCAGCCTGTGCCTTCGCCAAGTTTATATTTCTGACATGTGTCCTACTGCCTTCAGTTAATCTTTCCATGGAATGGCTTACCACTCAACCATCCTTCTTCACTCCAGGCACTGTATTGTCAATTATTCTCTTTGTCCAAACACCATCCTCTTCTAGGTCACAGTGATGTACAGCTCAATGCTCTTTAAGGAAAGCTTTTTCACCCAGAGCATTGTGGGTATCTGGAACTCACTGCCTAAAAGGGAACCCTTAAGACATTTACAAACTACGTAGATGAGCACTTAAGGTGTCATAATATTCGAGGCTACAGGCCAATTGCTGGCAATGAGACAATAATAGGTGGATGTTTGGTGACTGGCATGGAATGATGGGCCGAATGGCCTGTTTCCACGCTGCAAACCTCTGATTCGTCTTTAGCCAAATTTTGCTCCAATTCCCCAGTTTAGTCTCCTCTTGCCCACATTACCACGCTATTCTGGCAATGACAAATTACATCATTTGTGATTATGAGAGTACTTTACATTTTTCCTGTCTCTTCACTGTGTTTAATTTGGTTGGCAATACAATTGTTTCATTGTCTCCTCTCTATTTCTTTGGGAGTGTCCTCACCCCATAACATTACTGGCAGAATTCATCAGAAACCTTATCCCTCCTCCTCTTTCTTACCTCCCTGCTACCCTCAGCTTCTAAAATGCATTGAGATGACACCAGCTTTAAACTTATCACAACTTTACACTTAACAACTATGCTGTGAAACTGCCTGTTTGTACCAAGTTACATCCAAGTTAAAATGCCTGCTAACTGGAAATCAGTAACAATGAGATCATTTTCATTCACCTCCATAAATCTGGACCTTTGGCACTGGTAGAAATTCCTCCCAATAATTTGATCAATTTCAACTATACTACAATTAATTTTGCTGAGCCTCAGATTTCTCACTTTACCCAACTATATCATTTCCTTCCATTTCCAAAACAGTCATGACCTCCCCCCCTCAGCTCCACCATGTTTATCACCTTCCATTCCCATTTTCAACAAATTCCAACATGCAAAGCTCAGCCGCCCATATTTTATCATTTGCCCATAACTTCCAACTTCACATTTTGCACGGTTAGTGCAGAACTACATAGATGAACAAGTTCCAAACAGCTGACAGATGGGTGTCCTAAGTACCAGTCATAACACTGTAACAAACTACAAATCATTGAGTCAAGTTCCACCACTCCAATCTCTTGGCCATCAACACTTTACCGTGGTACCCACCACACTTCCCACTGGTCCCTCTCCTGGTAACTATCCTGTTACCTTACCTTTGGTTTCTTGTAAAACCCAGACAGGTACCAACGCAGAACCTGTTTCATGCGACTGTATGCATTATCTTCCAGAGCAGCTCTGGGGAAAAAATACAAAGCACATATCAGAACATAAGTGTAGGTAACTGCAGACAGAGCACTAAATATCCATTATGGGCTGCCAGACCCAGGCATCTTGCACAAGTTGCAAAAGCTTCAGCATTTTAAGTTATCCTCCGTGAACCTCAAACACTCAGGGATTTCAAGTGCCCTGGGTAGCTTAAGACATTTGGCTGCACTCGCAACCAATATTTTTTGAATATCTGGTCCAGTGAAGTTAAAAGGGACCAAGGAGTTTAGTGCTGGACTAATTTCTGGTGAATAGCAAAAGGAATTTTAGTCTATGGGAAAAATAATGCTTTATATTTTTCATAACCTATTGGCGCTTAATGCTGACATTGGGTATGTGTATAGAAAATGGAAATGGAAGGTGATAAACATGGTGGAGCCGAGGTGGGGAGGTCATGACTGTTTTGGAAATGGAAGGAAATGATTTAGCTGTTGGGTAAGGTGAGAAATCTGAGGCTCAGCAAAAATTAATTGTCGTATAGTTGAAATTGATCAAATTATTGGGAGGAATTTCTACCAGTGCCAAAGGTCCAGATTTATGGAGGTGAATGAAAATGACCTAATTGTTACTGATTTCCAGTTAGCAGGCATTTTAACTTGGGTGTAACTTGGTACAAACAGTAGTTGGATGCAGAATTGTATCGTTACCACAAGATTAGAACTGATGATTCCACTCATACTCTAGATTGTGTAGGTTTAAAGATCTATTTTACACTTGCTTGTGGTTAATGGGGAAAGCCTGTTTATAAAAGGTATTCTGTGAACAAAAGCAGAAGAAAGAGTAGTGACTGCCAATTCTGGCAATAGCCTGGCACTCAGTGGGGTACTCTGAAAAACTAAGTAAGTGTTCAGGATGAAAGAATGATGTTGAAACATTAACGGGGTGATAAGCTCCAAGTAGAGCTGGTAAAGACAGTGGACTGAATCTATGCCTTTTGGTCAAGATCAAAGTTGCGTCCAGTTTTTTGGAGGGATTTCTATCACGAGGCCTAGCATGCTTACTCGCCATATTTTACTGAACTCACCTCATTCACTACTGCCCCTATCGAGTTAGTCATACTTAACACCGGCCTCATCTTACCACATTGGAGAAAGGGGAGGACTGCAGATGCTGGAGATCAGACTCGAGAGTGTGGTGCTGGAAAAGCACAGCCGGTCAGGCAGCATCTGAGGAGCAGGAGAATTGACATTTAGGGCAAGAGCCCATCATCAGGATTCCTAATGGAGGGCTCTTGCCCGAAAACATCAATTCTCCTGCTCCTCCAATGCTACCTGACCTGCTGTGCTTTTCCAGCACCACACACAACTCATTTTACCACATGCCATTCCCTGTGGAACTGGCCACTCACTGCAAATTTGCTTAAAGACCTTTCGGCCTATATCATCGTTGAAAGGTCACTGTGTACCTGAACAAGCATTGGCAATCGGTCACTGCCCCTTACCAGCAACATGGCAGAGCAGCCACAAAGCTATGCTTCCCATAATACAAAGCCATTGAGCCTAAGACAACCTCACACATACAAACCATTCTCTCACCCCAGTCATTTTTAACCACCAGGCCACATACTCTACCTGTCTACACGCTATATCCCATATGAACATACTATGTCAGCACAACCAATGCCCATGCTGTTGCCTTTCAAAGCTGGGACAGGCCTAAGGATCTTTTAGCAGATGACAACTTCTCCTCACTGTCCCAACAGGAGAACATCACAAGCATGTGAGCAATTGAACAAATCCAAACATGAAAATGTGACCACAAATAAATTCAACTGAGGCTGAAGTTCACCCCCACAATGCAAACCAGGTTGTGGCACAATAACCAATGGCGGCATGACATTCAGCGATGGGCTGGTGCTCCCAGCCCTCCTTTATTGGAACCAAAATGGCAACAAGGTTCTAACTGGCTCGAGATGCTTTTCGCAGCTGACTGCTGTCATGGACAATAGCAGTTTTCTTTTCACTAATGTCCTTGTCCTCTTCATTGCAAGACTGCTCCCATTTCCCCAGTTCCTCGTAATCCAACACACCGCCTCCAATCGTGTAGAGGATAACAGGTCAAGATGACGCAACAGACTCTGCCCGGGACCAATCCAAGCAGCAGAACTGCATCTTCAGCAGCCCTATCATTTGCTCTACTATGGGCCTGGTCGAAGAACACAGAATTACATCTGTATCAGTCAGGATGTTGTGCAATGGTGTCATAAGCCAGGGTTGCAATGAATAGCACTTGTCCTCAGTAACTAGCTTTGCAAGACCCCAGGACCATCAAACACACTAGTTACCAGAGTGCTCCAGGATATAGGCATAATGGCAGCTGCCCAGGGTAGTTATCTCCAGGAAGTGCTAACAGTGGTTACAGATCATCTGGACATTAATGGAATAGAAACCCTTCCTCTTGCATTTGTACCCACTAAAGTGACAGGGCTCTCAGTGGAAATGTAAGGTGGAAAAGAGATTCTTGGATATCTGAAGCATACCCTGCAGATGAGGTCTAGCACACATCTCCACTCTGCACCTAGTAATGAGGGACACGATTGCATCATTCATCCATCTAACAGGACAAAGATGCTTCCTTGGCTGAGTGAGCATCACATCGTTGACAAGTGAGTTCCTGAAGCAACTTGGCACCTTTCCTATCCCAGACCCAGATCAACCTTTCAACTTCTCACTGCACTCAATACTAACCACCATTACACTTACTTGATGGATGAAGAAGTGATGGTGTGGTTGCTCACACAACGTTCCTGAAAATTACACAAATGATGTTTCACCTTTGGCCAGCATTGGTCTTTTGTAACATCATTGCTGATAACTTTACAATGATTAAAATGGCTGATTTCATTTTGCAAACACCAAAGGCTTGTCACAATTCACATCTGATCAGTATCTGACCCCCAAGCACCTTCGCTCTGCATGCAGTGCAAAAGGAAATTAAGTAATTGCAAATTATATGTAGATGAACTTTATAAATAACTACATCATGTGTTTGTTCTTTCAATGTCCTAGCATGCACATGGTCTTGCACTTTCAACCAACAAACAGACAGTGACTCTGCCCACCCTGAGCATTGTCCTCACCATTTTCTGGTAGCACTTCACATCTAGACAGTGAAAGTGAGGGCAGGAACACAGCTGGCTATGGAAACCATTGGACTGCTCTTGGTCACCAGGTTGACAAATGCCAGATGTCAATGACTGGGGATGAGGCCTGCAGCTGATCCCTATGGGTTATACCTTGAGATGCTGTTTGTTCATACCGAACATGGAGGTCCCTCAGAACAGGTGCTGAATTTATTCCACCAAGTTCCTGCTCTGATTTCTACATTCTCACAGCTTGTTTGGCAGATTTGTTATGGTAGAAAGCGGAATATGAATGAGGTGAATTAAGTCATTATTAAAGGTGTTTAACAAGCGAGAAACTAAATGCACTGCTTGTGATAAGATGCAGCTCCTGATGTTGAGATCGATCTGACAAGACTTCTCATCAGTTTCTGCCACAAATCTCTCAATAGTCCATGTCGCTCAGACCCAAACAAGATTCTGTCCAATGAAATTTCACCAAAAATGTAAAAAAGGGACAAAAGTTTAACGATTTCAAGATCTTTCATTTGCTTACACCATGAGAGAAGTTACTCCTTATGTTACTGCACAATTCTTAAAATGTGTCACTGAGGATTCACAAGTTTAATTAATCAAAAGCAGGTTTTCATAATGTACTTGGAATGACTGCAAGCTGTCATACATCACAGATAATGAAGCATATGGCAATCTGTGAATAAAGATAGAGTATGCAAAAGTCAGGAAGTTGTACTAAAATATAAATCAAACCATCCAGCTGGAATGGTTGCATGATTCATTGATGAATTATTTGAAGATTTCAGTCCTTTTTTGCTTTGCTGTGAATTCACTTATTTACTGGCTCCATTTGGAGCTCATCTCCACTAATTTGTTGACACTCCCTTTTCCTCCTGAACACTGACCAATGATACCCAGTGACTCACGGACTATTGTCAGAGTTGGGAGTCACTAACCTCTCTCTCGTTGTCCAGTGTATACTTTTGCAATGGCTTCCCCCAGCATCCACAACCTGAATGTAAACCTTACTATCACATGAAGTGGTTGAAAGAAATAGCAAATGGAACAAATACATTTAAGGAAAAATTACATAAGTTAACAAGGAAGAAATGAATAAAAGGTAACAGTGAGATGAAATAAGTGATATGGAGAAGTGGGTTTGAAGTATAACTCGGTCTGCTGTCATGTTGTAAATTCCATTCGAATTCCGTTCAGTTCAATAAACACTCAGGTCAGGTTAATTGCTCCCTCCACACTGCAGATGAAGTACTCTCACGCCACAATCAGCACTATATGAGATTTTACTAAGGTCTGCCTCTGTTAATTCATTACTTGGTTGCTTGATTACGGAGTTAAAACTACACCAGTGATGGACATTTGTTTACTCAAGGACTGATAGCACAGCTGTGGCTCAATTGGTAGCAGCCTACTTTTAGAGTCAGAAGGTCACCAAGGCTTAAACTCACTCTCTGGCTAGAGCTCCAACTGAACATGAAACAAGGGCTGTTGTAGCACAGTGTCACACCTATGAGCTAGAAGGCCAGGGTTCAAATTCTACCTGTGTCATAACACCGCTGAACAGATTGAACATCCATGCTCCAATGCAGTACCAGCAGTGCTTTCCTGTTGAAGCGTGACCTTTGGCAACTTGCCAGACTGGCCAAGTGGTCTAAAGTGCCAAACTGAAGGAGTGTCTTCTTTGCTAAAGCCTGTTGAATTCTGGTCCCTTTCGAGGGAGTGTTCAAATCTCATTCCTGGCTTTCACTTGTACCACATGTATTCGTTTTCATCTATAATGCCTTTAATAATAGACAATCTCCTCCAGAGAGAGATCCAGACCACTGTTCACCACCTGCTGCCCAGCAAACTAGCCAAACACCTGTCTCATAGGGGAGAAAGGTACTCATTAAATATACCACCTGCAAATGAAGCATCCTGACAAACTCTCGTTGAAAATAAGAGTTTATCCAGATCTGATAATCTGTCTCAGGAATACAGCTGCACAATTTGAGCTGTCACGCAGAAATTCCTGTAGTGGTTACTGTTGCACACTTCCCACTTCCTCGTTTTCTTACCTGACATTTGGAGGAGCCCCTGATAGGATGCTCTCGATATGGGAATCTTCCACTTTACCACAGGTGGTTGGAGGAGGATATTGCATATTGCTATCCCATGCCATAGGTGGCTCATGGACTCCCAGGATGCCTTCAGTATTTCTAACCTTGGAGTTTGTGCTCCATGTGTATATGGATTATCGTGGGCCACAGTCTTGATGTTTCGAGGGACTTCCCCTAAGTATTTGGTCATATTTCAGTCTGATGCTTCTGAACCTTTACTCCAGTGCAGAGGAAGGTGGATGTGTCAGAATACCTCCTCATGGGTCTGCTCCTTATCCTGGTCACTAGCAGGGACAGGCAGTGGGTCATGGAGGGGACACTGCCTACCACTCTTCTGTGATCATGATTGCATCTGGGCTGCCCTGGAGTGGGAACATGTGGTGTGGACTGGTACACTTCAGATCATCCACCACCAGTGGGCACTTTGGAGGACGTAATTGATACGCTTTATCCTTACACTCTTATTGAACAAGTAATGTTTGCCATTCTCCAGTCCTCTGGTACCACTGAGTATAAGGGAGACTGAAACATTATGCAGAACAGAGGACACTCCCTAACTGGTACTGACCTGGGAAATTATATTTTCAGCACCATGCTCTAACACATGAGCTAACTGAGCAGAAAAAAAACTCATCACTTACTGAGACAGTAGGTCAGCGTGATAGTAGTAGTCAGACAATTTGTCCAGGAATGAGCGAGGCTCCAGAATAAATGTTGGTAATACGACACGAGATAGATCCATTCCAGGTCGGAGTTGCTTCAACACTGTCCACATCAAACTCTTGTTTTCTTCGGTCACAGTTTCAGCCTGAGTTGTTTCACCAATCTACAGGCCAAAAGGAAAGAAAACATGTTTCGATCAAAGACCTATGTGCCTTTCCTTCAGAGCCAATAAGACAAAGTTAAGAGAATCCATGACATGGATTCAATTTTAAAATCTATCAAACTTTATATCCAATATTCAAGCAGCTTTCTAAAAAGTGCGGCTTTCAGTTCATATCACTTCCCAAAGTTGCCTTCTCAGTCTTTATTTGCAGTGTCTCACAGTCAAATCTCACCCAAACGAGAATCTGATCTGCACAAACACTTGCGCTCAGTCACACACAAAAAAAAGCAACGTTTGAACCTCGTTACCAAGTGATGCAAATAGTCTGTTGTACAGTTCTTACTTCTCCAAAGTCTTCTGAATCTTCTATCATGTAAGTCGTCTCTGGCGGGTCCTTCCTACTCATCTCCCCCTGGATTTCAGACAGGTCTGTGTCACTTTCCTCACTCCTGCTGCTCTGGTCAATCGTGTCATTTTCCAGCTCATCATGGCGAGGATCATTCTCTCGGTCAGATTTGTCAGAGTACATATCAACATCTTTGTACTGAATGTGGCTCGCCAATTCAGCATTGCTTGAACTTAAGACAGAGAAGAAAACGTAAGACAGCAGGCTAAGAAAAACAACTGGAACCAAATGAGTTGTTAAATTACCCAAGTGGGATTCAAGGAAGTGCTTTAATTCAAAAAGGGCAGCAGAAAATGTGGTGCTCAAGGTGACAGTTTCACAGGGTGCAAAGGTAACATCTGCCAACACAGGTAGAACAGGGAAGTGCACAAGGGCCAACAAGGTGGTTGGGTGGAGTGGGGTGGTGTGGAGGTGATAGGATAGATAAAGAATTTGAAGCTAATGTAGGTTGCACGGAACAAGGCTTTGGTGAGCTTGAGCAAGAATATAAATTCGTTTGGTGTTTGCGTTGATCATTGAGGACAGAGGGATGGGCAAGAGTGGCTTTGTGTAGGCAAAAGATCAAAGTTGGACTATTTTAGATAAATGGGCATCTTGGAGAATGAAAGAGGAGAGACTGACAGGAAGATTACAAGGAAGCAAAGTCTAGAGATGACAGGATATAGTGCTAATGTTGGAGTGAAAATAAGCTGGTAATTATATACATATTAATGGATAGAACATAGGATTCAAAGCTCATCTCAGTATTAAATAAGACAATTATAGTTCACACAGCCCAAGAGTAGCAATGTGGTCAATTGTTTGTGGAGTGGATAAAAAATAATTTCTGGCTGCCTGCTGTTGAACTGCAAATGTTCTACTTTAACATCAGAGAATGCAGCAGTAGCGATAAAGTCAAGGGCAGTCCAATTATAGAATCACTGAAATTTACAGCAGTGTCAGGTCATTCAACCCATTATTTCTGCATTTGACTTATGCTGACCGATTTGTAATGCCATGCTTTCAGTCTTTTTTTTAAAAACTGAATTTATGATACTATTATACATATAGAAGCTTACTTCATGATTGTGGATGATGTCATCTAGGGAAAACAAGTAAATGAGAAAGTAGAGGGGACCAAGTCTGAACTTGGGGAAATCTTAGAGATATGGGAACAGGAGGAAAAGGAATCTCATGGAGATGAGCTGTTCATGGGAGGCAAAAATTGAACCTTGAAAGGGCACTCCTATGCAGCTAATGAAGCAGTACAGCAGAAAGACCTCCATAACCATGCTAAATGCAAGGTGGGGGGGGGGGGGGGGGGGAGAGAAGAGGAGAAATAAAGAGTACTCTGTGGTTACAATCACACAGAATACGGTTTGTGAATTTAACTGGGACGGCCTCATTTCTGGAAAAGCAGAACAATGACTTGGAGAGGTGCAAACGAAAATGGGAAGCAACATAATCAAGGAGATCGCTCAATAATGATAGAGGACAATATGGGTAAAGGGTAGGCACAGGAATGCAATAATGGTACTTTGGAAAAGAGCTGGACTTGGCCTGTATTGAAGAAGTCATTATGAATATTGTAGGAACGAAGGTCAAGAAAGGCAGTTGACGAGTCACAGATTGCATAAGATAGGAACACTGCAGGAGGAGGAATAATTGCAGACTGGCTAAGGATTGGGGTAGCACGGTGGCCCAGTGGTTAGCAATGCTGCCTCACAGCACCAGGGACTCAGGCAACTGTGTGGAGTTTACACATTCTCCCTGTGTCTACATTGGTTTCCCAGGGTGCTCTGGTTTCCTCCCACAGTATTACGGAATGGGTGTGGGTGGGTTACTCTTTGGAGGTTCAGTGTGGGCTTATTGGGCCAAATAGCCTGTTTTCACATTGTAGGGATTCTATGAATTCTATGAATGAATGACAGAATGGGATGAGATCATCAGACACACAGGAGTAGAGATGGAGCAAATTAATTGTGGTTATTGAAGTCATTGCAGGGATGGTCACATTCTTGGAGATAATGAAGTCCATGAGGTCTATGCACCTTGAGTTAGAAGTCAATGTTCTCATTTTGCTCTGAGCTTACCCTCCCACCCTCACCCTATACATTGTTTTACCAGTTTCTTCCTTTCACATCCTATAGTGCTTCATTCCAGTGGCATTCAACTTTGGTCTCTGTTTGTTCGATGTACCCGCAATGCTCATTTCCAGTAGCAGATATTTAGTTATGTGAGGGCACTTACATGATAATGTTGAGATGTCCAACTACATTGTTGAGACTGGCTATAGTTTACAATACCACCAGTTGGAACGTAATCTCCAATGCTAAACACACATGCTGCACATCAGCAGTACTTCGTATTGTTCCACTCATTACTGTGAATATTTTTCCATTAACCATTTTTCTATGGAGATCAATGGTGAATGGGTTGCTGCAGGGATCAGTGTTGGGCCAACAACTGTTCATGATTTATATAAATGATCTGGAAAAGGCGACAGAGTTCACTGTATCCAAGTTTGCTGTTGATACTAAATTGAGTGGAACGGCAATCCATGCAGAGGATGTGGAGGGTCTGCAGACAGATTTAGATTGGCTAAGTGAGTGGGTAAGGGGCTGGCAGATGGTGTACAATGTTGATAAATGTGAGATTATCCACTTTGGAAGTAAAAAATAAAGGTCAGCGTATTATTTAAATGGTGACAGATTGCAGCACACTGTTGTGTAGAGGAACTTAGGAGTGCTTGTACATGAGTCGCTAAGAGTTGATTTGCGGGTGCAACAGGTAATCAAGGTGGCAAACAGAATATTGGCTTTCATTGCTATAGGGATTAAATTTAAGGGCAGGGAAGTTCTGCTGCAATTGTGTAAGGTGTTGGTGAGGCTGCACCTGGAGCATTGTGCATAGTTCTGGTTTACGTACTTGGGGAAGGGTACACTGGCTGTGGGGCCAGTGCAGAGGAAATGCACCAGATCGATTCTGGAAATGAAGGGGTTACCCTAAGAGGAGAGTTTGAGCCATCTGGGGTTGTACTCACTAGAATTTAACAGAATGAGGCAGGGGTGAGAAATCTTATATAAAGGAATAGATAAGGTAGAGGCAGAAAAGTTGTTTTCACTGGTGGGTGAGACTAAGGGGACATGGCCTCAAAATTAGGAGATGATGATTTAGGACAAAGATGAGGAGGAAGTATTTTTCCCAGAGAGTAGTGAATCTATAGAATTCTCTGCCCAAGGAAGCGGTAGAGGCAGCTTCATTAAATATATTCAAGACACATTTGGATGGGTTTATGCATGGTATGGGAATTAAGGGTTATGGGGACAATGCAGGTAGGAAGAGTTGAGATGATGGGTGGATCAGTCATAATCTTAATGAATGGCAGAGCAGGCTCAATGGGCCAAATGGCCTACTCCTTCTTCTATTACTATGAAACTATGCAGCCTGTACTGATTACTGGCACTGACAACTGGTCTTGCTGTATCTCAGACTGTGATCAACAGAAAAACTTTAGGGGTCAGTACTATTTTCCTGTCCCTAATTAGCCTTCATGTACTAATTCATAGCGACCTACCTCCTTACTATACCCATGCTTGTGAAGGAGTTATCCTCAAGCTTCACAGAGCCATTATCTCTCTTTATCTCTCTCTTTGTGAACTTCAGCTACTTACTTTACATTCCAGGTAAAATATTCACATTCTAGGCCCAAAATAGATCAATAAATGAGTCTGTGCCTATGCACCTACTGGAAGCATTCCTGGTGAGTCGGACTGAAGCCTCGTAGTAAACTGTACAGTCCTGAGTGAGTTGCATCCATCGAGTTGTTCAGATCACCATCCTTAACTGTGCTGCGTTTGAGAAGACTTGAACACCGGAGAGCTAATTCCAGAGCATCCATCCAACATCGACCTAAGGGGAGATAAAAGAGAAAGTCAGAAACAAACCAAGTAGTAAACACCATATTAAGGCAACAACATGAATCAGAATATACATCAGGCTTTTCAAGTATCAGTCAAGAAGAAACAGAGAAACGTAGATCTGACATAAAACTGGAAGTGGAGATCAAGAATACAACAAGTCTGGTGCTCTGTGGCATAAAGCTACTGTATGTATGCATTGTCTTGGAGTCAAATTTCTGAGACCAATTAGTTCTGCAAAAAACAAAAAGTGTCAACTTTCACATGGACAATGTTTTTAAGCGATTGACACTGTCTGAATAGCACTGTCAATTTTACTTTTGTGCCACCCTCTACATAATATTTCAATTTTATGAGCTGCGTCTTCTTGTGGCCTGTTGTCTTTTATAAGGATGTTTCCTTTGCCAACCTTGATAAGACTGTAAGAGGTGGAGCAGAAATAGGCCATTCAATCCATCCGAGTCTGTGCTGCTATTCGATCATGGCTGATACATTTCTCAACCCCAATCTCCTGCGTTCTCCCTTTAACCTTTGATCCTCTTAATTATCAAGAGCCTATCTTTGTCATAAAACTACTCAATGAGTTGAACTCTACACCCTTCAGCAGTAATGAGTTCCAAAGAGTCACTATCCTCTGGCTGAAGAAATTCCTCATCTCAATTTGAAATGGTCATCCCTTCACTCGGCGGCTGTGCTCTCAGGTCCTTGTCTCTCCTACTAGTGGAATCATTTTCTCCACATCCATTCCATCCAAGTCTCTCAGTATTCTCTAAGTTTCAATGAGATTCCCCCATCAACCTTCTGAACTCTAGTGCAGACAGACACAATATCCTCAACCGCTCCTCAAAACAACAAGCCCTTCATCCCCGGGATCATTCTTGTGAACATCCACTGGACCTCCTGAGGCCAGCACATTCTTCCTTATGACACAGGGCCAAAGCTTCTCACAATAATAATGGTCTTGTTTGTTGGCATCAGTGTTCCAAATCGATACTCACTGTACTCTCTATGCCGGATGACGAATCCACCGTATCTGAGGAGCTTATTCTGGAGTTCAGGTGACAGAAGCTATGAAATGTGTGTTTTCTGACAGTATTATATATCTGCCTTTTCACAAATTTTATGCACCATCTAGTGCTGGTCTTGAATTACAAAATATCATCTTTCTTTACTTCTGAGATATTAGCATCTGATAGTTATATTCTCACTTGCAGAACCTACTTTGCTGATGCTCGAACCCTTTCTTACCAGTTTAAAACGAGCGATATATGTATGATTGTTTCTCAAAAGATCACTTAGTATCTGTTACTCTGGGAGACCACTGCTAGAATTGGAGGGAAAATCTAAAGTTTCTTGTATGTGCCTTTATGTTAACGAACTGCAGTAATTATCATCAGTAAGGAATGATTAATTTTATCTCTGAAAAAAATGAAGGCTAACTTTTAAACAAGACATATGAAAAATGATAGTTATTTCAGCCAAAAGTTATGGGCATAACCTTTACATGATTTCAACTTTTAAGTGAGCATGTTGAGTGTATTTTTTGAGTGCCATTAATGTAATGAAGCCTCCTGAGATGGTCATGAAAATATTGGAAAGCAGAGTCTGTAACCGAGACTGATGATTGGATTTTGGTTCGGATGATCAAAACCTTGGTCAAAGGGGTAGTTTAAGGAGTGTCTTAAAAGGAGGAAATTGAAGTAAAATGGTGGAGAGGTGCAGGTAGGGATTTCTGGCCCAAGCAACTGAATGCATAGTCAATAATGGAGCAGCTAGAATACAGAATATGCAAGAAGCTGGAAGAATCTAATGAGGTTTGTGGGCCTGGTAGAGATTAGAGATGGGGAGGGATGAAGCCATGGAGGTTCGAAAACAGGGATGAGAGTTTCAAAATGAATACACTGCTTGACTAGAAGCCAATGCCAGTCAGGAACATCAGGATTAGTCTGAGTTAGCACATGAGCAGCAAAGTTTTAGATAACTTCAGATTTGCAAAGGATGTGGCTGACCAGCCAGACTGGGTTGGAATAGTTACAAGGAGACACTTTTTTAAAAAAAGGCACAAATGAGGATTTCAACATAAACCAAGGACCAGACATCATTTTAACACAGATGGAAAATAGCTGTCTTAATGATGGCACATGCATCAAGTTCAAAGTTCATCTTGGGGCAAACGTGACATCAGGGTTCTAAGACGACTGGCTTTAGTCTCAGATAGCTGCCAGAAACAGGGCTGGTACCAGAAGCTAGGAAACAGTATTTGCAGTCAGAACTAGAAACAATGGCTTTAGTCTTCACAATATTTAGTTGGATGTAATTTCTATTTATCTCGTAACAAATGTCAGATAAGCCACCTGATAATTTAGGTAACAGCAGAGCCGTCGAGAGGGGATAGTCAGACTTCAGAATAGCTCAGGATGGAAGGTAGGTTCAGGTTAAAACCCTCCCAAATAGTCTCAAAAATTACAAGGATACCCAATTTAAGGAAGGTCACCATGTGTATTTGAACTGGAGGATCAACAAGTGCAATCAACAGAACCTGGGAGAAGCTGCTCCTCTGTTCACAGATTGGCTTTTGCCATGTTGCTGCTGAACTCATCGAATCACAGAGCCCTCCATCCCATCTTTCTTTCTGTTCTTGTCTTCTAACCTTCCTGGGATTGCTTGCTTGGGCACAGGCCATTCTGAGCATTGGTGATCTTTTCCTCACTTGGACTCCATTGCTGGCCAGCTCCAGGATCTTCATGGTGGTCAAATACATAGGAGATGCAGCCTTAATATGCTCAGGGTTGCAACCATTCCACTCTGCACAGTAGATGGTGGATGGAGCCAATGGTGACCTGAAGACTGGCTTTGGAGATGAAGATCTTAACTTCTGGGCTGTGCAGGTATGCTGATGTTATAGCCTTCTGGGAGTCATCACACACCCAACCTTGCATCTATTCCATTGCCAGCAGAGGTTTATTGGGCTTATAAATTACGTCTGGGCCAGATGGCAACTAAATAAATTTGTACCTTGAATCGGCCAGCCTGGATAATTTTAGGATGCTGGGCAGCATCCCAGACTCTGTCTGTCAAATGCAAGAGTCGGCGTCAAAGTCTGTGTGTCTCCTTCTCTCTGCAGTGTGGGATGGGGAAAGATGGTAGAGCAATGTCTTGTGACTTTGTTTACTCAAATTCAGTTCAATAATTTGTTATTTCCTATTAGTGTTGACCCATCCAATACCTTTGCCATCTCCATCCATTTTTTGGAATCACGAGTTCCACATGAGTAGTTTTATTTTCCTGCCAGGAATACGAATTTCATTTAGAATGCAATCTGTGTGTTGTTATTGATGAAGGGGGTGGTGGGGGATAGTGTGGAAATGGGGGTGTATACAATAAGGAAGTAAAACTCTGGACATTATTTTCTGCAATATTTAAGCACGTCCTTTGTGTTAGTATTTACAGTGTCACTGGGAATGAGTACAAGACAAAGCTGCCCATGTTTTTAGCATTGCATCCACCACAATTAACATTCACGCCCTCTACAAAGATTAAAAACAAAAGAACCTCAAGTGGGGAGAAACCAGAATTCACATTTCAAGTCTGGTAATGCCCGATGAGGAGTCACCGGACTCTAATCTTTAACTCTGTTTTCTCCCTTGAGAATGTTCCCAGACCTGCTGAGTTTCTCCAGCAATTTCTGGTTCACTCCCTTCACAGTGGCACTTGATGTTTGCAACGTTTACTATCAAGATGTTCTGCAGGAACTTGCCGAGGCTTCTTCAACAGCAACCTCTGAATCTACTCTCTCTACCACCCAGAATGACAAAGGCTGCAGGCACATAGAACATTAGTATTTGCAAATTCCTCAAGTGATGCGCCACCCTGACTTGGAAATAGATAGTTGTCCCTTCAATTTTCTGCTGCCTTAAAATCCAGGAATTCCCTAACCTCGCTGCACTGTGGGAGTACCTTTTACCATGCAGACTGCATCAGTTCAAGAAAGTGCTCAGAAATTTGGAATGGGCAAAATTTCAGCGATGCAGACACCTTTGGGAATTTTGGATTCAAAAGGAGAAGTAAATGTGTTTTGTTTTCATTTCTACAAAGGTATTTTTTTTAAAAAAAAGGTCAGAAAGTAATTTGGTAAAACGACCTTAAACCATTATTTCTAAGGAGGTGATTTAAGTGCCTTGCAAATACCGGTGATGTTAATTGATAAAGTGTTTACACTGCCAGAAAGACTACACAAAAACAAAATCAGGAGACAGCTAGTTTTGCTTAAATTGAGTACTGCTTAAAAATATAAAACATAGGTACAAAGTTAGCCAGGAGCAGAATTTTTTAGAGCAATAAGACAGTGCTATTTTCTAGGTCTGTAGATTAAGGAGCAAAGATGGCCGTTAGCGGTGTGTTCTTCCTGTTGGATGAGCGAGATAAGGGGTAGTTTCCAGGTTACTGATGATTATGTCTGCAGCAAGTGTGTTTGGTTGCGAATCCTATCAGATCGCATGGATCAGTTGGAGGCAATAAGGAATTTACAGGAGCTAGGTGTGATGAAAGGTGATTGTAGGAAGGGAGAAAAACCACAGATACAGTGAGGTAGATGGTTACCTCCAGGAAAGGGAGGAGAGGGAGGCAGGTAGTGTAGGAGTCTCCTGTGGCCTATCCTCGTCTCTCACAAGTATGCTGTTTTGGAAATTGTAGGGAATGATGGACTCTCAGGGGAATATAGCACAAACAACCAAATTTCTGGTACAGAGACTGGTTCTAATTTAATGACGGGTATTTCAGGTCCCAAGCAATTGATTGAGATAGGAGGATTCTGTAGTCAGAGGCACAGACAAACATATCTGCAGCAGGCAGCGAGAAATCAGAATGTGTGTTGCCTACAAATTCCTCTCCACCTAAACCCTTAACACTATAAAACCCTCTACCATTATCACGTCATTATTCTTATAGATAACTGAGACCTCCTTACAAATTTGTTTCTCAGTTTTTGGGGGTGGGGGTTATAATAAAATCCCAATAAGGTGATCACCCCTTTCTTATTTCTCAGTTCCACCCAAATAACTTCCCTCGATGTATTCCCAGGAATATCCTCCCCAAGTACTGCTGTAACGCTATCCCTGATCAAAAAATGCCACTCCCCTTCCTCTGACCTTATGACTATGTTCAGTTTATCAGTTTCAGGTTTCAGTTTCATCCCAGTAGATAAATCAAGTTTTCTGCTTAGTAGAATAGTTTCACCCTGGCACAAGGGAAAGTTAGTTTTGGAAGTATGCAAGCTGTGAGTGTTGTACAGAAATTTCCACAAAAATCAGCTGAAAAGTGAAAAAGTGAAACTTAGACAATGAGAAATGGAAAGAAGTTGTAAAACTGTTTCAGCAGTCCAAGAGGAAGACTAGAATGAAGGAGTTAAAGAAAGAAATTAAAAAGATTTCTGACATAAGTAATATTTTCATGGGACTAAATATCTTAAATGGATATTCTGGAAAGATGACTAAATCTTTGCTGTTGAAGTTTATGTTTTTTTCAATTTTACTTGCATATGTAGAAAGCTTAATGATGTATTTTCTTTTGTGTAATAAGTTTGTGTTCATGTCTTAAACAAACATTGGTAGCCTCGTGTCATGTTCAATAACTAAACACTACGACAAATCAACCACAAAAATAAACTCATGGTCAATCAACTCTAGTTGCATTCTGACATATAGCTTGACCGACCGGCATCATAAAGTAGGAGCTTGTCTTCGTTGAATTTAAGCTGAATTTAATTGAATTTAAGTGGGATCCATGAATTGTTCATAAAAAGGTACCGAACGTGAAACATAAATGCTACTGTGAAATTTATTGAACAAATTTGAATTTCAAAATGGCTTTGAATGTTGCTAAGACTTTGACAGGTAGAAGACGTAACAGTAAATTGTGTGAAATCTTTGTCAAAGGCCAAACTGAAAGAGTTAGCAGACCAATTGAAGGTAGAAACAAAATGCTGGATCTGATATGGTTGGTACTGTGGAGGAGGATGAAGCTTATTTTAAGATTTATCCAAAAATATGTTTGCTCCATAAAGCTAATTAATGCTGTGACATTGTGCAGTTAACAACCCACCTCTCAATTAACGCATCCCAGTTTTTGTGGAGGCAAAATGTGCAACTGTGGAGTACCTCTCAGAACAGCATGTGATGCTAATGTTTCTTTCTCGAAGCGTAACTTCGAACTCTCATTTCCACCCTACTCTACTGCATACCGTCTAAATTCATTCTCACCATCTCACAGGCAGAAACATGCGAGACATAAGCTCACCATCCGACTCAGAGGCAGCTCGGAAGATCAGGTAACTACTGGGCAGTGGCTGTGTTATTGATCCCACATTCTCACCTTTTGGACCCTGGAAAAGACAGGCCTACAGTTAATATAAGGATGAACCATGTTGCAGAAAGAGAATCAATTGACCTATTTTTCTGTCAGTTGGTCACAAACATCATTTGACCGTCAACGTTTCTTTAGGACAAGCAGGTGGGGGCTAAACCCTCCTCTGACATCTGATATGTTAGAACATGACTATCTTGAAATGAAGCCTTTCTGAAGAGATCCAATTTGACTTTTTTCATGAAGGTGTCACTGGCTAAGCCAAAATTTATTGCTCATCCCTAAATGCCTAGAGGGCAGTAAAGAGGCAACCACAATGTTGTAGCTCTGAAGTCACAGTAAACCAGATGGATTTTACAACAAACAACAGTAGCTACCTGGTTGCCATTCAACTAGTTTTTTTGTTTTATGTTCCTGACTTTTTAAAAAATCAAATTCAAGTTTCACTACCTGTCATGGCAAACATTCACTTGGGGTCCTGGGGAAGGGCTTTTGCCCGAAACGTCGATTTCGCTGCTCATTGGATGCTGCCTGAACTGCTGTGCTCTTCCAGCACCACTAATCCAGTCCTGGGTTACTAACCCATGGACATTACCATCAACACTGATAGTACATTTTATAAAAAAAACGCATGCAGCCAATAGCCATTCAATCTGGGAAAGATGTTAGTCTGACTGCTGGAGATTCTCTTAAAAATGAAATGACTAGTTGTACAGACTGGTTGAACTTCATTCTGGCACATGAATCCAGGACTGTTTATTGTTGGCTTATTTCAGACTACTGATGCCCAC
Organism: Chiloscyllium punctatum; assembly: GCF_047496795.1. Lineage (NCBI taxonomy): Eukaryota > Metazoa > Chordata > Chondrichthyes > Orectolobiformes > Hemiscylliidae > Chiloscyllium > Chiloscyllium punctatum. Next base: position 38,272,929 of record NC_092760.1, on the reverse strand, counting down.
CTGGACTTTAATAGCAATACATAAAGTGAAAGTAGTAACATTTCTGCTTCAAGTGGACCCAAATCCAAGCTGTTTCCCCACAACTATTTGCTGAAGCAGTGAAGTAAATAGCTATTTTCGAGCCACAGGCGTGAAGCCTGAGCTTTCTCAGCATCAATGCAGTTTCCCCAGTGTAGCAAGCTGTAAATCTTCCCCAAACTGCAGGAAAGATCCTGTGCTAGAAACTTGAATTTATGATATTTTGGAAAACTAAGCACATATTGTCACTCTGCTGTCAGTACTGGCATGTTTAACTCTTCTTTTCAATGTAAACACGTAGATTCCACAGCAGCGAGAGCCAACACTGTTACACAAGTATTGCAGCATGAGCAAAATAACGCAATTGTGTTCATGTCATGGATCTAATCCCCAAATGAACAGTAAACAATGGATATGTTGGGGTGGGGGGTGGATGTGTGAATGCATCATGCCAGTTATTCTAAGGTGTATTAGACAAGGTGGATACTGCCAATGTTAGATGGTGAAGGCCGAGTTTCAGTTTAAAGGTGTGTATGAGCTTCAGGTCAAAGGCGTGTGAAGTATAGCAATTTAACTACTAGATACTTCAGTCTTTTCAGCAGCACTAAACTGAAAGGAACTAGAATTGTAACAAATTTAAGAATCAAACAATACAGTCCACTTGCTTCCTCTCAGAAAGAAGTATCAATTTAATTCTTTTTTCCTATTCTTTCCCATAAATGATTCAAAACTTTTTTTTTAAGAAATCGTGTACAGGGTTTTAATCTTTTTTTGTTCTACCATTGGCTGATTAGAGGGAGGAAGTAGAGCAGGGAATATCTAACCAGAAACAATGTGTTCTTTTTCCTTTATAACCCATTACTTCTAAAAGCAGATGATGTAACAACTTGACTTCTGCACAATTCACTGACAGGTGTCAAAAACGTCCTGCCCCACTTTCATTTTTAGGACTGCAATATCACAAACCAAGTGGTTACATATAGTCGTAGAAATGCACAGCATGGAAACAGACAGTTCAGTCCAACTCGTCTATGCCGACGAAATATTCTACATTAATCTCGTCTCATTTGCCAACATGAACAGTACTACTATTTACTTTTTTTTCCTCTTACAACACAAGCAAATGCCAATTTACTCCAGCATCCAAAACTGTGGAACCTTTCTATAGGGACTGTAGATTTTTGGGGTTTTAACTAGTTCTGTGGCACTAAAATATCCACTCCTCTGTCCATTCTCTTTCAAGAGAGGCCCTGAATCTGTGGAACACTGGAAAAATACTACCTTTACTGCCCAGATGGATTGATCCAGAGGATGGAATAGTTTGAAACAGAAGCCATCTTTTTTGGAGGGTCTTTCAATGAGCTCGCAGGTGTTGAGAAGGATGGTCCCCACCCACTGGCCATTGTTGGGTGTTTTGTAAATTAGCAGAACACCAGGTTTGAGCACACACCAGAATTTTGTCCAGCTCTTCAAAGTGCCTCGGATCTGCAAATCAAGTTTGTGGGTTAACCAACACAACAAAACTGAGAATATCATTTTGAAGCACGTTCATTAAACAAACAATGCATGGAACTACTGACTGCAGAAGTGGAGCGATTAGTCTGTGTGCACAATACCAAAGGGGCAATGCTGCAAGAGGACTGGCAGTAAATACATATTTGACACTGCCTTCACCTGGTTATTTGACTCAGTTGAAATTAACATACATTTTTCAACGATCAGTTAAGAGTGGCTAATTTTTTATATTACATGAATTGAGTTGCTGCATTGTGCACCAACTTACCCCTTTGTGTGTCTCAGGCCCTGCGGAGATACTAATGAAATGAACTGCAATAAAACAGGCAAAATTCTATGAAAACATTACTCCCACAATGCACGAATGGCCGTGGAGTGGCAGAAGTGTGGGGGCCACAGATGGAGCATTCACATCATGGCCTCTGACAGGTTTTGTGCACTTAAGAACAAGGGACTAGGAATTGGCCATGCAGCCTGCAAAATTCAACTTAAATTTTGTTGATCAAGCTCCTGTGGGTCATTACATCAAAAGCTGTCTCAAATTCCCAATCACTACATCCAGTGATTGCAATTGTCTGCCAGATTAAACTTTTGTCTTGGATTCGCACAACCACAACTTGGGTAGCCTACCTTCAGCCAATCCTCCATCACAACCACAGAAGGATCCTTCAAAGCACTGAGCATCTCCTTGCTGGCTCTTTTCTTCTCCTGTCTGTAATTTTTCTTCTGGACCTATTTAACATACAGAACCCACCATTGTTGGTGAATGAAACAATTAATCTCAAGGAACACCTTGGAATAGACTCAGTAGGAGAGTCAATGGGGAACTTTTCACCAATAAATATTGTAAATAAGACTGAAGAAACACATTAAGCCATTAATTTAGACTTTTCCATTAATAAAAATACCATCTCAGTTTTAAAGGAAGGTTTTGCACTGATATTGTATGTTTAATTTTTTCAGAAGGTTCCAAGGCACCTTTTGCCCAATAAATGGAAATACAGCAGACAATTTGCAAGGCCAACTAACGACATGAAAGACTGGTCAAGAGAGAAGTATTGCTTCGGTCATACGATAGAAGTATCACACAATTCCTACAGTGTGGAAGCAGGCAATTTTGCCCACACCAACCCTCAAAGAGCTACCCCTCTACTCTATTCCTGTAACCCTGCATTTAGCATGGCCAATCCACCTACACCTAACCTGCACATCTTTGGACTGTGGAAGGAAACCGGAGCATCCAGAGGAAACCCATGCAGAGAAAACATGCAAGCTCCACACAGACAATCCCAAGACTGGAACCAAACCCAGTCCCTGGTGCTGAGGCAACAGTGCTAACCAATGAGCCAATGTGCTGCCCATGTAAGCTGTACCATGATCTTTGAGGAGTGCAATGGGATATTCGTGAATTTTACCTGAACAACTTTCTGTAGAAAGAAACATGAGCTGAATGGGCTGAAAAGCCTTTCCCATCTACACTTCTATGCTCTGTCAGGGAATGGTACTAAAATAAATGCACAAAATTCAATACATGTTTTAGCAAGGGATTTGGGAACCTAAACCTCATCAGAATTTAGAGTTGACCTGCCGCTGAACCTAATACATGACTTCTTTGTGGAGCTGCTGTCAGAAACTGATTGCTTTGAAACAAAGTCAAATCACCTCAAACTAGGAAACAGCAGAGCAAGTTACACAGGGCTAGTCTTTAGGTCTTACATTATCACTTCGAGACACATACCTTCAAAGATTCTTTCTTGGTGAGTTTAGAGATGTGGGATACACAGTCTTTGTTATAGCCGTTGTACAACTTTGAATCAGACTGAAAGAAAAGAGAGAGAGACGAGGTTAATGCTGGGACCTGGACATTACAGCGATATCTAATCAGGATAGTTTTTGATTTGGCTAGTGCATATGACAATCAAGCTTTTCATTCACAGCACATGGCCATATTAACAAGGTCAGTATTTACTGCCCATCGCGATATGCTCTTTAGCTGGTGGTAGCTATTCAATTTAAGAAGCAGTCAATTGTGTAGTGTATACACTCCCTTAGTGTCATTAGGTCAGGATTCCCAAGGTATAATTCGAGTTACAATTGGAGAATATAGATATATTTCCAAGAGCTGCACATATCCTTCTGGTGGCAGAGACGGTAGAAGGCTGTAGAGCTTCAAGCAGAATGTTTACAAAAGCCATGGGAAGTGTTGCAGTTCATCTTGTAGAAGGTACATACTGTTGATATGGTGGTAAAAGGATTCAGTATTTAAGGTGGTGCATTTAGTGTTATGGAAAGGGTAAATAGGCAAAGTCTTTTCCCTGGGGTCAGGGGGTCCAGAACTAGAGGACATAGTTTAGGGCGAGAGGGGAAGATATAAGAGACACCTAAGGGGGCAACTTTTTCCACACAGAGGGTGGTACGGGTATGGAATGAGCTGCCAGAGGATGTGATGGAGGCTGGTACAACTGCAACATTTAAGAGGCATTTGGATGGGTATATGAATAGGAAGGTTTTGGAGGGACATGGGCCGGGTGCTGGCAGGTGGGACTAGATTGGGCTGGGATATCTGGTCGGCATGGATGGGTTGGACTGAAGGATCTGTTTCCATGCTGTACATCTCTATGACTCTAAATGTCACTAATCTGTCCAAGCCTGAATGTGACCGGGGATATGGATTGCTTTATTATTATCTGAGGAGTTACAAATGGAACCAAATATCATGGGAAAGTCAAGGGCGAAGCAGCTGAAGATCTTTGGGTCTAGGTCTGATATAAGGCCCTCCAATAGTCACAAATATCTTGTTTTTGTGCTAAGTATGACTCCTACCAGTGCAGAGATTTCTCATTCATTGAGTAAAATTAAAAAACAATGGCAGTCTTGATGCCATACTCTGTAAAATGCTGACTTGATACTAAAGACACTCTTCTCACTCCCCCTCTGGAATTTAAAGCATTTTTCCAAGTTTGGGCTGAGGCTGGAATAAGACTTGGAGCCAGGTGGTCCTAGTTTAAGCCAAACTGAGCACGTTATTGCTCAGTACCACTTGATAGCACTGTCAATGAGCCCTTCCATCACTTAGCTAATGATTGAAAATCGGCTGATGAGATATCAATTGAACAGACCAGCTTCGTCCTGCCTTTTGTGGACAAAGAATAACTAGGCTCTTTGTTCAAGGGACTCTGTCTTATAACGAGTGGCACAAGTTGGCTAGTGGTGTGGCAAGTTCTGCTGCACAAATGTTTAGCATTACAGTTAATATATCATCATCAGGTCATGAAACTTGTTGCATCCAATGTGCTCAGCCTGGTTGTGATATCATGCAGACTTAATCAATTTGTCTGCAGGCTGGCACTTGAAGATCTGGAGCAAAAGGAGATCAGTTGATGTCTGCATGCTTTATTTTCTCACTCATTATTTATGTTTAAACTTGGCCAGTGATCACAGCAGGATATAACAGCCTTTCACATTTACCAGATGTTAGATTGCAATCTTAAGCAGAAATCCTCACTGTTTGTCTTCCTAACGCAGAGATAATTTTCACAGTCACTCAAGTTGAACAACAATAAATCTTGGACCAAGGAACAAGCCAGGGATTTTATTGCTCTACAACCCACATGTGCTACTATTTGCTGAAAAACTGATTGATCTTACAATTTTACTCATTTATTTTCAGTGAAGCAGCACCAATGCTTCATTCAAATTTTTAATGAGGTTCTGATCAGCTCTGTGTTATATTTGTGATGGGTTTAAAACAAATAAGATCAACGGCAGATCAATCATGGAAGTGAAATCATGATTTTTTTTCATGGGAATTACTGGAGTTTCATTAACATGCAAGCCGTCATCTGTAAAATATAAAATCAAGCTCTTAACGCCATCATAACATCTTCCAGACAGAGTTGTTACTCCTCAGCTTAATTTCCTTCAGTTCTCAATGGTCTCCAGGTCTCTGTTATTGTGACCATTGCTTTCTCCATACCAGATAGGAAGAAACAATGTCAGAGAGGATAGCTCAAGTGGCTGCAGGGAGGGAGAAGGTTTTGCCAATATTCTGTACTGCAGAGCAGGCATGATGGGCTGAATAGCCTCCTTCTATGCCTGTTATAGTTCTCAGCACTTGCCGGCAGTGACTAACCTGAATCTGAAATGTCCTTATGGCGTCCTACAATGTGTGAAAACAGAGTACTTGACACAGGAATTTCTACTCTATTAAACGCTTCTGCACAGTTGCTCTGGCTAGTTTTTGGGAGGGGAGGGATGTGCTCCAAGAAGAAATATGGTTGATTTGGACCCAGTCCAGAATGTTTAGTTTATGCTGTCCTTGCCTTTTAAGGCTGGAGGTTATTCCCACTCAATGTATAGGGTAATGGTAGACAGAAACACCAGAATCCTACCTTACTGCTAGAGATGGGCGTTGAAGTGACTTCATCAGTAAGAGCCGAAAATCCATTCTTTTCCATTTCAGAGTCTGTAGTAAATGAGGAAAGAAGAAGGAGCATTACCCTGGATAAAGGATGATGGATTATGAACTTATGCTAAAATGGCAGCACAATAGCTGATAAAGCCCCACCCAAGATTGGTTCGGTGCTTTCATGGTGAAAGCAGACTGGAACACTGTCCTACACAAATTTGTTGAGAGGGTCTTAGTACTTATAGAGTCATCGAGATGTACAGCATGGAAACAGACCCTTCGGTCCAACCCGTCCATGCCCATCAGATATCCAAGCTAAATATTTTTAATTAACCTGTTCAGATGAGCAGGTGGAACTTGAACCCAGGCCTCCTAGCCTAGAAGCCAGGATAGGACTGCACCACCGAGTCCAAGCACCTGGGGTCTACACTGATGGTATGCAGAATGGCTTTTAAATGTACTTTCCATGCTTAACCCCAACATGACATAGCCCACAGTCTTCACCCTCCCTCCCCCTCTTCCCAAACCGACAGCTTGACTTAACCTAAACACATCCACTTACCTAATACTCTAACCCATCACCACCTCGCATCAACCCCTTAGTAATTTACCCACCTGGTACCCTAACCCCAAAACTTACCTCACATACTTTCCTTTGTACAAGGGTTATCAAAGTTGCTGGATATTTATATGGCACTTAAAAGGGGCACGAGTTTGACAACAGTCTTCTACTGGCTCTGATGTTTCCTGGACAGGACTCCACCTGTCCAGGAACTATGAGAGGAGAAGTCAACTAAAATGCAAGTATTTTTGTTGTGTCTGATTGTGGTCAGAAATCCTGTTTCCAATTTTGGGGCGGGGGGGGCGAAACGGTGGCTCAATGGGTAACATTGCTGCCTCAAGCTGCCAGGGACCTGTTTGATTCCAGCCTCTGACAACTGTATGTGTGGAGTTTGCACATTCTCCCAGTGTCTGCATGAGATTTCCCCTGGGTGGTCCGAGCTCCCCCCACAGTCCAAAGATGTGCAGGTTAGGTGGATTGACCAAGGGGAAATGCAGAGTAATAGGGTTAGGGTAGGCGGATGGTTATGGACAGGATGTTCTTCAGAAGGTTGGTGTGGACTTGACGAGCTGAATGGCCTGCTTCTGCACCGTAGGGGTTCGATAATAGTGTTCCTGACCCTGATTGGAATTTCTGGGCCATTGTCACAAGAAATTTCTAGGAGAGTAACTTTGTTAATGTATCATTAATTTAAATGAAACTTGATCGATTTTTCATTCAAGATGAATTTGAAAATGGCAAACCTTTGCAATTAATCGATAATCAGCTCCCTGTAACTCAAGAAATGCCCTTCATTCATCTCTGAATGGATGTCACCTGCTTAAATAAACAGCTTTTCACTTCATCACATCCAGATTTCTATTCATGCTGGGCAATGCAATGACAATGACACTCTGCCCCATTGTAATATTGTATTGATATAGTCACAGCATCGAGTCTGCTAAACCACATCTCAGGCTGACTTTACAAAGTGAGATACCACAACAGCAATGACATTTAAAATTCACTCAACTAAAAATACCCTGCAGAGTGACAGGGTATTTATGTCCAACCACACAATAAGTTACATGGTAAGTGCAGGTGGCCTAGTACCCTGGGCTGGTCAGACTTGGACACTCAAAACTTGGTCTACATGCAGTTACCATAGAGACTGGAATGTTTGCAGTGGGTAAGACATTTAGGGTGTGTGTTCATTATAGCCACATTGGAAAGCACATGCTCTATTAATAAATTGGTGTGAATAGTAAATTGCTTCCAGGACCATGAGAAAAGCACATCAAATAATGCCTGGAGACACATCAACTCGGGTTCAGAGTAGGTAGGTCACCTTCCAGTACGTGTGGCTTTAACAGTGCTTAACCACAAATTTCTGTTTTGACACAGCATCCTGATCATGTGAATGGGCTGACTTTGTGTCCTACAAATGTAAGAGCCTTTTAAAACTGCAAGTTGTAAGCCTGGGCAGTGAAGGTTTACAGACTATTTACCTACTGGGGAACTACATACGAATGCAATTCTATCCTTACAAGAGAGGCACACTCTCACTTTCCGCATGATCAACAAGAGTGGGATCCATGACTGAACCTTCCCCTCCCTAACCCTGTAACTCAGAGATTAATGTTGTGGTCCTACTGCTGTTCTGTGAACTCAGTATTAAATAAGAATCAAACTAGAGAATCTCTGGTATGTATTGCTCAGTACCATGTTACCTTCATCAGAGGGGTGGGGAATTCACTCAGCATTTAATATGGACTGTCCAGTCAGATCAGCATAAGGAGACTTGGTGAGCTCAGCTCTTAGTTGGTATTCAATCATAGAGAACCTAAGCCATTAAGTGTATTTCAAAAATACCATTTATTGCAAGAATAGAAGTCGCACCAGGACAGCATTTGTTTTATGTGCAATATACGACAGCATTTGCCTGCTGCCGTTTTGCACTATTTTCTCTGCACAGTTATCAGAATTTGGTGGAATAAATCTTAAAGTAGATCAAATTCAACAAACCTGGGGTCAAAGGACAAATCCCATTGTAACCTCCAAAAGAAGAGTTTCGGGTCAACTTGCGAGGGTCGATTTTCTGTGGTGTTGCCAATCCAGTACAGAGTGAAAACCTGCGCCGTAACACATGATCCTCCTTCACCGCATGAGTTTTCTATAGAATACAGCAAAGTACTAAATGAATCCCAACTGGAAAGCATACTTACAAGGACCTAAAATGCTCTTTCCAGAACACTGCAAATTAATTCCAAGAATTCTTTCCCAATTAAGCCTCTCCCTTATTCCTGAATGAGTAAGTTTTCATGAAGGGGCAGTTATGCAACTAATAGCTGCACACCAGAAACCAATCTACACGACCAACCATAGAATCTCTACAGTGTGGAAGCAGGCCAATCAGCCCATTGAGTCCACACCAGCCCTCCGAACAGCATCCAAACCAGACCCATCCGCCCTACCCTATCCTGTAACCCTGCATTTCCCATGGCTAACCCAATTAACCTACACATCCATGGACACGATGGGCAATTTACCATAGCACATCTTTGGACTGTGGGAGGGAATCCACGGAGACATGGGGAGAATGTGCAAACCCCACACAGTTGTCAGATGGTGGAATCAAGCCCAGGACCCTGGTGTTGTGAGACAACAGTGCTAACCATTAAGCCACCTGTGAGCTTAGATATTGCCATTTCAAACACCAATATTCACTCATGCAGAGTCTCCAAACAGGCTTTCTGGGGATGAGTAACACACAACAAGGGTTGCACTAGATCTTCATTAATACAGTCCTGCTCCATGATTAGCTGCAGAATTGACAAACGCCCAACTCTCCTCCACAGCCCATAAGAAACATGGCTGCCAAGCAAAGAACACATCCGGGCAGGGAACTTGAAATTTGTGCTGAGAAAACTGCACAGTGCACCAGAGTTGGGTACACCTGCAAATATCCAAGAGGAAATATCAACCTGGATATTTCTATCCATTGATGGAAGATGGGAAAAATATTTGGCTGTAACAGGCTGCTCCTTTATTGAGCTATTTTAGGTGTTGGAGGGGATTTCCTCAAATTCCAGGATATGCTGTTGCATTGTTTTGGAGCTTCAGAGACAAAGAAAGTCAAAACAATGGCACTTTTAAAAGGGAGAGGAACAGACATAGTCAGCTCAGTGCAGGAGAGACACAGAAAGAAAACCACACTACTGACTGACACAGCAGTGAACCTGTGCAGTTACTGCCTTTGCTATTGAATTCATGTATCGCTAGACATCGGAGTGCGTCTGGGAAAATGAACAAATAGTGAAATTCACAACTAACCTTGGAGGAACCTGTTTGGGAGAAGTCACAGTACAGAAACAGATAAGTGAATAGTTTTAAATATGGCCTTGCTGTAAGTCTGCAGTAGTGAGTAGAGTGTGTTCTTGTTTGATTATATGTCTTATTGAGCAAAGTCTCTTGATAAAACTTAAAAAATATAAGCCATGAGTATTAAGTTAGCCTACAGCAGTTTTTTGCAGAGGAATAAGACTGTTATTTTCTGGGTCTGCAGATTGGAAGAAACAAAAATGACCCTTAGTAGAGTGATATGCTTTTCTTGTCAGATGTGGGAGTTCAGAGAGAGTTTACGGGTTACTGAGGATTATATCTGCAATAAATGCTGTTGGTTGCAAATCCTATCGGATTGGATGGATTGGTTGGAGTGAAAGTTAGATGCAATGACGAATTTACAAGAGCAGGGTGACGTGATGGACGGCAGCTATAGGAAAGGAGAAACGCTGCAGATACAGTCACATAGATGGGTGAACTCAGGAAAGATAGAGAGGTAGGCAGCTAGAGCAGTAATCTTCTGTGGTTATCCCCATTTCACATAAGTATGTTGTTTTGGAAAAGGTAGGGGGTGATGGACTCTCAGGGGGATGTAGCACAAACAGCCAAGTTTCTGGTATTGAGACCAGCAAAGAGGGGTACATCGGGTTCCGAGAGATCTAGTTTGAGTCACAAAAAGATGTTTCTGCGGCCAGCAGCGAAAAATCAGAGTGTTGTGTTGCCTCCCTGGTGCCAGGATCAAGGATGTCTCAGAGGGTGCAGAATATTCTCAAGGGGGAAGAGGGCCCAGCAGGAGGCTATTGTACACATTGGAACCAATGACATGAGAAGAGAAAAGGATGAGATTCTGAAGGGACAACATAGAGAGAGTTGGGCAGGAATTTAAAAAAAGGAGGTCCTCGAACATAGTAATATCTGGATTACTCCAGGTGTTACGAGCTAGAGAGTGTAGGAATAGGAGGATAGAGCAGATGAATGCATGGCTGAGGAGCTGGTGTATGGGAGAAGGACTCACATTTTTGGATCATTGGAAGCTCTTCTGGGACAGAAGTGACCTGTACAAGGATGGATTGCACCTGAATTGGAAGGGGACGAATATACTTGTAGGGAAATTTGCTAGAGGTGCTTGGTGGGGCGGGGGGGGGGGGGGGGGGGGGGGGGGTTGGGAATTGAGGGAAGTTATTTGGGTGGAACTGAGAAAGGGATGATCACCTTATTGGGATTATATTAAAGACCCCCCCAATAGTCAGAGGGCAATTGAGAAACAAAATTTGTAAGGAGATCTCAGTTATCTGTAAGAATAATAAAGGTGGTTATGGTAGGGGATTTTAACTTTCCAAACATAGACTGGGACTGCCATAGTGTTAAGGGTTTAGATGGAGAGGAATTTGTTAAGCATGCACAAGAAAATTTTCTGATTCAGTATGTGGATGCACCCAGTAGAGAAGGTAAAAAAATTTGACCTACTCTTGGGAAATAAGGGAGGGCAGGTGACTGAGGTTAGTGGGGGAGCACTTTGGGGCCAGCGACCATAATTCTATCAGTTTTAAAATAGTGATGGAAAAGGATAGACCAGATCTAAAAGCTGAAGTTCTAAATTGGAGAAAGGTCAATTTTGATGGTATCAGGCAAGAACTTTCAAAAGCTGATTGGAGGCAGATGTTCGCAGATAAAAGGGACGGCTGGAAAATGGGAAGCCTTCAAAAAATGAGATAACTGAGAGTCCAGAGACAATATATTCCTGTTAGGGTGAAAAGGAAAGGCTGGTAGGTATAGGGAATACTGGATGACTAAAGAAATTGAGGGCATGGGTAAGAAAATAAAAGGAAGCATATGTAATGTATACTCAGGATAGATTGAGAGAATCCTTGGAAGAGTATAAAGGCAGTAGGAGTATACTTAAGAGGGAAATAATAAAGAGCAAAAACGGGACACGCGATAGCTTTGGCAAATAGAGTTAAGGAGAATCCAAAGGGTTTTTACAAATACATCAAGGACAAAAGGGTAACTAGGAAGAGAATTGGGCCCCTCAAAGATCAACAAGGCAACATTTGTGTGGAGCCGCAAGAGATGGGGGAGATACTAAACGAGTATTTTGCATTGGTGTTTACTGTGGAAAAGGACATGGAAGATATAGACTGTAGGGAAATAGATGGTGACATCTTGCAAAATGTCCACATTACAGAGGAGGAAGTGCTGAACGTTTTGAAACGGGTAAAGGTGGATAAATCCCCAGGACCTGATCAGGTGTACCCTAGATCTCTGTGGGAAGCTAGAGAAGCGATTGCTGGGCCTCTTGCTGAGATATTTGTATCATTGATAGTCACAGGTGAGGTGCCAGAAGACTGGAGATTGACAACGTGAAGCCGCTATTTAAGAAAGGTGGTAAGGACAAGCCAGGGAACTATACACCGGCGAGCCTGACGTTAGTGGTGGGCAAGTTGTTGGAGGGAATCCTGAGGGACAGAATGTACATGTATTTGGAAAGGCAAGGACTGATTAGGGATAGTCAACATGGCTTTGTGCGTGGGAAATCATGTCTCACAAATTTGAGAGTTTTTTGAAGAAGTAACAGAGGATTGATGAGGGCAGAGTGTTGGACGTGATCTGTATGGACTTCAGTCAGGTGTTCGACAAGGTTCCCCCATGGGAGACTGGTAAGCAAGATTAGATCTCATGGAATACAGGGAGAACTAACCATTTAGATACAGAACTAGCTCAAAAGGTAGAAGACGGATGGTGGTGGTAGAGTGTTGTTTTTCAGACTGGAGGCCTATGACCAGTGGAGTGCCACAAGGATCGGTGCTGGGTCCACTATTCATCATTTTTATATAAGATCTGGATGTAAGCATAAGAGATATATAGTTAGTACGTTTGCAGATGACACCAATATTGGAAGTGTAGTGGACAGCAAAGAAGGTTACCTCGGATTACAATGGGATCTGGACCAGATGGGCCAATGGGCTGAGGAGTGACAGATGGAGTTTAATTTAGATAAATGCAAGGTGCTGCATTTTGGGACAGCAAATCTTAGCAGGACTTATACACTTATTGGTAAGATCCTAGGGAGTGTTGCTGAACAAAGACACCTTGGAGTGCAGGTACATAGCTCCTGAAAGTAGAGCCACAGATAGATAGGACAGTGAAGGCAGTGTTTGGTATACTTTCCTTTACTGGTCAGAGTACCGAGTACAGGAGTTGGGATGTCATGTTGCGGCTGTAGAAGACATTGGTTAGACCACTGTTGGAATATTGCGTGCAATTCTGGTATCCTTCCTATCGGAAAGATGTTGTGAAATCTGAAAGGGTTCAGAAAAGATTTATAAGGATGTTGCCAGGTTTGGAGGATTTAAGCTATAGGGAGAGGCTGAACAGGCTGGGGCTGTTTTCCTTGGAGTGTTGGAGGCTGAGGTTTTATAAAATCATGAGGGGCATAGATAGGATAAATAGACAAGGTCTTTTCCCTGGGGTGGGGGAGTTCAGAACTAGAAGGCATAGGTTTAGGATGAGTGGGGAAAGATATAAAAGAGACTTTTTCACACAGAAAAGGTTGCAAGGATCAGTCCAGCAACTGCAGACTGGTTTAAATTTGGGGGTGGGGAAATTTCTAGCCAGAATTATTTAGAGAGAATGAATATTCTTGCAGTAAATTGTGAATTGATTCAGAAGGATTAGCATGGATCTGTTAAGGGGAAATCATATTGAACTAACTTGCTAGCATGTTTTGAGGAGTTAATAAAGAGGGCTGAGGAGGGGAAGGATGTTGATATGGTGCACGTAGACTTCCAAACGCATTCAACACAATACCACACACCAGCTTTGTAAGGAAATATATAGGTCATGGAATAAAAAGGGACAGTAGGCACATAGTACCAGCTGAGGGGTATGAAACAGAGAGATAATGGATATTTTTCAGTCTGGAAGATATTTTATAGTGGTGTTTCCAGGGTTCAGTATTGGGGCCTTGCTTTTCCTGATATGCAGAAGTGATCTGGATCTTGTGGATTATTTCAAAGTTTGTGGAGAACAGAAAACTTGGGAGGATTGTAAACCGTGGGTAGGATAATATAAAACTTCAAAAAGGTATTAAGGGAACAGATGCATAGAAGACAGGTAAAATTCAATACAGAGAAGTGTGAGGCAATGCACTGTGGCATACAGTATAAACTAAAAGGGTACATGAGCAGAGTGATCTGGATGTGTATGTATATAAGTCATTAAAGGTTGTAGGACTGGTACAGAGAGCTGTTAATGAAGCAAACAATATTCCAGACTTCATTAATGGGGGCAGAATACAAGAGCAAGGAAATTTCAATAAATGTACAAGTTTGAAGTTAGATCCCAGTTGCATTACTGTGTGCAGTTCTGGGCACTAAACTAAAGGAAGAAGAAAAGGTTAAGGGGTGATTTGGTATAAGTTTTCAAAATCACGACCTGTCTGGACAGAGTGGATAGTGAGCAAGTGTTCCCACTTGTAAATGGATGGAGAACCAGATGACATGATTTGCAAAATCTGCAAACGTCAAATGAGAAATATCATTTCAAAACAGTGAGTAGTTATGATGTGGCACATAGTGCCTGGAAGCTTGGTGAAAGTAGGTTCAATCGAGACATTTGAGAAGGCACTGAATGATTGTTTAACTAGAAAAACTGTGCACAATTACAAAGGCAGGAGATTGGTACAAAGTTAAAATACTCAAGGCCTTCTTCTGCACTGGAGCAGGTGTGATTCTTCATTTCAAACAGAGCTCAACAGCATCAGTATTTTGTTTGTAACCAGAATGCAACTGGCAATTTGGTTCTCAGCAGGGACACTGTACCCTAATTTCTGTCACTTTTTGCTGGTATTCACTGCTCCTGCTTGTAAAACACCTCTTGATAGGCTCATCTACATGATGGTTGCTGCATAAATGCAACTAGGCAACTATCAGAAAAAAAGCTCTATGTAAATCCACACTCTCAAACAGTTTACAATTGCAACAGACAACCTGAGGTGTGAGGGAATAGCTTTAGCTAGCAGGGCCAAATGGATGATTTTGCCTGCTCACCTCCTGATAGCCACACCTTAGATGGCAGTGTGCATCAAATTCAGTTAATTCTAGCTGACAAACCAGCATCAGGTACGCTAGTAAAGTCTCCAAGTCCTCGTAACATCCCACATGTTGATCTTAAGAATTATGCATTGAAGTTAGTTCTTCCCTCTGCAAGCTATTACTGCGTACCCATGACATGGCATCTATTCAGCAAAGTGGGAGGTTGCTCCAACATGACCTACCCATAAACAATAGAATGAATCTGCCAATACCAGCTGTCAACATCCTTGCCATTCACCCAGTGAAGTGAGACATGTTTTTATGAATGAAGTCACATCTCAACAATCAATTACAGCAACTTGAAATCAAGGATTTGTACATTGTGACTGTTTTCCTGGTCAGTCAGACAAAGGTGATGCTACATCTGAAGGAAACCATTAAACTATAATAGATGACCCAAATACGTATGCCAAACATCATGTTGGCTATTTCATTCTATCCCATGGCACATACACTAACAACTGGAGCACTGACTTTGCATACTTATACTCCAGCATGACATCTTAAACTGCAATTTATAAACAAAACTCTTGCCACATGTGCATTGTTAAAAGGTTTCATATAAAACAATTGTAACCTCACTCTCTGCCGTACTGTTTTTCTCTGACTATGCACGCGCTCCCTGAATTTAAATCTGAAAATTACTATGTTCTCCTGATAAGATGACAAAAGTCAAATCAACAGTCCAGAACCAAAGCAAATATTGGAAATTTCCAGCTCTTGTAAATAATGATATCCAAGTCATCTTCTCCGTGTGTAAGGAGGAAGTAGGTGAGGACTAAGTGTTTAGATTTGGCCAGCAAATAAAAACGGGGTGGGGGGGGGAGAAGAGCTATTTAAGCCTGACAACTACAGCCATTTACTTGCCAGGCGGGTTACCAAATTTCACCACGACAGAACAAGGGCAACATTATCAGTTCTGCTTTAATATTTGTTCTACTGAAGCCAAAGAGCAAATGAAACTGAAGGGACCTCCCTTTGGTTTTAAGAAGCAGTCTCTCGGCTCTTGGTTTAAATTTAGATATTTTCTGACAGCTCACCAAAACTGTTTGGCAGTTACCTTTAGCTGTATTATAATTCCAGTTTTACAAGTCAGAAGTCCTTGAGCTAGTGACAGAGGAATGACATTGGCAGGAATATCCAGAGAAGCCCACAATAGCATCAAATTTGAGCTTCCTACTCTGATGGAGACTAACAACAAATAGGGAAATGGGGATTTAAATGATTGCACAGAGATCAAATTACATTAAATATATTTAGTCTTTGTAAATGACAATTTGAATAAATTGAAACTCGCAGAGTAAATGAAAATTCAATTTTCTGTCACTAGAGGGGGTTGTAAATCACCAGTTTAGTGACAGATAAAGAAAAATTTTACAGCCTAGAGTCATACAGACGTACAGCACGGAAACAGGCCCTTCAGTTCAACTCGTCCATGCCGACTTGGTATCCTAAAAATCAAATCAAATCAAATCAAATCAATCTAGTCCCATTTGCCTTTGAAGTGTTGTAAATGTACTAGTCTCCACTGCTTCCTCTGCCAGCTCATTCCATACATGCATCACGCTGAGAGAGCAAAGGTTGCCCTTTTAGTCTCTTCTAAACCCTTTTCCACTCACCTTAAATCTATGCCCTCAAGTTCTGGACTCTCCCACCCAAGGGAAAAGACCTTGTCCATTTACACTATCCATGCCCCTCATGTTTTATAAACTTCTATAAAGGTCATTCCTCAGCCTCCAATGCTCCAGGGATGAACAGCACCAGCCTATTCAGCGTTTCCTTATAGTCAAACCCTCCAACCCTGGCAACATCCGTGTAAATCTTTTCTGAACCTTTTCAAGTTTCACTACATCCTTCCAGTAGCAGGGAGACCAGAATTGCACATAATATTCCAAAAGTGGCCTAACCAACATCCTGTACAGCTGCAACACTGCCTCCCAACTCCTATACTCAATGCTCTGACCAATAAAGCAAAGTATACCAAGCACTTCTTCACTATCTTATTTACCTGTGACTCTACTTTCAAGGAGCTATGAACCTGCACTCCAAGGCCTCTTTGTTACACAACACTCCCCAGGACCCTACAATTAAATGGATAAGTCCTGCTCGGATTTGCCTTTCCAAAATGCAGCACCTCACATTTATCTAAATTCAACTCCATCTGCCCCTCCTCGGCTCATAGGCCCATCTGATCAAGATCCCATTGTAATGTGATGTAACCTTCTTCCCTGTCCACTACACCACGAATGTTGGTGTCATTTGCAAACTTACTAACCATACCTCCCACGTTCATAATCAAATCATTAATATAAATGACGAAAAACAGTGGACCCCAGCATCGATCCTCATGACACACCATTAGTCGCAGGCCTCCAGTCTGAAAGGCAACTCTCCACCACCACCCTCTATCATACCTTCGAGCCCATTTCTGTATCCAAATGGCTAATTCTCCCTATTTTCTACATGATCTAACTTTGCTAACCAGTCCACAATGAGGAAACTGATCAAACGTCTTACTGACGACTATATAGATCGCGTCCATCACTTTGCCCTCATCAATCCTCTTCATTACTTCAACAAAAAAACTCCAACTTAGTGAGACATGATTTCCCACGCACAAAGACATGTTGATTATTCCTAACCAGTCCTTGCCTTTCCAAATACATGTAAATCCTATCCCTCAGAATTCCCTCCAAAGTCTCTAGTTCCCTGGCCTTTCCTTACCACCACATAGTAGCACCATGTTAGCCAATCTCCAGTCTTCTGGCACCTCACCTGTGACTATCAACGATCCAAATATCTCACCAAGAGGCCCCGCAATCACTTCCCTAGCTTCCCACAGAGTTCTAGAGTACACCTGATCAGGTCCTGTGGATTTATCCACCTTTATGCATTTTAAGACATCCAGCACCACCTCCTCTATAATATGGACATTTTTCCAAGATGGCCATCATGTATTTCCCCACATTCTGTCTCACCCATGTCTTTCTCCACAGTAAACACTCATGCAAAAATACTCGTTTAATATCTCTCCCAGCTCCTACGGCTCCACACATAGGCTGCCTTGCTGATCTTTGAAGGGTCCTATTCACTCCCTCGTCACCCTTTTGTCATTAATGTGTTTATAAAATCCCTTGGATTCTCTTAACCCAATTTACCAAAGCTATCTCATTTCTCCTTTTTGCCCTCCTGATTTCCCATTGTAAGAGCAATTTATAAATTGCCTTTCACAGCCACTGGACATTCCACAGCCTTCTGCAGGCAATGAAATATTTTTGGAATTATAGTCACTCCTGTAATTTCAGAAAATGTTTGTGGGATCTTGCTGTGCACAACAGTGATAATGATCATTGAGAGATAAATAGTTGATCAAGATACTGGAGATAGTTCTCCTGCTCTCCTTCAAAATAGTGTTATGGGATCATTTACATTTACCTGAGGGTGGTCAGGGCCTCAGTTTAACTTCCAATCTGAAAGATTGTACCTCCAGCTCCTTCAATATTTTGTAAGGCTGCCACCCTTGATTTTTGCCTTCAAGCAGGACTTCAATGCACAACCTTGTGACTCAGAGACCATTGGTAAAAATTAAACTTGTGAGAGAACCAACAAGTAAGATGATTTACTCAGCTTTCCTAATACTTCACAGACCTGCAATTGTGTGTTTTAACATTCACTTGAACAGGAAACCACAAACAAACACGGAAACAGAATGCAGTTTGGAACTTGAGAAAGTTGTCTTTCAAATGCTTTTATTTAAATCTATAACAGACAGGCCAATTCTTTTGTGACCAGATGGTGCTACATAATTTTTGAAGTACCAGTTTGTCTACGTTCCAGCATTGAGAATACGAATTCTTGTTGGATACACTTCCACATTCCAGCCAACTATCCCCAAATCACTTCCTCTCTAGCCTTTCCTCTGACCTATTCCTGAACTTGTATCTTTCTACAGTTTCTCTTCCATTTCCTCGAATTCCCTGTCCAGGAAATCCACCACCTTCTCTTGACCCTCGTTGACAATGTTTCTGACGAATCACTGAAACATTAGCTCTGATTCTCTTCCCACAGATACTGTCTCACCTATTGAGTGCTTCCTGCATTTCATTTTAAATTGAAAACCCATGTTGCCATTGGGAAGAAATTCTGGAAAATCTAGGACAGTTCAGCATGGAGATTAAGTTTCAGATGATGATAATCAGAGCACCACCTGAAGTTTTCTTTAACCTCAACACTGGGTATTATTGATCCCGATGCATTCCTAAATCTGGGATAACAATAGCTGATGTCTGACCAACCACATCATCCCTTCATGGGCCCTACCCAGACTGAAGCTTGGAACATGGATATGAAAAGACTTTTGTCTTCGCTCCCTCAAGATGAAGGTTAGTAAAAGATATTTGTAATGACTTATTTTTCAAAGAAACCCCTTTGTAGTCATGCAGCCTGACAGTAGGAACCAGCATGTGCTCGGAGTTAGGGCCCAATTACTTTGTTCACCTGAACGAGCGGGCCTATCACATTGTAAACCTGATCATTTCGCCATGTGGACACAAGACCAGCAGCAACACCCAATCAGCTGCAAATCATCAAAAGTAAACATTATTTTAAAGACTGTGTGTTTCTGGTGGTGGACAGTTAAACAAGAGAATGACTGTTCCACCACATCTACAGTACCCTCCATAATTTTTTCCAGAAAAAAATGAGGCATTTGGCACATGATGATTTTCCATCTTACCCACATTTTTTTGCCATCGCACAAAACTTCACAAAACTTTGGGGCGGCACGGTTGCACAGTGGTTAGCACTGCTGCCTCACAGCGCCAGAGACCCGGGTTCAATTCCCGCCTCGGGCAACTGTCTGTGTGGAGTTTGCACGTTCTCCCCGTGTCTGCGTGGGTTTCCTCCGGGTGCTCTGGTTTCCTCCCACAGTCCAAAGATGTGCAGGTCAGGTGAATTGGCCATGCTAAATTGCCCGTAGTGTTAGGTAAGGGGTAGATGCAGGGGTATGGGTGGGTTGCGCTTCGGCGGGGCGGTGTGGACTTGTTGGGCCGAAGGGCCTGTTTCCACACTAAGTAATCTAATCTAATCTAAAAACATGGCAAGTTAACTTTATTCAATCCAGTCAGTCAGACTGAGTAATGCAGGAAGCCTAGAGAATCCCTCCTTCATTACATGACTGCAGTCAAAGATTCAGAGCCCATGAGACATGAGGCATGCTGCATCTGCAATGCTTGGTGGGCACTCAGCTCCATTCAATAATTATGTTTCCTTTTGGCTCTGACCGGCTGCATGCCAAGCTCACACTGAGTATCTGCATAAACAGTATGACAAGTCTCACACAACACAGCACCGTACTTAGCTAAATGAACCCAGCAGGATCTCTGGCAGCCTTCTCAGTTACCGAAGCCAATTACTCCAAGACCACTTTCCCAATTAGATTTACCAGGAAGGAAAAGGGACAGAGTGGTATCATCACTAGACTGTTAACTCTCAAACTCAGCTATGTTCTGGGGACCTGGCATGGCAGGTGGTAGAATTTGAATTCAGTAAAAATATCTGGAATTAAAAATCATGACCATGAAATCATTAACAATTGTTGGAAAAACCCATCTGGCTCACTAATGTCCTTTAGGGAAGGAAATTTGCCATCTTCATCTGGTCTGCAATATGTTTGACTTTCAACTGCCCTCTGAAATGGTCTAGCGAGCCACTCAGTTGTACCGATCGCGACAAAAGTCTCCACAAATAAAAACGAAAGTAGATGGGCCACCTGTCATCAACCTAGGCCCAGAAACAGCCCCATCAACCCTGCAAATCCTCCCTGCTAACATCTACTGTCTACTGCTAAAATTGGGAGAGCTGTCTCACAGACTAATCAATCAACACCTGACATAATCATACTCTCAGAATCACACATGACAGACAATGTCAGACACCACCATCACTATTTCTCGATACAGACCCAGGAGAGGTGGCAGCAGAGTGGTATACAGTTGGTAAGGAGTTGCTTTGGGAGTCCTCAACATCGACTCCAGACACCATGAAGTCTCATGCCATCAGGTTAGACATGGGCAAGGAAACCTCCTTACTATCACGTACTGTCCTCCCTCAGCTGATGAATCATACTCAATGTTGAATAACACTTGGTGGAAACACCGAGGGTGGGAAGGGTGCTGATGTTCTCTAGGTAGGGGATTTCAATGCCCACCACCAGTGACTCAGCAGCAGCACTACTGATCGAGCTGGTTAGGTCCTAAAGGACTAGCAGCTAGACTGGATCTGTACCAAGTGGTGAGGGAACCAACATGAGGGAAAACATACTTGACCTCATGCTTACCAATCTGCTGTGTGCATCGGTCTATGACAGTATTGGTAAGAGTGACCACTGCACAGTCCTTGTGGAGACGTAATTCTACCTTTATATTAAGAATCATGTTTGGCAAGTTGTGCTGCATTATCACCGTGCTAAATGGGGCAGACTTCAAACAGATTGAGCATCTGGGCACCCTGAGGTGCTGTAGGCTAACAGCAGTGGTGGAATTGTAATCCAGCATGATCTGTAACCTCATGGTCTGGCATATCTCCCAGTCAAACATTACCCTCAAGACAGGGGATCAACTCATGGGAGAAGGAAGGAGGTAGCATGCCAGAAGCAGCACCAGACATAATTAAAAAAATGAAGTGGCAACCAGGCAAAGCAACCAAGGAAGACTACTTGGATGTCAAACAGCGTAAGCCATAAATGATAGTCAGAGTTAAGCAATCCCACAACCATCAGATCAGATCCAAGCTCTGCAGTCCTGCTGTATCTAGTTGTGAGTGGTGGTGGACAATTAAACTCTCTGGAGGCGGCTCCACAAATATCCCCATTCTCAATGGCAGGAGAGACCAGCACATCAGTGTACAAGATAAGGCTGAAGCATTCATAGCAATCTTCAGCCAAAGGTACTAAGTGGATGATTCTTCTCAGTCTCTTCCACTGGATCCCAACATCACAGCTACCAGTCTTCAGCAATTCAATTCATTCCACATGACATCAAACAGTTGGAGACATTGGATAGTGCAAAACCTATTCTGGCAATAGTACTGAAGACTTGTGCTTTAGAACTTGACAACACCCTGGCCAAACTCTTCTGGTACAAAGTGATAGAAGGTACCAACACTGCTATCAAGCAGCACCTGCTCAGCAATAACCTTCTCAGTGATGCCCAGTTTGGGGTCTGCCCAGACCATTCAGCTCCTGATCTCATGACAGTGTTGGTTCAAATATTGACAAATGAGCTGAATTCCAGATGAAGTGAGAGTGACAGCCCTTGTCATCAAGGCCACACTTGACCAAGGGTGGCATCGAGAAGGAAGAACAAAACTGAAATCAATGGGAACCGGGGTGGGGGGCACAAACTCTCCAATGGTTGGAGTCTTATCTGGCACAAAGGAAAATGGTTGTGGCTGTTGGAGGTCAGTTATCTCAGCTCCAGGACATCTCTGCAGGGAGTTCCTCAGGGTAGTGTCTGAGGCCCAACCATCTTCAGCTGCTTCAATGACTGACCCTCCATCATAAAGATCAGAAATGGGGGTGTCCGCCAAAGATTGCACAATGTTCAGAATCATTCATGACTCTTCACATACTGAGGCAGTTCATGTCCAAATACAGCAAGATCTAGATGCACTGACAGGATGCAAGTAACATTCACACCACACAAACTATGACCATCTCCAATAAAAGACAAACTAAACACCAGCCCTTGGCATTCAATGGTGTTACCATCACTGAATCCCTGAGTTAACAATATTGAAACTCAACTGGATTAGCCACATAAATAGTGGCTATAAGAGCATACTTCCCAATTGCCTGGATGGATGCAGCTCCAACAACACTCGAGCATCTTAAACACCATCAGGACAGAGCAGCCCGCTTGATTGGCCCCACAGCTACTCCCTTCACCACCAATGCCCAGTACACAGCAGTACATTAGCTATGAGATAGACTGCAGAAATTCATCAAGAATCCTTAGACAGCACCTACCAAATCCACGACCAATTCCATCTAGATGGACAAGGGCAGTAGATACACGGGAACAGCATCATCTAGAAGTTCCCTCCAAGCTATTCACCACCCTGACTTGTAAATATACCGCTGTTCCTTCACTGTTGCTGGGTGAAATTGCCTCAGGGCATTGTGGGTCAAACTACAGCACATGGGCTACAATAGTCTAAAAAGACAGCTCACCACTATCTTCTCAAGGACAACTAGGAACAGGCAATAAATGCTGGCCAGCCAGTGTCGCTCACATTCCATGAGTGAAAAAGCAAAAAGTACATGAGAAGGAACAAGCAACAATGAAACATGCATCATACTATGCTCTGGTTCTTACTCACTGATTTTTCTCACACCCTCTAACAGTCTGTTATTGTTAGCCACACCCCTCACTGATCTATCCAACCTCTTTCACAAGTCTCATCACAAGGGAATTCTTTAGTCCTGTGCTGACACAGAGATCTTTAGGGGATTTTTATCCTTTCCACCCTTGCATTATTCTTGCCATCAAGAAGTTTTCCTGTCCTCCTATTCTAACGCTTAAGCTTTATTAGCAACTTTAATCTCAGAATTGGGGAGCTCTTCTGTCCCAGTTTGCTCTCATTTGTAAGCTTTTAAAATTGCAAGTTTTCTACTCATTGTTCTTCGATTGACTTGGCTTTTTCCTTTATGAGTTTTATCCTGGTGTTGGCCTGTGGCCCTTCTGCCTAAATCCTCATTATTTGAGAATCTCGAGTTCACAAGGGCAAGTCGAACCTGCTCGACACAATAACCACAGCCACCCAAATCGACAGTGGTTACTGAGTGGTGTCAGTTTAAGTATGTATCACCCAGTGCTCATCTCACCAAGCAAACCAACTTAGAAGTGTCGAAAGGGAAGCACAAAGAGTGGATTCCTTGACAAACAATTTGCCTGATAACATGTTGATGCTGGGGATGGGGCATGTCAGTTGATATGATTATTTGGAATTTTTAACATCACTGCGTATGTCTACCATTCAATTAGACAATGGCTCATCTGTATCAACGAGTACCTGTTCTGGTTTCTGACCACAAATAGCTCCCACCTTGGAGACCTTAATTATGGGAGAATAGTTCTACATGAATTTGTTGGCAGCCAATCTCAGAAACTGGGAGTTCTGATGCAATCCTCCGATAATCTTGTCTGAGCTTGAGTGCAGAATTGCACTGCCTAATATGGAAACACACTGATCAGGGAGGTCCCAGGTTCAGTTAACTATCAGTCAAGTCATCAAAGTCCTGGTGATTGGATAGGGTTAAATTGGTTACAGTTGCCCCTATAAGTGACCATAGAAAGTTTGGCACGCTTGCTTCAGAGATTCCATGGTTACACAAGAGCCTCCTACTGGAAGGCATTGCATGAAGCACAATATTAAAGTAGCTCTTTGCCCAGTTGGCTCAGTTTGCAATACAGAATTATGCCAACAGCATGGATTTAAGGCCTGTATTGGCTGTACTCATGAAAGCCCCCAACTATTCAATCTCATCCCTGACTGAGGCATGGTGACCCTTAGGTTAAACCACACAAATGAGGGAGCAGTCTGCTTAGACTATGCTGACATAATCTAGTTTCATCAGTCAAATCAGAAACACCTTTGTATGCAAATAGCAAGTGGAAATAAAGAGGTTAATGTTAAGGCAGTAACGAATGGATAGCATAGAAACGTGTGAAACATTTTTACGACTATTCTACCAGTTCCTTGTCATTCACTCAGCAGTATGGTTCCCATTTGGAAATAGCTGGACTGTGTCAACATCACCTCTTACTTAACAGAACAGCAGGACAATGTAAAGATTATTTGCAGGTACCAGGGCGTCCAGGACCAGGAACTATTTGACTTAAAATGAACAAACACAAGGAGCATTTTGGGCAGTGAGGTAGAATAGCATAGCTGTTCTTTAATGAATTAATAATTATAATGCTGTGTTGACTTTATGAAAACAAATAGCTGGATAATCATAGGCACAGCCCAACAATTAACCACAAGATAACATGATTATGAGGTATTGATTTGAAAGACATGGATCAAGAGCCCAGGCCCCTTTGCACAGAATCCCTACAGTGTGAAAGCAGACCATTCAGCCCATCAAGTCTGCACTGACCCTTCAAAGAGTATCTCACCCAAACCCTGCATTTTCCATGGCTAACTCACCTAATCTGCACATCTTTGGAGTGTGGGAAGAAACCGGCGCATCTGGAGGAAGCCCACGCAGACACGGGGAGAATGTGCAAACAGACAGACAGTCGCCCAAAGCTGGAATTATAACTGGCTCCCTGGCACCCAGGCACCAGTGCTACCCCCTGAGCCACCATGCCACCCATATTTCAGAATGCCACCCAGGTTAAACACAAGAGAACATCATCTGGGAATAAGTCAAATGATAGTAAACGTTGAAGAAATGCTTTGATTTAAAGCATCTAGAATTATTCTGAAAAAAAGACAGAAATAAGGATTCCCACATTTGAGACAGAGGGAAAGAATTAGTTTAAAAACAGTGTGATGTACTTGATCTCATTATAGTGAAGATACAGAAGATATGACAACAAGATTAAGTAGAGTGATATGTTTTGAGTTGATAAGAACAAAGAACAAAAAGCGTTCAGTGGAACCAATACAAAACAGTACTGATAAAGGTTACAGATAATGGTTGCGATGGACAGACACAGGTTGGACACTAGATGTTCAAGTTCTGCCAGAAGTTGTTGGAAATCTACTGACAAATTGTTCCACACTGGCAACGGGCAAACTTCAAGCTGGTCAGCATGTAAATGGAAAGCATGGCCATACTGTCTGTTTTGTGATAACATCCCTGCCAGTGCAAGGTGCAATATTACTCCCCACAGTACATGGGATGGTACACCTGTCCATCACAATCTTTTCCGCATGCTTGGCTAGGGTGTGCTACAGGAGAATCTCCTCAGAAAGGATATTCGCCAGGCACTAGCCTAATTCACATGCTAACAATGGAAAGGTGAATGGGAATGAAATTTCACTCAATATTATTTCAGTGCAGGAATGCGTAAAGGTGTCCAGGAGTCCTCTGCAACACTTAACCTCACCAGTAACATTAGTGTAATCTGCATTATTTGTAAACCTTTATGATCACAATCAATATACATCTCTCCAACTGAGGATGCAAGCTCGAGGTACTCTGTACTCCCAGTCTGCACACCTTACTCTACAACACAGCATTGTGGCCAGGGTGAACAGCAGTCTGGACAACCAAAAAGGAGCCTTTCTGCTGTCAATTTCCATTAGTGAAAAACTACAATTTCACCCCTTACTCTAAGCAATTCCAAACCCTAGCTGTGACTTGACTATCAAGGCCATCTGGGATCGATCTAGTGGGAAGACTTCGTAATATAGAAGACATTTGAACTGCAGAGTGATTCACTGACATAATCTTTAAAAGATTGTGTACAGAAGTGTTACTCAATTTCACAGCTGGATACACCCCAACTGTTTCATACAAAGGGTAGTGGAAATCTGGAACTCACTCCTCAATAAAGCTATTCAGAATAAGTCAAAGGAAATTTTTAAACAGTGCAACCAGCAGACTTTTGTAGAGTCCAGCATTTACAGATTATGGAACCAAGGTGGGATAAGTGGAGTTAAGTTACAGGTCTGTCAGGATGCAAGCGACAGGCCCTCTGTCACTGGTGGGGTACAGAGCTGATGGTCAATAGTTCTACAAGACAACACAGCCACCCAAGACAACGTCTCACTTCAAAGCAACTACGCCAACAATTTAACATTGGGATTATCAGCAGTTGAGATTATGAACATGCTTCCTACAGATTTTTAAGTGGGGGGAGCAGAGACCACAGCCCTCTACAAAATCCAGTCCAGTCAGAGTCTGCAAATCACTAACACAGCAATGCTTTAAAATACAAGCAGGGGAAAACATGAGGTTAGCATCGCATTGTTGAAAAGTTGGATGTGTATTGATGCCAAAGACTCAATTAACAAGTTACTGATTACAGCTGCACAGTGTAGGAAGAGGATGCCAAGTGTCTTGGCATCAATCTTCCAACAACAGTAATCTGAGCTCAATTAGCACCTTTAAAAATGGGAAAACGTTCCCAGATCCCTCAAAACAAAAGTGGAGGGACAAAACAAGATGTGCAGCGGTTGGAGAAAGAAGTAGATGTGCTTATCAAAACTTTAATCAAAGAAGCTGCAGACACAGGCAGACACACTATCTTGAAGTGTTCTCATGTAGATTGCAGCTTGTAGCTGCTGAGTAACACCAGATGTACCTGGAGAACCATCGATGTTTTGAAAGACTCTCTGGCCTGCTCAACACTTGTGGGACTTCCAATGCAGAGGGTGCCAACTGTTGCACAATGGCATATTCAAAGATCCAGGACCATGGGCTGAAGGACCCACTCAAGCTTGGAGTTATTGCTGGAGACGCACAACGGTGAACTGTTGTTGCCTAAGACCTTTCAGTCACAGTGCACCAAGGGCCTGGACACTGGAACCCCTTGGGCTGTAAGCTTTCTCAAAAATGTACATACAGAATCAAGAATATTGAAAGTTATTCAGCCACCTCAGAGGAGCTGAATGTGATGCAGGGAATTTTCTTTTATAACCACTGCACTTTCTGTCATTTCCAATTTGAAATGTTTGCCCTTGAGGTGTCTGTATTGGAATGCATTTTGTAACATTAAGTTTGCTCCAGTTGTGTTCAGTGGAACATGCTCTTTAGAGCCAAGTTGAATTATATTTCAAATTGTTTGATATTCATGTCAAAATATTTTGCAAACTTTTTTTTTTTTTAACAGATTTTATGAATAAAGCATGTTTTCAGAGGGGGAGAAAAGGGCGAAGTACCACAATGCATGTAGCTCACTCTAGTTTCTCAGTTTGGCTGCTGTACAGAGAGAGAAAAATGAAAGGAGGAATTTGACAAACTATGAATAAAAAGTTAAGCGAATTTAAATAAAAACAAAATTATTCTGCTCATCATTACTGGAGAAATTCTGAAATCAGTATTGAACCTGACCCCAGAGTTGCAATATCTATTCTCTCATGGCTTCCACAGGTAGGTCTGACTGAGTTGGGTTCTCCCCCCTCACAGGTCAGACAGGAATCAAATCTTCACATGTCTGCTTGCTCAATCTAATCTCATTAACATTTAATTTATAAATTACTGCAAAAGGCCACTTTGTTTGCAGATCATTGACAGTATCTACAGATGTTGGTTAAGGGTTGTGAAAATCCTGCCACGGTCTACACCTATAAACTAATTAGGGAGAATATGAACATGTGCAGACTCCATATGATTAAATGCACAAATACACCACTCATCCAGAACAGGGTGAAGGACTACATGAGGAAACAAATAGGCAAGCTTTATGGTTTTGCAAAGTTACAACAACTCAAATGATGCTTTATCTCCAAGACTGCAAATATTCCATTGCTGATTTTTCACTGAAACACAGTCCTCAGACCCATGAGAACTCTATCAGTTCAGCCCACCCAGCCACTTCCAAAAGGTTTGGTGGAGAACAACTATTCTATCAAATAACTTTTTTTTTAAAAAAAAGAGAAAAAAAATCATCTCCAAAGCCTACTGGAGTTCTGGCAGAATCAGTGCACAGTGGTTAAACAAGGACAGAGCTTCTGCTCCTGAGAATACTCATTGCCTCTCACCAAAGAGTTTGCTGCACAGAGTGTGATGCATCCAAGCCATGCTGTCAAACTACAGAAAGGTCCATCTGCCAACAGCACAGAACACCCTTCTTTGGAAGGTCAGGAAGGAAGAGACCGTATCTTCTGGTTCCTTGCTACATTGTTTGGAATTCTGGGCAATTTGGTTTGGCAGGTTTTAAATTCACTTAGTTTCTTCTGAAGGTACATTCGTAAGATTGGGAGTAATCACAGACAAACTCTTGCAAGTGTAAAATGTCACATTTACAGCTTTCTGCTGCACATGGACCTCTTCCAGTACTGAGGGTCGGTTGATCAGGTCCAGCCAAGTGAACATCACATGGCTACTGATCTCCACTAGCAAGACAAGTGCTCAGATCGCAATTGCTAAAACAGAAAACAAATCTGAAGCACAAGATCTAAAACATTTCATGCAAGGTGCTGCTCCCTGCAGATCCGGGTACATTTATTACCTTGACTTTACAAAACAAGGCTCAGGGCATCTTGTATTGCTGCACTAACAGGCTTTGTGTCACTATTCAGAGTTAAACTATTCAGGCTTAAACCAAGCAATGACTGGGAAAGCCGACATTGAATGTAGGTAAAAGGGACAATGTCGAAACACAACTAACTTGACACATGCCTCTTGTGAACCAATGTCAACCAGAGTAATCAAATCTGAACATGTTGAGGGTGATAATTAGAAGCTTTGGTTATTAGAGGCCTTTGAAGATTAAGATGAAGCATTGATCAGCTTTCACACGATTTGAGGAAGCAGGCAAGTGGGGTTCACACATGGAGCATTCCCTCTGAATTTTGTAGGCGATAGTGGGCCTTAGAACAGTTTTAGTTCTTGGAATAACATTTATAATTTGATCTCATCACATGCTCCCTATATTCCAAGCTTGAATTATCTTGTGTGGCAAACATTACTACATCATTCAGTATTGCCAAACTTCAAATTCAATTCATGCCCTTGTACAGACTTGGCAATTCCAATGCATTTGTAACTAGCCTGTTATGTGACCCTTCATAAATCTGAGATCATCCAAAACTCTGATGCCGGTGTCCTTACTCACACCAAGTCCTGACTATCAACCTTGGGGTTGCTGACCTATGCTAGCTTCCTGGTCAAGCAACCCTTGTGTTTAAAATTCTCACCGTTGCAGATTCTTCCAAGGCCTCGAATCCTCCAATCTTCTCCAACTCCAAAACCTTTTAGATATCTACTTATCTACTTTTGGCCTTGAGTATCATAGAACATTAAACAGTACAGGCCCTTTGCCCCCTTGATGTTGTGCCGACTTTTCATCCTACTCTAAGATCAAACTAACCTACGTACCCTACATCTTAGTATCATCCACGTACCGATCCAAGAGTTGCTGAAATGTCCCTAATGTATCCCTGATTTTAACACTTCACCACAGATTGCCATGCCTTCTAGGTTCTGCAATACCCAGCCAAAACCCCTTAAGAACGTCTTACTCAAAAGACACCCCTTAAAACATATCGCCAATGATCAAGATTTTGACCAAATGTCATCTTATTTCACTCGACGATTAATTTTACTTTATTTAGATGTCTGAGAAGTCTATTGGGGCATTTTATTACATGGGCAGCATTGTTGGTTTTTCTCAAATGTGCCAGCTTTCAGACAAGATGTTAAATTGTAGCCCCACTGGTCCTTGAGCCAATAAATAAAGTCCTATAGCAGTATTCAAAGTAGTGTTCCCTCTGGTTTTCTAAGCAATATTTATGCTTCAAACAATGCCACTAAAACGGATTATATGGTCATTCATCTCATTGCAATTTGAATACCTTTATGCGTACAAAGAAGCTGCTGTGTTAGTTAGTGATCACAACAGCTGAGGAAAGGTAATGAGCCTTTACAGAGGAAAGCACAGGACAGACAGGGAAAAAGAAAGAGAGAAGAGAAAATAGAATGAAAGCCAAAATGCAGAATTTATGAGGGAGCCCATCTAGAACAGAAGCACATGACTTTCATTTTGTCTCAAATGAATTCAGGATTCTAGTTCCCACCATACAGACATCACACTTCCAGTAGCAAATCAAACAAACTTGCCAGATTCAACAAAGACTGATGGGCTGGGGAAATAAACAAATGAAGAGAACATACAGAAAGAAACTTGTAGATGAAGGGAAAGATACAATATAGAGGGAGACAGAGACAGAGACAGAGACAAAGACAAAGTGGAACTGAGGTGCAGTGGGGCAAACAGGGTCAGAGACACAACTATAGGGAGTTACAGAAATAGAAAATAAGTTAGACTCCAGTGGATCGGAAAACACTGCAAAAGACCAGCTATGGCAGCAAGGGATAAAAATGTTAAACAAAACAAAAACATATAGAAATAACCCATCACAGCTTGGTTCAAGAGAAGAAAAGATTGGTATATATTGTTAGAATACTGCTGTGACACAGGAGGCAATACATTCTATGATTGGCAGAATATTTGACTTGGTCAAGAGAAGCTTTTATCCAGTGAATTGACTTCCTTATTTTGTATCAGATTTCACAACTAACATTGTATTTCAGTCTTACAAGGAGAGGTCACTGAACGTGACCACAGAGTGTGGCCTGGATCAATATCGGAGACTGCACCTGGCTTCTTGTGCTGGGATCCCTCGAGTACAGGCTATTCCCCTTCATTCAGCCGGAGCTCACTCACAACTGCGTCAAGTGTCTTGGTTTCATGTCGGAGCAAAATGGTACAGATGATCGTAGTAATAGAACCAAAACATAAGGTGCTGGAGAAACTCAGTAGGTGTGGTAACATCTTCAGAGAGAAAAACAGTTAACATTTTGAGTGCAGTGACTCTTTGTCAGAACTGTTCTGATGAAGAGACACTGGACTCAAAACGTTAACTTGGTTTCTCTCTCATAAGATGCTGTCAGACCTGCTGAGTTTCTTCAGCAATCTCTATTTCTGATCTCCAGCATCCACAGTTCTTTGTTTTTAGTTTGGCAGCAATATAAGCCTGTTTTCTCTGGCTGATGGATGCAATGAAAGCTAGAGATTCTGTGAGCATCCTGGTAGTCTCAGTGAGCATGCAGTATCAGCCAGCAGAAAGCCCAGAAATGAAGCCTGGACCAGTCTATGAGTTGGTGTGTGTTCTTACAGCAACATTTTAATGCTAGTGGATGCAAGTTTGCTCACTGAGCTGGAAGGTTCATTTTCAGATGTTTTATCACCATACTAGGTAACATTATCAGTGAGTCTCTAGTGAAGCGCTGATGTTATGTCTCGCTTTCTGTTTGTGTGTCTAGGTTTTCCTGGGTTGGTGATGTTAGTTCCCGCTCTTTTTCTCAGAGGGTGGTAGATGGGGTCCAAATCAATGTACTTGTTGATAGAGTTCTGGTTGGAATGCCATGCTTCTAGGAATTCTTGTGCATTTCTGTTTGGCTTGTTCTAGAATGGATGTGTTGTCCTAGTCAAAGTGATGTCTTTTTCGTGGCATGGGGGAGTCTAGAACTAAAGGGAATAGGCTTAGGGTGAGGGGGGTAAAGATATAAAATAGACCTAAGGGACAACATTTGCACACAGAGGGTGATGTGTGTGTGGAAAGGGCTGCCAGAGGAAGTGATGGAGGCTGGTACAATTGCAGCCTTTAAAAGGCATCTGGATAGGTGTACGAATAGGAAGGTTTTGGAGGGATATGGGCTGGGTTGAGATATCTGGTCGACATGGATGAGTTGGACCGAAGGACCCGTTTCCATGCTGTACATCTCTATGACTAAGAGCTTTGGTTTCGCTGTCACCATTGGTGCCAGGTCACATGCAGAGTATTCTGTAATGAGGTATTGCACATCTACAGAGCAGAATTGTTCACCAGACTCTCTGGCAGAGATAGTACTTAGTTTGGAGAGATAACAATTAAACGTGCTGTATAGGGAGTAAACAGCTGTATCCCCGATTCTGGGACCAATAGCTCCAGGAAATCTTTAAAGTGATCTTCCCCCTTCCCCCATTACATTGACATACCAAAGGCTTCTGTGCTCACATTCACCCAGCAGGTATTCATTCTCCAGTCTATGACTAATACATTCAGAATAGAAAAAAAATGCAAGCAGTCTTAGAATTACCTCTTTGACACTCATCCTTAGAAGACTGTGATGAAATGATAGGTTTATGTTAATAGTCATTCTCATTTCATTTCCGGTTTTGATGCAAGTATAGGTGCCATAGCAGGAGCACCTAACTAAATAAGTGATTCAAATCTTGTCCTCTTCCTATTATGTTTCCTACAATGAACAATAAGCTACTCTGTCCTCAATATACATTTTCACAGTCAGCTTTTAAATAGAATTCTGCTCGTGATAATTTTAGTAATATAGATGCAGGAAGAAGGCATTCTGATGAGGCTTGCTCACAATCTGAACTTCAGAAATATAAAGTCATCTTAGAGCTTTGAACACAAGTAAAACCTTCTGAACGTTGTGTGGAATTTGATGAAAGAATATGATTGCACAAGGGTAGAAATTTTATCAGCTATATGACAGTGGCTTTAGAGTTGCAAAACATTGAATGTGGATGATGGGTCTTCTGTCCGACATGATCCCCTGTGTACATTATCTGGGTAGAGGACTGGAGTCTGGCATCAATTACCCAACCTTCGGTGGGGTGTAGTTAACCATCAGCAATTAAATGTCTACCAAGAGGTCAATTGGCGACACTTGAGATCTTTAAATATATAGAAGTCTTCCAAGCGAACCCCCTTACACGGCTCATTCACCTTGACCAACAACTCCTCCCTCTCCCCCAAGTGGAGCCACTGACCAGCCAGAGTTTCAAGCACTACCTCTGGCCTTCTGATGCGCACAGCCCACAGGCTGATCGTAAACACAGCAAAGTGATCTGTGATTTATTGGCCAGCTGAAGAATGTTCATGCAGGCAAGTGGCCAAACAGGGTCAGGATTTGTTTAAAATTTAAGGGAGTAAGATTGCACCCAATGTTCATTCACAGATTGAATTGTTGGAACAAAAATTTATTCCCTTCTCTCCTGAAGGTGCTGACAGAAATTAACACTGCAAGAGTAATAGATTAGATTCCCTACAGTGTGGAAACAGGCTCTTCAGTCCAACAAGTCCACACCTATCCTCTGAAGAGTAACCCACCCAGGCTCATTTCCCTCAGACTACAGGCAATTTAGCATGGCCAATTCGCCTGACCTGCGTATCTTTGGACTGTGCGAGGAAACCCATGCAGACACAAAGAATGTGCAAACTCCACACAGACAGTCGCCCAAGGCTGGAATCAAACCGGGTCCCTGGCACTGTGAGGCAGCAGTGCTAATCACTGAGCCATCATGCTGCCCAGTGAGGATATTTATGAGTAATGAGTGAGAGATATGGAACTGGGTTTTTTTTTTAAAAAGTATGGATACAAATTGAAATCTGTATCTTGCTGAGGTTGCTACTATTCTATGTACACCCAGCCAATACATAGTAGGACAATACTCATGATGTTGGCCTCATCCTACATGCATACATACAATTTATCCCCCCCCACCCCCGTAGGAATCACAATAATAACTGGAATCTGAATTGTTGCCCTCCATCATTCACAGGAGCTGAGATCATTTTATCTTACCAGACTGAGATGAATTAACACTCATCATGGTTCAAAGACTTCAGACAGTTTCTGACCAGTACAGTTCAGTACTGCACCAGGTGCCCACACAAAATGCACAGTAAGTAGGAGGTGGTGGAATGCAATGCAATTTCAAAGATTAAAGAAATAAAAGGAACAGCCTCTTCCTCCCCCAGACTTACGAATAGGCCTCTTGTATATTAGAGCTGATTTTTCTCTGCACCTTCTCTGCCGATCTAACCCTTTCTTCAGCATTCTGTTCTATTACCCTGATGTACTTATGTACACAAAACACTACTTTTCACTGTACCTGTGTGACAATAATAGATCAAATCAATTGTTTGTCTGTATTATTCCTCTGCCTTTTTGATTTCTTAACTTCAGTAAAATGTGAAGAACAGGCTGAACAAAAAGTATACAGGACCGTGCATTTGGAGCTGAAGAAACATGAAAGAGAGATCTGTAATCAGAAGGGTAATGCTAAGATAGAAAAGAGTCACAAAAAGTGATATTGCAGATTTAATTGGTAAGAACAGTTAAATGATTTGCTCAGTAAAACAGGCAGGCAGTCAATGTTTACAGTCTGACTGCTTAGAAATCTCCCACCACAACCAGAAAGACCTCCCCTCTTCCATGAAATGGTCAAAGGTCTACTGTATTTATTAAAGGGCAACCAATTGTTCATCTCTATCAGATGCAATAAAGCGATTTGATCATTTGAGATTCCTTGTGCGTCCAACCGTTGTTCTCTCTCTTTCGGCTCTATCTCCACCCAAATGTTTACTCCTTATACCTTCTCCCCACTCTATCTTCTGTGTAAAAAGCAACTTTTTCCACACTACAATCAGTTCTGACGAAGAGTCACTGCATCTGAAAATTTACCCTAAATTTCTCTTTACAAATGTTGCCGGACCTGCTGACCTTTTCCAGCAATTTCTGTTTTCGCATCAATCATTTGAAATTTGGGCATTCTCTTAATAATCATCAAAAGTAACAGACCAGTCTAAGAGATACGTGGTACTTTGTTATGAACTACAACAATCGAAACAGGCTAAGCTATTATTATTATCCTCTGGCTGAGCTCTGAAGCTGCAATTAATACCCCTTTAATAGGGAGGGGAATTAAACGGCACAACGTTCAAATGCTTAAACAAATTTTATTATAGCCACCAGTGCTTATTGGAGACACGTTAGTGTTAAAGGGATTTGTTTGCTGTAAGTGATGAACAGTAAAACCAGGAAATGCAGATTGATGACATTCCAACATAATATAATAGTGGGCCTGCTCCACCATTCAGTAATGCATTCGCTGAACCTCTACTGCACCAACCTCACTGACCCGCCTTATTTTAGTTCCCCAGGTTTCCTGCATGCCCCCCAAAACAAATCTTGAACATAACCATTGACTAGGGAGGAGCAAGTTACTGCAGATGCTGGAATCTGTACTGAAAACAAATGCTGGACCTCATAGCAGGTCAGGCAGCATCCATGGAGAGCAAGTTAATGTTTAGAGTCTAAATGACTCTTCATCAGAGCTGAAGTGAAATGTGGAGGGGACAGCATTTATGCAACATCTGGGAGTTGGCGGGGGGGGGGGGGGGGGGAGAAGGCGGGAAGATTGGGGGCTATGGATAGAGTGCTGGGGAAGAAAAGACATTGATAGTTCAGATTAAGTAATCTGAATGTGAGAATGGCAGACCAATGGAGTGTCTAACTGCCAGACCTGAAAGAACAGACAGTCCCACTGGACAGTGGGGAATGGAAGAGAGGACTAGGGTCATGGATTCCAAAAAATTCACAACCCTCTCACCAAAAGAATCCTTCCTCATCTCAGCACGAAATGGTCTCAATCCTGGGACTCTAACTCCTAGATTTAGTTTCTCTCAGCACAAACTCTGCCAGGTTTCATCGACATCACCTCTCATTCTGCTAAAGTCAAACAAATATGGGACCTTTCAACTCCACCTCTCTGAAGCCAGGTCTGCCATCCCAGGAATCAGTCTGGGGAAACTTTTTCGTTGCTCCTCTTCCAAGTCAATTAGATCTCAAAAACAAAATTCTTTGCTCATAAAGCACTTTCAAAATATAGAAACATCCCAAATCCCTTGATGGGAGCACTACTGAAGAAAGTATGTCATCAAAATATCAAGAGATATTCAGTCAAATACCCAAAGGTTTGATCAAAGAGCTCTTGTTTTACGGAACATGGTAAAGGGATAAGGTTAGACAGTAAGGCACAGAACTGATGGCCTAGGCAACTAGGAGACTACATATGTTTGATTGATTAAAAGTGACGATGAGGCACTAAATTAGGAGCAATGCAGATATTTTGAAGCATTGTGGGCCTGGAAGAGATTAGAGATAAGGGTGAGGCCATTGAGGGATTTGAAAACATATGGTGTGAATTATAAAATAAAAACTTTGTTAATTGAAGCTAATGTGGGACAAAATGCACAGGGCTCTTCAGGTAATGGGGACTTTCTGATAATTCACACAAGGGTAGCATATTGTGCAGAAGTACAGTGGGAGACTGCAGCAGTGCAGTGGCATAGTTGCACCTCAGAGGTTTCACCCAGATGAGAACTGAGGTGGGCAAACCCAGGCGATGTTACAGAAATGGAAATAGGCAATTTAGTGATGACATCAATACAAGGTCAGAAACTCATCTCAGGATTGAACATGATCGTCAGATTGCAAACAGATTGTCAGCATCTGAGATTCAGCCAAAGAGGAACAGAGTTGGAAGGTAGCCTGAGAGTTTAAACCAGGAAACAAAACAACTTCAGTCTTCCAAACATTTAACTGGAAGTAATTTTTCTCATCAAGTACTGGACATTGGATAAATAGCCTGATACTTTAGGAACAGTGAAAGAGTCAAGGTAGATGATGGTGAGGTAGATCTTGGTCCTGTTGGTGTACATGTTCAAACCATTTCTGTGGTTTTTGGATGATGAGTCAGGGTGGCAAGCTTATGGTTGATAAGTAGAAGGAGGCCAAGAATAGATCTCTGGGGACACCAAAAATAATGGTGCAGCAGCAGGAAGCAAAACCATTGCAAGTGTATATCCTGCCATGTTTAGAAAGGATGGAATTTTTCTTTTCTTTTGCTTGGATGCATGCATCCCTGGGTAAGGCCAGCATTTGTTAATCAATCAATCTTAATTGCCCTTGAACTGAATTGCTGACTTAGGACATTTCAGAGGATTGTTAAGAATCACACTGCATTTGGTCTAGAGTCACAGCGTGGTGCTGGTAAAGCACAGCAAGTCAGGCAGCATCCGAGGAACAGGAGAATTGACGTTTCGGGCATATTCACTTCTGAAGGACTTATGCCCGAAATGTCAATCCTCCTGCTCCTCTGATGTTGCCTGACCTGTTGTGCTTTTCCAGCACCACACACTCTACTCTCCAGCATCTGCAGTCCCCACTTTCTCGAGGAGTTACATACAGGCACAGAAGATTTTTTTTTTATAATTAGATTACTTACAGTGTGGAAACAGGCCCTTCAGCCCAACAAGTTCACACCAACCCGCCACCCACCCAGACCCATTCCCCGCCACTACAGGCAAATTTAGCATGGCCAATTCACCTAACCTGCACATTTTTGGATTGTGGGAGGAAACCCACGCAGACACGGGGAGAATGTGCAAACTCCACACAGAATCGCTTGAGGTGGGAATTGAGCCCAGGTCTCTGGCACTGTGAGGCAGCAGTGCTAACCACTGTGCCACCGTGTCACCTTTTCTTTCTCTAAGGGCACTGGTGCACCAGATGTGTTCATATAACAATAGATATTAATTGCAAAGACAATAGTTCTGAGACCAGTTATTAATTTCAGACTTAGTTTTATTATTTGAATTTAATCTGCACTAGCTGTCAATAGCTGAATTTGAATCCTTGTCCATACAGCATGACTGTGTCCCTGTGGTTTATTTGACCAGTTGAGAACAGCCCTAGCTCTTGTTCCTAAGCAAAACTCCTCATTAAGAAGATCAAAACCATACACAGTACTCAAGGGGTGATCTTGGGAAAGCACTATACTACTGCAGCGAGACCTCCCTGGTCAGATGTTCAGGCAAACTGAAATAAAGACTGACAGAGTTAGTGCCCTTTAATTGCTTGCTGTATCTCATGTTCACTTTCTCCAATTCACATCTAGGAATACACAAATCTGTCAATATCAGCATTCAGCAATTTCTGTCATTTTTAGAAATATTTCACGCTTTGAGAAATAATTCCACAGTCTCAGATTATATTCTATTTTTCATCTGCTTGACTAACCACTTAGCCAATGTTAGTTGAGCCCTAGTTCCCAGCTCTAAACTGTATCATGGCATAATTTCCTCACCTTTCCTACCCATGTAGAACTTCATCCAGCTTTTCAAGTATTTAAGATGCCCGAATGCTTTAAATTGTGCCTTTAAAATAGTCTAAATTTTCATCACTTCATTAAATGGTAGCTGTTCCTTCATAGTCTAGGCAATAAGCTCTGGAATTCTCTCCCTATAATTCTCTGTACATCTCTCTTTCTTCATTAAAGATGACCCTACTTCTTTGACTTATTCTCCGTTCCCCTTGGCTGATTAGGTATCAAATTCAATTTGATCATATTCTTCTGAATTTACCTGGGACAGTTTACTGTACTAAAGGTTACAAAACAAATGTAATTTGTTGTTGAGTGTCAAAGCAATAAAACCAATCCCGACAACCAATGTGCAGTCTCTACTGTTCAGCCACTATTTCATGTGCTTCTGATACAAATACAGTAAGTCTGGTTCAGGTGGTTACATTTTAAGTCACTATTTTCAGGGAGTAATAGGACTATTATTCATGTTGCATCACAAGAACCTCGTTTTAGCATTTTTCCCAGCGGAGTCTGATGTACGATCATTCTGAATGGTCTCTCCTCTCCCGGACTGAGCTGCAGCTGACTTTCCCTCTTGCAAACCCTTCCAGTCACAGCTGACCTGGTCTCTCGTTGATCCTCCTTCACATCATTTCTCCTACTTGGTCTCTCCTTTGCAACTAAAAGCTGCTCTTCCTCCTTCTTGTCACTCCTTTCAAGAGCCCTGGCTCACAGAAAGATTTGGAACAGGAAAGCGCTTAGAGGGAGGGTCAGGAAATAGGATGCATAGCCACCAGAACTGGTGGTGACCGGAAGGGTCAGGCAACAGGACAGGCTGCAAGCTAAAGAGCTGGGAAAAAGTGATAAGTAGGAAATATTAACTCTACTTCTATTTTTAAATTTATTTTTAAAAGTTATTTCATTCATGAATATCAGATTTCTGCATTTTGCAGGGTATAACATTTTAATGTTTGTTTTCTGTTGAGCAATGTCCTGCAGACCCTTGCTGAAGCTTTTACATTAACTGTAACAGGAAAATCTGATTCACTTAAGGTTGCTTCCTTTAAAGTTGCACTTTTTGGGAATGCAACTAGAATGTTAGTTAAGGACTCACTATAGTGGCAGATTGCTTCAATACCACACGTACTCACTCAGCTCCTGCACACCAGGTACATGGTGTGTAGTGCAAATCAAAAGAGATTTCGGAAACATTTCAAGTTGCCTGAAACCAGCAGATTTTTCAAAAAAATAAACAAAAAATTAATTAATTACAGTGATGGTATTTCACCAAAATAAAATGTTTTCTGAATTACAACTTCTGTATTCTAAGTAGCACCTTTGTAATTGACTTGTGAATCCAGGCAGATGGGGAAATCTGAAATCAATAAAATCTAGAATTGAAAGCTGGTCTGGTGGTGACAATGTAACCAAAGCCAGTTGTTGTAAAAACCCACCTGGTTCACTAATGTTCCTGAGGGAAAGAAATCTGCTATTATCTGGTCTGATCCAGATGATACTCCAGACCCACAACAATATGAATGATTCTTATCTCCTTCCAAAATGGTATTTTTTAAAAGAATGTATTCAATCATGGGATGAGGGTGTCGATAGCTAGGCTAGCATTTATTGCCTATGCCTGGTTGCCCAGAGGGCGGTTAAGAGTCAGCCACATTGCTGTGGGTCTGGAGCCACGTGTAGGCCAGACCAGGTAAGGGCAGCAGATTTCCTTCCCTGATGGATATTAATGAACAAGATATCTTCCTGACAATGGGGGCAGCACAGTAGCTCAGTGGTCAGCACTGCTGCCTCATAGAGCCAGGGACCCTGGTTCAATTGGAGTCTCGGGTGACTATCTGTAAGGAATTTTCACATTCTTCCTGTGTCTGCGTGGGTTTCCTCCAGGTGCTCTGGTTTCCTTCCACAGTCCAAAGATATGTAGGTTGGATGAATTGGCATTGCTAAATTGCCCATAGCATTCAGGGATGCATAGGTTAGGGGCATTAGTCAGCGGAAATGTAAAGTAATAGAGTAGGGGAATAGGTCTGGGATACTCGGAGGGTCAGTGTGGACTTGTTGGGCCAAATGGCCTGTTTCCACTGTCAGGATTCTATGAAAAGTTGGCAGAGTATCCTAATTGTAGGAACACAACAATCAAGACCAATCCTCCCAACATGCGCAATAGATTGTGATCAGGGCCGGAAAACCCGATCAGTTGTTCACTCCCATTGTCCAGGAAGACAGATCAAATGCAGCAAAACCCTCCTCACCTAACATCCAATGATCATCTAACTCAAAGTGTACACTGTAGAGTTTTAAAATATTCTTGATTGAGATGACAGCATTGATGGCAACGCCAGCATTTATTGCCTATACCTTAATGCCCCTTGGATCCTTGCTCATAGTGGGTTGACAGCCATGTAGTGTTATTTGCTGGACTGTTAATCCAAAAATCCAGATAGTGTTCCGAGGACCTGGGTTCGAATCCCACCACGGCAGATGGCGGAATTTGAATTCAATAAAAATCTAGAATTAAGAGTCTAATGACGACCATAAAGCCATTGTTGATTGGCAGGACCATCAATTTCCTCATCCAATAAACGAATAAATAAAAAGAAATGCCACTTCAGAAGGAGCCAAGAATCATACACATTACAGTCTACACCAGATCTGGTAATGAGATCAGATTTCCTTTCCTCAGGGACATGAATGAACCAGATGAGTTTTCTTTATAACAACTGACAGTATCACCACCAGACCAGCTTTAATTCTAGATTTTATCGATGCAAATTTCACCATCTACCCTCGTGGGATGTGAGCATTTGCCTGGGGCTCTGGATTATTAGTCCAGTGACATTACCACGGAAGTACCAGAGCTCTCTCTGAGAGAGGGGGCTGGCTGAGGGCGTGACATTTGTATGACCCTAACACAATAGAGAATGCACCTCAAATATCAGGGAAGCTCAGTGTCTCATTCCTTTCCTACACTGTCAACATGTCAACACGGAAAGTGATGAGTGAACATGTCAGTACCAGTGTAACTATTCCCAGATTCTCAATGCCAAAGAAAAATTCAGGGAGGCTGATGGGCCTCGAGCTAGTGAGGATAGGAGTAGGAGGATAGAGCAGACGAATGCATGGCTAAGGAGCTGGTGGATGGGAGAAGGATTCGCGTTTTTGGAACATCGGAATCTCTTCTGGAATAGAAGTGACCTGTACAGTACGGATTGCACCCAAATTGGAAAGGGACTAATATACTGGCAGGAGATTTGCTAGAGCTGCTCAGGTTGGGGAGGGGGGTGGGGGGGGGGTGGGGGAGAAAGTGTTGGGACGCAGAGAAATAGAGAGGAAAGAGATCAATCTGAAATCACTACAGTTGAGAAAAGAAACGAGTCAAACAAACACTCAGGGCAGGCAAGGACAAAGCAGAGAACAAGATACGACTGATAAATTAAGCTGGATTTTTTTCAATGCAAGAGGCCCATCAGGGAAAGCAGATGAACTCAGGGCATGTTAGGAACATGGGGCTGGGATATCATATCAATTACTGAAACTTGGCTCAGGGATGGAAAGAATAGGCAACCTATTGTTCCAGGATACAAATGCTACAGGAAGGACAGAGAGGGAGGCAAGAGAGGAGGGGGAGTGGTGTTTTTGCTAAGGGATAGCATTACAGCTGTATTGAGGGAGGATATTCCCGGAAATACATCCAGGGAAGTTATTTGGGTGGAACTGAGAAATAAGAAAGGGATGGTCACCTTATTGGGATTGTATTATTGATCCCCTAATAGTCAGAGGGAAATTGAGAAACAAATTTGTAAGGAGATCTCAGTTGTCTGAAAGAACAATAGGGTGGTTACGGTAAGGGATTTTAACTTTCCAAACATAGACTGCCATAGTGTTAAGGGTTCAGATGTAGAGGAATTTGTTAGGCACGTACAAGAAAATTTTCTGATTCAGTATGTGGATGCACCCATTAGAGCTTGATCTACTCTTGGGAAATAAGGGAGGGCAGGTGACTGAGGTGTCAGTGGGGGAGCACTTTGGGGCCAGCGACCATAATTCTATTAGAGTTAAAATAGTGATGGAAAAGGATAGACCAGATCTAAAAGTTGAAGTTCTAAATTGGAGAAAGGCCAATTTTGATGGTATTAGGCAAGAACCTTCAGAAGCTGATTGGGGGCAGATGTTCGCAGGTAAAGGGACGGCTGGAAAATGGGAAGCCTTCAGAAACAAGATAATGAGTGTCCAGAGGCAGTATATTCCTGTCAGGGTGAAAAGGAAAGACTGATAGGTATAGGGAATGC
Organism: Chiloscyllium punctatum; assembly: GCF_047496795.1. Taxonomy (NCBI): domain Eukaryota; kingdom Metazoa; phylum Chordata; class Chondrichthyes; order Orectolobiformes; family Hemiscylliidae; genus Chiloscyllium; species Chiloscyllium punctatum. The sequence goes on along the minus strand of NC_092760.1, from coordinate 38,230,033 downwards.
TGGATAACTAAAGAAATTGAGAGTTTGGTTAAGAAAAGGAAGGAAGCATATGTCAGGTAGATCGAGTGAATCCTTAGAAGAGTATAATGGCAGTAGGACTATACTTAAGAGGGAAATTGGGAGGGCAAAACAGGACATGAGATAGTGTTGGCAAATAGAGTTAAAGGAGAATCCAAAGAGTTTTTACAAGCACATTAAGGACAAAAGGGTAACTATGGAGAGAATAGGGCCCCTCAAGAATCAGCAAGGTGGCCTTTGTGTGGAACCGCAGAAAACGGGGAGATACTAAATGAGTATCAGCGTTTACTGTGGAAAAGGATATGGAAGATATAGAATGTAGGGAAATAGATGGTGACATCTTGAAAAATGTCCATATTACAGAGGAGGAAGTGCTGGATGCCTTGAAACGCATAAGTAGTAAATAAATCCCTAGACCTGATCAGGTGTAACCTTGAACTCGGTGGGAAGCTAGAGAAATGTTTGCTGGGCCTCTTGCAGAGATATTTGTATCATCGATAGTCATAGGTGAAGTGCGAGAAGACTGGAGGTTGGCTAACATGGGGCCACTATTTAAGAAAGGTGGTAGAGACAAGCCAGGAAACTATAGACCAGTGAGCCTGACATCGGCGGTCGGCAAGTTGTTGGAGGGAACCCTGAGGGACAAGATGTACATGCATTTGGAAAGGCAAGGACTGATTAGGGATAGTCAACATGGCTGTGTGCGTGGGAAACCATGTCGCAAACTTGATTGGAGTTTATTGAAGAAGTAATAAAGAGGGTTGATGAGGGCAGAGTAGTCAACGTGATCTATATGGACTTCAGTAAGGCGTTCTCCTCATAGGAGACTGGTTAGAAAGGTTAGATCTCATGGAATACAGGGAGAACTAGCCATTTGGATAAAGAACTGGCTCAAAGGTAGAAGACAGAGGGTGGTGGTGGAGGGTTGTTTTTCAGACTGGTGGCCTGTGACCACTGGAGTGCCACAAGGATCGGTGCTGTGTCCACTACTTTTCTTCATTTATATAAATGATTTGGATGTGAGCATAAGTATAATAAGTAAGTTTGCAGATGACACCAAAATTGGAGGTGTAGTGGACAACGAAGAAGGTTACTTTGGATTACAATGGGATCTTGATCAGATGAGCCAATGGACTGAGGAGTGGCAGATGGAGTTTAATCTAGATAAATGTGTGATGCTGCACTTTGGGAAAGCAAATTTTAGCAGAACTTATACACTTAATGGTAAAGTCCTTGGGAATGTTGCTGAACAAAAAGACCTTGGAGTGCAGGTTCATAGTTCCTTGAAAGTAGAGTCAGATAGGATAGTGAACGCGGCGTTTGGTATGCTTTCCTTTATTGGTCATAGTAGAGAGTACAGGAGTTGGGACGTCATGTTGTGGCTCTACAGGATGTTGGTTAGGCCACTGTTGGAATATTGCGTGCAATTCTGGCCTCCTTCCTATCGGAAGGATGCTGTGAAATCTGAAAGGGTTCAGAAAAGATTTAAAAGGATGTTGCCAGTGTTGGAAGATTTGAACTATAGGGAGAGGTTAAATAGGCTGGGGCTGTTTTCCCTGGATCGGAGACAGTATGGTGGCTCCTAGTTAGCACTGCTGCCTCAGCGCCAGGGACCCTGGTTCGATTCCAACATGAGGCAACTGAATGTGGAGTTTGCACATTCTCCCCCTGTCTGCAGGGGGTTCCCTCTGGGTGCTCCAGTTTCCTCCCACAGTCCAAAGATGTGCAGGTTAGGTGGATTGGCCATGTTAAGTTGCTCATTGTGTTCAGATATGTTTACGTTAGGTGCATTAGTCAGGGATAAACATAAAGGGTTGAGGAATGGGTCTAGGTGGGATATTCTTCAGAGGGTCAGTGTGGACTTGTTGGGCCAAATGGCCTGTTTCCACACTGTAGAGATTCTATGATTCTTATAGAGGTTTATAAAATCATGAGGGGCATGTATAGGGTAAATAGGCAAGGACTTTTCCCTAGGCTAGGGGAGTCCAGAGCTAGAACAGCATAGGTTTAGGGTGAGGGGGAAAGATATAAAAGAGACCTAAGGGACAGCTTTATCATGCAGAGGGTGGTGCATGTGTGGAGTGGGCTGCCAGATGACAACGACAACAAACAACATTTAAAAGGCATCTGGATGGGTATATGAATAGGAAAGGTTTCGAGGAATATGGGCCAAATGCTGGAAAATGGGACTAGATTATGTTAAGATATCTGGTCGGCATGAACGAGTTAGACCGAAGGGTCTGTTTCCATGCTGTACTTCTCGATGACTCTGACTCATAAGTAAGTGGATGGAGTATATTACTTGTCCTTTGTAATTACAAGTTAAAATTATGCTACTTCTGGATTTGTGGGCAGATCAGCAACACCAGTTTGACCTTGTACTGCAAACTGTGAACCTACTTTGTTACTTCACAACTCTCATTATGCATCCATCCCTCCATCCTCATATTTTTCGATCATAGCATCACAGAGTGATACAGTATGGAAACTGATCCTTCGGTCCAACTAGTCCACACTGACCATGTTCTCAAACCAAATTATTCCTACATGCCCGCGTTTGGCCCATATCCCTCCAAACGTTTCCAATTCATGTACTCATCCAAACATCTTTAAATGTTGTAACTGCACCCGCAACCAGCACTCCCTCTGGCAGCTCAATCCACACGCATGTACCATTGTGTGAAAAATTGCCCCTCGTGTCCTTTTTAACATCCTTCTCCTCTCACCTTAAAAATATGCCCTGTAATTTTGAACACCCCGACGCTAGGGAAAGACCCTTGCTATTCACCTTATCTATGCCCATCTTGATTTTGTGAACTTCCATAAGGTCACGCCAAGACCACATTTGATTGTGCATGGCTAGAATCAATGGAATTGGAGGAAAATTCTTATTTAGTTGGAATCATACTTAGCACATAAAGACCGTGGTTGTTGTCAGTCATTTCACTCTAGGACATTTATCCAGGATTTTCTTAGGGTACTATTCTTGGCCTAACCACCTTCAGCTGTTTCATCAATAAGCTTCCCTCAATCAAAAAGGTCTGAAATGGACATGTTCAACACTATTTAATGACTCCACAGATATTGAAGCAGTCCCTGGTTAAAAACAACAAGATTTGGACAATATCCAGGCTTCGGCTGAAGTGACCACTAACATTCACACTGCATAAACGCCAGGCAATGACCATCTCCAATAAGAGACAATCTAACCAGTGCCCTTTCACAGTCAATGGTGTTACCATCACTAAATCCCCCACTAATCAACATCCTGTGGGTTACCGTTTACCAGAAACTCAACTGTACTTGCTACATAAACACAGTGGCTACAAGGGCAGGTCAGATGCTCAAAATTCATTAAAGATCCTTTAACCTTCCAAAACCACCGCCTCTTTCATCTGGAAGGATAGTTGCAGCAGGTATACGAGAACACCATCAACAACAAGTTTCCCTCTCAACCTCACACCATTATGACTTGGAAATATATCCCCATTCCTTCAGTATTGGAGTCAAAATGGTAGGTTTCCTCCCTAAGGGCATTGTGAGTCTACGTACAGCACGTGGGCTGCAGTGGTTCAAGAAGGCAGCTCACCATCACCTTCAAGTACAGCTAGGGACAGACCATAGCGATGCTCTTATTCCAAGAAAAAAATCTTAAGTTAAAATGTTCAGGAATGGGGATTGGTGGATTTAGATATTTTATTGTGTTCTCAGCAATTCTATTACTTGCATGACCAGGATGGTGAAGTACCTAGTGTGTTTATACATTTGGTTTAACAGAATTGTCACTGTACTTCAGCCCCTCTCCATAGTGGATAACGCAGTGTTATTATATATAATTATCACAATCTATTACATCAGTGCTATCTATTCTTTTCTCCTGTCCAAACGTCTCCTCAATTCATGAAGTGGCATGTCTTTACATCTCCTTCTGCTTTCACTATACCTGCTAACATGTTGAAAGCAATATCTTACTTAGTTTTGAAGTTAGACTTGGATTAAACCTTACATTTCTGCAAAACTCTTTGATGCTTCACATTAAATACATTTACTTTTAACTGAATACAATTTTGCCCATACAGTGCTACTCCCTTTCATCTGTCTTCACCTGGGCCGCACACAAACCCGTCACACATTTCATACAGAATTAGCTTCACACAACAGAAAGGGGGATTGGAGAAACCAGGTGAAATGTAGCCATACTGCAAGGTCCCAGTGGAGTTTAGGATGCTGAGAGTAACATCACAGGCAGAACAATTACACAGCCTTGGGGGAAAAAAACTTAAAGCTGTAGACATCACACCCTATTTTCTTTCCTTTATTATTTCCGTTTAATTCTCCTACACATGCACATTCATCGAAGACAGTAAAATTCGAAAGGATTCTGTGTGGGCAGAATACTCCTGCAATATTTAATGACCCAGCAGTGTTGGTCAACGTGAATCTGAATGATGTTGAAGCAGACTTGGTTTATCAGTTTGGAAAACCTGGAGGAGCTGCTGATGGGGATGGGTGCAGATTGGTGAGATACTGCATTGTTCAATAACCTGCTAAAGGGCTCGAGCTGCAAGCGGGTGTTGGTGCCCACCCATAGTTTCTTCATTCATGAAGTCGGTGTTACCCAGTTGAAGATTTTCATTCAACTGTAGCTTTGTGTTCTGCTGCAGAGTAAACAGCAGTCCCCACTATAATATGGGCCAATCTCAATGAACTGTACCAGAGTAATGCTCTGGCTATGGAGTACCAGCCAGCACCACAGTGCTAGGAGACCAGTTAACAACTCCAGGTGAATCACTACTGGTTCACCTTGGTTCAGTAGTTTGTTGCATTTTGAACTGATCCATTTTTCTTTAGCTTTCTTTAATTTAATATGTAAAAATGTTATCTTCATAAAAACAAACAAGCTTCCTTTCGATCTGCAACTGCTGAAATGATATGGTCCTTATGTGAGATCATACTGGACACTACAGTTCTGGTCGCCATACCGAACAAAGGAGATTGCTGCCTTTGAGGGGACACAAGGTTCACTAGATTGATCTTGGGGATAAATGAGCTGCTTTATGAGGAGAGATTGATTAAATGGGGCTAGAACCTCAGAGGTTGAGCCAAATAAGAGGTAATCATGTTGAAACATAAAATCCTGGAGAATGCGTGAGAGGATAGAATAGCTGTTTCTCCTAGCGATCGTAAACAGCCTCAAGATGCAAGTCAATTACTGTTGTGATCCAGATTAAAATAATCGTTTGCACTCAAAAGGAACAAGGTATGTTCAGTCCTAAAATTGCAGGACTGATGTAAGAAGACAGACTGCAATCGCTTAAGACTATATTGATTTGAATTTAGAATGAGGGGTCATCTCAGAGAAACCGAGAACATTCTAACAGGATAGAATGTGGGTAAATTCTAAATGACTGGGTGTCCAGAACACAAATTCAAAAATCTTTAAACACAAAGTAAAAGTATAACCCCATTAATCCCCAAATACTCATTTCTAAATTGAAGTGAAGTAAAACAGCTTTTATATGATACCCAGAACACAGTCCTGGCACCATACCCAAAATAGCACTCATACAATACTCACACCAGAATCACTCGAACACTTTGAAAGGTTTAAATTGCTGCGACTTCAATGTTCAGACTGGAACTGCAAATAGCTCTAGGAAGATGCTATCACACAGCTACTTAAATCTACTCAACGCAGAGTACTGCCTTTAGAATTTTATCCCAACATTTCTGGTTTGGGACTAACCCTGAACCTTCACTGTCAGGTAATCAAGTACAGTAGATAGCCTTGCATTCTCAGGGGCACTAATCTACACAGCTATCTTATTCCAAGGACTTCACAGGACTGTCTTACTCAAAGTAAAAACTGAAACCCAAAAATCTTCCTCTTCAAGCCAAGCATGTTTCCTTTATCTTAACCAAGTTCCATAAGTCTCTATCAAACCTTGAGGTCTCATTATTTACCATGCTGAGTCACAAAACAACTCCAATTAAACAGAAGTCCATAAGTGGTGCACACAAACTCACTCACTCTAAAGCCAGGCCTCATAAGTAAGTCACTATAGCTACAGAAATACTTACAAATTAATCATTAACTTCAAACACACAAAAAATGCACCAGTTACTAACTCAAAAACCAGAAACTGCAGCTATAAGTAATTTTAAAAATATTTATAAATCCCCAAGTTTACATGACGAGGGAAAAAGACCAGGGTTAATGGTTACTTTAAGGTTGATTATGTAGGTACCCAGATCAATATTGGCATTCTTGCTCTTCCTGTCATAAAGGACAATTTCAAAAACTTACAGATGATATGAAACTTGGAAGCATTGTAAAACATTGAGGAGAATAGTGCAAACTTCAAAAGACAAGTTGGTAGAATGGTCAGACAAGCAGTAGACAAAATTTAATGCAGAGAAGTTTCCATGATTCACCTTTGTGGGGAAAAACATAGAAAATTAACAAAATAAATGGTATAATTCCAAAGGGGGCATAGGAGCAAAGGGACACTGGTGCACATTTCATTATGTTATTGAAAGTCACGGAACAGGTTAATAACACTAGACCTTCTTAAGAGGGATATTGGGTAAAACAGCAAGGAGTTTATAAACCTATTTGGCCTCAACTGGAGTCTGTATCCAGTTCTGGGTACCATACTTTAGAAAAAATGTGGAAGCATTCAAGCTAGGAAGATTCATGAGAATAGCTCTAGCGATGAGGATGCACTAAGATTGCAGAAGGTGGAACCGCTTTTCCTGTAGAAGGTTCAAAGCAGATTTGATAGAAGCTACAAATATCTTGATAAATCTAGACTGAGTAATAGGAAAACATTGTTCCCATTGGACTTAGAACAAGAGGGCACAAGCTTAAGGTAATTAGCAAACCAAGCAATGGCAACACAAGTACATGCCTTTCTGCAAAGCAAGTGATTGGAGCGTCAGTGTGTTGCATGATCGTTTGGTGGTTGAGGTATTCAAGAGAAAACTGCATTACCATCTAAAAAGATGAATGTGCAGGGCTGCAGAGAGAGGTCCCTTGGTAAATTAGTCTTTTGGAGATCCAGCATAGATACAACGGTCTAACTGGCCTACTCCTTTTATGCTGTAACTATTCTGTGATATTATGGAGACACGTGGTAGTCAGAGGGGTATGCAGAACTAGGGGACACAAGTTTAAAAATTCGGGGTCTCCCATTTAGAGTCACTGAGGAAGAATTCCTCATCTCAGATCTCAAACTATTTTCTCCCCAGAGGCAGTGGAGGCAATGGCCTGGTGGTATTATCGTTGGATTGTTAATCCAGAGACGCAGGTAATGTTCTGAGTACCCGCATTCAAATCCCACCATGGCAGAATTTAATAAAACAAAAGAGGCTGGGCCATCGAACATATTCGAGACTGAGATAGATTATGGATGTACAAGGGAATCGAGTGAGGTTAAGGCCTTAATCAGATCAAGAAGGATCTTATTAAACAGTAGAGCAGACTTAAAACAGTGAAAGGCCTACTCCTGCCCTTATTTCTTATGATCATATCTTACTGCATGGCAGAACAGACTCGAGCTGCTGTATGGCCTGATTCTGTGCTCCTATGATTCATATAATGATCTCACTGCTAGTCTGATTTGGCATACGACCCAATTGTGTCACTATGTATTATGTTCTCCTGCCCTTTTAACTGTTACTGACGATCACAAATTACTCAGACCTAAATAAAAAACTCAAAATACATATCTGGCCCAACTGCACAAACACTAACCTTATCTGACCTGAGATGCCCTTCCAGTGTACTCCTTCCTCTGCAGTTCCTACTTCCTTCTTTCTGTAACTTAAAGAACAAATTTTGAATTGAGCTATTCTCTACGTGACAAGAAGCAGCTAAATAAAAATTGTTTAATAATGACTGCACCAGTCAGCTTTCAGCTTGTCGCTTTGAGTAATTTGATAGCTGGAAATAGCTCCACTGGGAAATTTATTCAGTGTAGAACTTCGTTTAATACTAGTGGTAAATGTTAATGAATGGCAAATGATCAAATCCTTAATTAACCCTTTAAATGTAGAGCTTTGAGAGCTTTTTAAAGTAGTACCAGTTTTATTTTGAAAACAGTCCTGCATATCTGCTTCAATTTAACAGAGGAAGATGGAAAAGCTTGGGATTGTTATTTTTTTAAATCTGTTTCCTGAAACTCCTGACTCTCTGTGCAGTTCAAGAATTTCACAAACTTTAACAACCTTAACTTTTTCAGCCAAATTATGATTATTCAACTGTAGGGGCACCACAGAGGGATCCAGTCCAATTCAATATACAAATGTTCATTTTTCAGTCCGTGTGTTTATAGGGGACTTTCCTTTTGCAAACCGACAAAAATGTACCAACTTCAATCCCAGAACAAATCACCAAACTCAGACTTACCATTCAATAAGGATCCACCCACACAACATGTTCAAACACAGCACAGATGCACTGAAGTATGAGTGGAGTGCAAATTTATTTCTCTCACATCACCCTCTCTTCGGGCTTATCTATGGAAAATGTTGGTCTCAGATTACCTATGCAAGACCAATTCAATACCAATGATTGCACATTATGTACAGTGGCCACTGCTTATGATGAACTTGACTGAGATTATCTAAATATATTTCAAGTTGGGCCTGTACCATTTCAAATTAAATCACAGGTCACAAAGCACCACGCTATTAGAGAGAAGCAACTGATTTGATTTCGCTTGAGGGACACCATCACAGAAATGTGGGGCAGGGCAAGGCAAGGAGGCAGGCTTCCTTCAACTACCACAGGTCGGCAGGACATACTCAGTCCACTGGCTTAGAGTGAACTGAAAACTAGATTGCAGTGGTGGGTACGCGCAATTTGAGAGAGAATCCAATCGGGGGCACAGACTATGCAATTGCCCAAGTTACAGTATCCAAATACAACCTCTCCATTGCTGGGGAAAGATCTGTACAAACCAGCCAAGCACAAAATGCCCAAAAGCAAAACTTCAGCAAAGGCTGGAAACCTGAACTAAAATCAGAACCTACTCGAAATACTGAGATCAAAGCAGCCTAGGTGGAGAAGGAAATAAAGTCAATGTTTTCGGTCGGTGAGCTTTACTAAAATAAAGCATATTGGGCCAAGAACACAGCTCCCCCTGGAAAGGCCAATACTAACAAACGAGGCTGGACCAGTTCAGGGAACCAGAGTATCCGGGAACCTGTTTAATTGCATGGGTTATACAGCACCAATGCTGCTCCTTGGGGGGGGGGGGGGGAAAGAGGATAATTGTTTTTGTTTTATAAAATATCACACAAGTGCTGGAGGAACTCAGCAGATATGGCAGCATATGAAAAAAGGGGAACAGAAATAATATCTATAGTCCAATTTGACTCTAATTCAGCCTGTTATCTATTATGCTTAGTAGTCTTATCAAACTGTCACAATGCTAGGAGTGAGATTCTGGTGCCAATATGTGGTACTCCTAACATGAACAGTCGTTTCAAAGATTATTGATCCAACTTTGTCACATGCCTAGATTTCCACTGTTCTTTTATTTGCTGCCTCAGCAATTATCCCCTCCTGATCTGTTTAACACAACTTGCATTAGTTATACCGTCAGCAATGGTTTGGGATTCTTAAGTGCTAGTGTCCCTACCTCTGAACCACGAGATTCGGGTTGTTCAGGTCCCAACTGCTCCAGATGTGTTCAATAACATCTCTGAATAGGTTGATTAGAAAATATCTCAGCTACAGTGATAACTTCAGCCCATGAACCTGAAAGGTAGTTTTATTCCAGAGAGTTGAGCAAAAAAGAAAATCCAAGTTTATGCTGCACTACAAAGGGATGTTTGAAGGTACCATTAAATGCTGAAACACAGTGGCAGAATTTTCATTTCCATGGACATGTTTCCTTGCGTGTCAGCCAATATCTATTCCTCAATGTTGAAAACTGATTTTTACCATATTTGCAGTTGTGCGGCTTTGCTATACTCCTGCATTTCCTACAGTGCAATAACTATAACTCATTGGCTGTAAAGTGCTTTGAGACTTATGGACCAGGCCAGACCCCTCAAAGTATTTCAGAAAGTAACCCAGACCCTAACTTTGCAAGTTCTTTTAAGCAGGTGTAATGGATATTCCAGAAGAGATGCAGCTGGTCAAATCACTTAGTTTTAAATAAAACAGAATTTATTTACAAGATTATCAAATGTAACAAAAACAAAGAGAACAGAATACAGAATAACTTCACCTATCTGAAAACACAACAGATTATCCCAACTTAATGATGCTGTTCCAACTACTTGCAACAGACCCCATAAACATCCTGCAGCATAAAAGGTAAAATCAAACACAGGGTCTTACAGGGGACACACACAGACACAGACACAGTAGAGATGCAGAGACAGAGACACAGAGACCAGCATGGAACACCTGCTTTCATTAGCTGTTTCTTAGATCAACAGCCTCAAACTAAACTGACTACGTTCAGTGAACAGCCAGACTGCTAAAGACCAAAACCAAACCGGAGAAAAGCTGAGCTGGGAGAACTGGATACTCCTCTTTGTAAAGGCATTTTTTAAAAACCTTGAAAGCCTTTTTCCTGAGGCAGTATCTGTTAGCTAAAATCAAAATGGCCCTAAAACCCATCCAAGCCAGACATTTTGTAATCGCTGCTTTTATGATCTTGCTGGAAAAAAAAGCCAAGGACTGCATAACCTTGTTAAAGGAGCAGCATCACAAGACCATAGAGAATTCCCATTGTGGAAACAGGACATTTGACTCAAAACGTCCACACTAACCCTCTGAAAAGAAACCACCCAAACCCATTTCCCTACCCTTTTATTCTACATTTTCCCCTGACTAATGCACCTCACCTATACATCCCTGAACACTATGGGCAATTTAGCACAGCCAATTCACCTAACCTGCACATCTTTGGATTGTGGAAAGAAACCGGCGCACCTGGAAGAAACCCACGCAGACATTGGGAGAACGTACAAACTTGACACAGACAGTTGCCCGAGGCTGGAATCGAACCCAGGTCCCTGCTGCTGTGAGGCAGCTGTGCTAACCACTGAGCCACCATGCTACCCAGATGTCCTGAGGTAATCTAAGAAGCTAAATAATTGAGTTCATTCTTTGTGCAAAATAAAACCAGGACTTAGATGTGGGCACCGTGGGGCATAGAGTGCTTTGTTTTTCCTGACAATTCTATTTTGATTTAACCCCTGCTCACCTCTTTAGCTTTTCATTCATGTAGGCATTGCCCTTGAAGAGAGGGGCACTGTTTGTCATTGGCCACTTGGGTGTTTTTTCTTCCTGGTGGTGGAATACAAATCAAGTTTTCTGCACTCGATGTTTCTTCACTGTGACCCTGCATCTACACACACATGACATGGGTGCTGGGGAGAAATAAGCACTACTGCTGTTTGGCAGTAGTGTGGAAAGGGAGGTTTAATAAAAACAAAACCAGGACTTAGCAACACTGCTTAAAATTAATTGTATCAAACCCTGTTGTTGTTATCTGACCTGTGAAATCCAGGTTAAGATAGCTCACTGAACTAATTGGAAAAAACCTAAGTGAAGTTTTCTCCTTAGTTACATTGCCAATGTTTGATTTCTTGCAAGCCTTCTTTAAATACCAGGCTTCCATTTTCAGATTCTGCCTGAAACAGGCAAGCAGAGGTACAGCACAGGATAGTGACAAGGTATGAGCCAACATAACTGACTAAATAAATAAATCCAATGTAAAGTCTCTCTGATGAAGAGTCATCTAGACTCAAAATATGAGCTTGCTCTTGCTCTCTCCATGGATGCTGTCTGACTTGCTGTGATCTCCAGCGTTTGTTATTTTCATTAAAGTCTAACACTGTATTAAGACAAACAGCAACAGAAGTTTGCAGGCAAAATCCATCAGAACAAACTGGTGTTGTGAATCTGAGCAGTACATTAGCCTTGAAGTAGCCACAGATAATCATAAAATAATAAAATGTGGCTCTGTTACCATTCATACTGCAGCCCTGTTTGGTTGGAATATTCAATCTTCCAGGCACCCAAAGACTAAGGGATTTTAACAAATGAGTTACTGTGTATTGCTAACAAGTCAAATAAATGCACTGGCCACTAAGGCACCGTCCCTACTGGTTACACACGGATACAACTATAGCAGTAGCTTGATTTGCTACATTACACTTTTATATTAGAAAAGGAATTTTTGCAAAGCTGTAATCAGATAACAAATAGAGATAAATTCAAATAATAAGATATGAGTAAGGGTGAACAAATGCTTGGTCAAACATCTGGGCTTTAACCAGTACCTTAAAAGCAGGGTGGAGCTGGAGTGGTTCACAGAGCGAATTCCAGAGTTTGGTATTTGGAGGAATGAATTTACAGCTGCAAACAGTTAGGGGACACAGATGGGATCAGAACCAAAGAAATGGAGCATTTGGTAAATTAGAGGGGTGATGAAGACAGGAGTTATGAGGCTGCAGAGAGGAACAGCACTGAGAATAATGTACAGTGGTAAGCACAGTGTTGAGAATTTTACAGCTTGGAAGTGTACTGGCATCACAGACACGATCATGAAAAGGTATTTGTGATAGATAAGCAAGGTTTGGTTTGGGATAGGTTAGGAGCAGAACAAACTTTTAAGTTTATAAGGGTAGAGATTGAGGAACTGGTCAGGAACAGTTGAGCTTGGAAGTGGTGGAGAGTTAGGATGAGTGTTTTTCCAGTGCATAGCCTGAGGCAAGGAGTGTCATGGAGCTGGAGCTTGGCAATCTTTGGGACAGTGTCTGAATCAGATTAAAATCAAATCAAAACACCTCTAGGGTGGTGGCGGATCTAAGTGGTTTACTGAAGTCCAACGTACAGTGTGAATGTATTCCCAGCAATAATCCCTCGTCCTGTTTACTCTTCTGATGACTCACTCTCTAGCAAAAGCAAACCAAGTCTCGCAGACTTAGGTTTAATCCTTGCCTGGCCTTTAGCCAGGCCAGCAATTGGATGACTACAACTGGCTTCTGTTCTCTGCTGGAAAATGTGTGTACAGACATCAGGCTAGGAATGAATTGAGCTCTGATATGATGCCATATGGCAGGAGGGGCTGTCATAGCATTCAAACACAAGTCCATTAATGTGCAGAGGACTGATGAGACTCTGGAATTTCATCCCACAACAGAAAGCCAGCATCCACCACAAATATCTGACCAACAACCAACTAACAGTCAAATATTTTTCTGAGAAATGTCAACAGAATCAACAAGTTTCTTTTGGTTTGACTAAATGACTACTGTCTGTTGGAGTTAACAATTAACTTCGGAATAGTTTTTGCAGTGAAATGGGGGTGTCGTGAGGGCAACCATGTTCTTGTCAGGCTAATAAAACCTTCTTTCAGTATTAGTTGGAGCTATGCACCAAACACATTCTAAAATGAACAACAGACTTTGTCCAAACCTTTGCTCAATGATTTGACAGATTAAAGAACTTCCCTTTCACACCACCTCCAACCACTGTTTGTGGTACACAGACATCAGAAACCAAGAACCTACTCACTGACACTCAGTTTGGGTTCTGCCAGGGCCACTCAGCTCCAGACCTCAAATGGAGCCTTCGTCCAAACATGGACAAAAGAGCTGAATTCCAGAAGCGAGGTAAAAGCCACTGCTCTTGACTTCAAGACTATGTTTGACTGAGGGTGATATCAAAGAGTCCTCGCAAAACTAGAATCAATGAGAAGTGGGGGTGGGGGCGTGGAGGAAAGAGAACTCTCCACTAGTTCGATTCATATCTGGCAGCTGACTGCGGTTGTTGGAGGTCAGTCATCTCAGCTCCAGAAGGTCTCTGCAGGAGCTCGTTATGGGAGTATCAGAGGCCAAATATCTTCACACGCTTCATCAATGACCTTTCTTCCATTATAAAGTCAAAAGTGGAGATGTTTGCCAATGACTGCACAAAGTTTATTACCATTCATGACTTCTTAGAGTCGGAGCTTAAAAATGTGTTGCTGGAAAAGCGCAGGTCAGGCAGCATCCAAAGAGCAGGAGAATCGACGTTTCAGGCATAAGCCCTTCTTTTCCTGAAGAAGGGCTTATGCCCGAAACGTCGATTCTCCTGCTCCTTTGATGCTGCCTGATCTGCACTTTTCCAGCAACACATTTTTAAGCTCTGATCTCCAGCATCTGCAGTCCTCACTTTCTCCTTCGCAGAGTCGGAGGTAGTCTATGTTCAAGTGCAGCAGGAACTGGATAACATCCAGATTTGGCCTGACAAGTGGCATGAGACATTTGTACAATGCCAGGAACCGACCAACTCCAACAAGACAGAATTTAACCACTGCTCCTTGACATTCAATGGATTTATAAATCACTGAATTCCTCCAGTATCAACATTCTGGGGCTTACTACTGACCAGGAACTGAACTGGACTAGTCAAATAAATACTGTGGCTACAAAAGCAGGCCAGAAGCTAGGAATATTGCAGTGTGCAGCTCACTTCCTGGCTACTATCCACAGGACAGAAACATGATGGAGTACTCCCTGCTTTCCTGGATGAGTACAATTTCAATAATATTCAAGAAGCTCGACACCATCCAGGATAAAGCAGGCCACTTGGTGGGCATCACATTCTGAAACATTCACTCCGTTCACCACTGACACTCAGTAGCGGAAGTGTATACCATCAAAAAGATACCCCATAGAAATTCACCAGTGGTCTTGCTGACAGCACCTTCTAAACCTACTAATAGCTAGAAGGAGAAAGGTAGCAGATGCTTGGAACCACCACCACCTCCAAGTTCCGGTTCCAAGTCACCCACCATCCTGACTTGGAAATATATTACCAGTTCTTCAGTGTCTAGGTCAAAACCCAGAAACTCCCTCCTGAATAGTGTTGTGGGTCAACCTACAGCACACGGACAGCAATGGTTCAAGCAGGCAGTTCACTAACACCTTCTCAAGGGTAATTACAGATGGGCAATAAATGCAGGCACAGCATATCCACAATCCTTATGTAAAACACACAATTTCAAACATCCAGAAGTTTACTCAAATGTACGGCTTTCCTAGCTCCTCCTCATATCTCAGACAATAGAATGAAACGATGATAACCGTGGAACTGGGGTGTGCTGCTGTAACAACCACATCTTGCCTCTAAGACCTCAGCCTCTGTGCACAAATCAGTGTATTTAAAACATGAATAACACAAGAGAAACAAAAAGCCTCCTTTTCTGACAAAAAGACCCTTGTAGGAGCAGGTGTTTTTACTTCACTAATGCAACAACACCACATGCACATATACCTTGCTGCAATTTGATAGCTATTCAAAAAAGACAACAGACTCATGGGGAACTGCAGAAACAGAGACTTCTCTGTTAACGGGATAATAGCCTTACACTAACTGATATTGAGGAAATAGTTTGAGGATGTGTTGTATGTAAGGTTAAAATAGAGTAAAACAAACATTTTAAACAGTGGCTCCTAGGGACTAGTTGTTTATTTATATGTTGGAAGGAAAGCCAGATGTAGTCTTACCCCTCTGCTGAATGCTCCAATTATTAAATAATTAATTATTATGCATCAGTGCCCTTCCAGACAAATGGTGCCCAGCTGCTCACTCTCCCAACAATCCCAAACCTAGCAACAAAAATTCATCTCAGATGCTGGATCAAAACAGGCAAGATTGAGACAATCTGCCATGAAGCTGATCATCAGGCAAATACAGCCTTTACCACAACTGTCTGTTTTGTGTCATTACGCAAGATGAGTTTGTCTCCATTCACTTTTTTCCTCTTTTTTTCCAATCACTCTGAACCTGCTCTTTCCTACCTTCCCAAAAACTCAAAACGTAGCCACTTTTTTCCCTCTGGACTTTAATTCAACTACTCCGCCTTCAATCCCAAAATTGACTGATTCCCTCTTAAACTGAAAATGACATTTTGGCCAACTCTGCCCCTCAGAGTTAGACTATGCCAAAAGTCCTTCATAGCTCCTCCTCATATCCATTCTCTGCTATCCCTCCTCTGAGCTTATTTTGTTTGTGACCCACCTCCTATATCCTGGACTCTATTTACCCTAAACTGTCGACTAGCCAACTCACCTTCTTTTCTGTAGTGGGTTTCCATAGGGCGATTTTCTACAGCATGATGTTGCAGAGAAATGCAACTGTCACATTATACCAGAACACTCTATACTGTGCCTCCCTCCATCAACAATCTTCTGAGTAACCTTCACCCTACCATCCTTGCAAACTCCCTCTCCATCTCTTCCTCTTTTAAAGTCCTTGAAGGTGTCCCAAAATTTGTACTCCCATCCCTAGAACTGTGTTTCTGCACCTCATGAAGTACTGTAACGTAATTTTCAAATTAACTCAAAGCTAATTTAAAACTGATATCCTATGCGTCTGTGATGATAAGTTGAGCAGGGATCAACTTTCGACCTGTCAGCAGTCCATTCCCAACATCTCACTATGCAAGTCAGTTCTGTCTTCATTGGGTCTTCTGCTAATCATAAATTGTGTCATTCCTTCTTGATCCTTCCACTGACGGGATCGATTTCTAGTCATTTCTATCCAACCTCTCAATTTTGAACACATATCAAGTAGCTTCTTAATCTCTTTTCCAAAAACAGCCCCAGTTTCCCCAAACTATCCATGTATTGAAACTGCTCATCTCTGGAACCATTCTGATGAATCTGGCCCTCTAATACCTTCACATTCTTTCTGAAGTACAGCATTTAATATTGGACACAGTTCTCTTGTTGTAGTTTAATTTATATTTTATATAAAAAAGATTTATTGTAAACTTTCCTGCTATTATGTTCTATTATTATTAGTTTATGCCCTTCTCCATAGCAGGTTTGGAAACAGGGAGAAAATTTAACCAAGTCCCCAATTGCTGTATTTCCTGGAGAAGCCACTGTGGCACTGAACAAAAGACATGCTCGTCTCCAAATGGTTGTTTGCTCGTGATTGGTAGAAGTTCCTGTTGAGTGTATCTTTGGCAGGCCGACCTGGACCTCTCCTCAACTGCCTGCAGGCTCATAACATGGGGACATTCCCGAGAGGAGGCAGTACCGTCCTCCTGCCAGAGATTTCCTGTTACCTTCACAAAACCTCCTTCTATACCTCTATTTACAAAGCCACGGAGCCCAGTCACCTTTTTAATTGGTTTCTCAGCTTGCCCTTGGATGTTTTGAGCATATTCCTCAATGACACTTTATTCCTGCATCCCCTTTAGAATTACATTACTTATTTTACATCACATCGTCTTGTTCTTCACACCAAACTGTATCATTTCACACTTCTCTGCAGTAAATTTTAGTCGTCATGGATCCACCTAATTCACTCGAAGTCAATCATTATCCTCCTTATAGGCTGTAATATTTGTACGCGTTGAGTCATCTGTCAATTTAGAAATCCTGGCCAACACTCCAAAGTCTAGCTCAGTAATATATCAAGAAAAGTAGTACCCTGCACATGGATCCCTGAGATCCCTTACTTCTGCCATATCAAACAACCATTTATCACCATCTTGTGTGTGTCCTGTTACTCAGTTACTTTTGTATCCATGCTGCCACCACCCTTGTTCTTCCAAAGACTTAAAATTTAGCTGTTACATCTCGATGTGCCATTTTATTAAACATCTTTTGGAAATCTATGAAAACCATATATAACACAACACCCTCATTAATTCTTTGTTATCTCATCCAAAAGCTGAATAAGGTTAGTCAGGTCCTACAACTTGATTGACAGTTCACCCATCACTTTAAATATTCACTCCCTTCATTGCAGATCCACATTTGCAACAGTGTCCACAACACACTGCAGCAACTCACCAGTCCTCCTTTCACTTCAACTTCCAAACTCATGATATTACCATCTAAAGGACAAGGGCAGTAAACACATGGAAACACACCACCTGCATGGAATACGCCACCATCCCTTCACTGTGGCCAGGCTGAATCCTGGAACTCACTTTGCAACATTACGTGGACTATTCCACATGGATGGCAGCGGTTCAAGAAGACAGCTCGCTGTTACCTTCTGCAGGGCAAACGGAGGCAGGTAATAAATGCTGACCTAGGTCAACAGCTCACACAAATCTTGCGAATGGCTAAATCAAAGAATAAACCAATATTGGTTTGCTCAATTGATCCAGACTTGGTCAGTCAAGTAACTTTAATTTTGTCTCGGATCATTATGTCTACTGGCTGGCACGTTGTTGTTGAATTTATCCTTACCCACCTTTTTTTTTGGAAGGTGGTGGTCACATTTGGAATTCATGGGCCCTCAAGCAAAGGAGAATTGGCTCTGGAGTTCCTTCCCTGAGCATCCATTTATCCCTTTGGTCATGGTGAATTACCAACTTTTAAATAGAATCTGTCCTTCTGATACGGCCTTTTCATCAACGTTTAGCCCATCCAAAACTCAGCAGCTCCTTCTTCCACTTTTACTTTGGCACAAGCAAACTACCCTCAGTACCTAATTATACTTCAGTAATGCCTTCCAGTCTCCATCCACAGTTATCCTTTCTGTGCATGATCTCTCCTCTTAAATGTATTGTATTATTTAGACAGCTAAAGGAGGCTTTTAGATTCTCTTATGTTGTTAACTGCCAGTTTCTTCTCACACTCTCTCTGCTTCTCAAAATATTTTCTTTCCTTACTTTCCGAATACGTTGTCAACCTAATATGCCATAGGAAAACAAATCCAGAAAAACCAAGCAAGCCAGGCAACACTTAAGGGAAATAGTGTTCACTTTTCAAGATAAGTAATCTTTTTATTGGAACAGAAGTTTTCAATCATCTACACTATTTTGTTGTTCATTCAGTTTTAATGTTTCTCAAGTGATTAAGGCTGTTCAAGCCTGTTCTGCCATTCAAGCAAGTCAGAGAGACATACAGTAACATGGAAACAGACCCTTCGGTCCAACTCATTCATGTCAACCAGATATCCCAACCTAATTTAGTCCCATTTGTCAGCACCTGGCTCATATCCCTCCAAATTCTTCCTATTCATATACCCATCCAGATGTTTTTTAAAATGTTGCAATTGTACCAGCCTCCACTGCTTCCTCTGGCAGCTCATTCCATACAGTCACCACCCTCTGCGTGAAAAAGTTGCCCTTTAGGTCTCTTTTATATCTTTCCCCTCTCACCCTAAACCTATGCTCTCTAGTTCTGGACTCCCCTACCCCGGGGAACGACTTTGTCTATTTATCCTATCCATGCCCTTCGTGATTTTATAAACCTCTATAAAGTCACCCCTCAGTCTTCGATGATCCCGGGAAAACAGCCACAGCCTCTCCCTATAGCTCAAAACCTCCAACCCTGGCAAGATCCTTGTAAATCTTTTCTGAGCCCTTTCAAGTTTCACAACATCCTTCCGGTAGGAAGGAGACCTGAATTGCATGCAATATTCCAAAAGTGGCCTAACCAACATCCTGTACAGCCACAACCTATCCTCCCAACTCCTATACTCAATACTCTGATTGAAAAAGGAAAAGCATACCAAACACCTTCTTCATTATCCTATCTACCAGTGACTCTACATTGGTGGTCTGATTTGTAATCTAAAATCTCTTTAATTGCTGCCCATTGTTCCATTACAGCTTTGTCTGCCGATCTTTGACTCCAATGTACTTAGCCCAGAACAACATAAAACAAAGAACCGTGGATACTGGAAATCTGAAACAAACAAAAACAGAAAGTACTGGAGAAACTCAGCAGGTCGGGCATCATCAATGACAGTCGATGTCTTGAGTTGGGACCCTTCATCAGAATTCCCATGTTATTTAGTCCAGGTCTGATTTAACCCTCTGAAATTGGCCTACTCTAAATATTTTTAGTCAAGATTTCTTGTGTTTTTCTATGATTAGGCTAAATGTTACAATTGTTATTGCCTCAATGTTTCCTCCTGAGAATTAATCCACCTCATTCCTCAGAATCACATCTAGCACTGCCTCCTTTCTCATAAACTGGAAACATACTGATCAAGAAAATTCTCTGGAATGTAATTCAGAACCTCTTTGTCCTTTACATTCTCACTATCCCGGGTTACATTCTAATCACTCAACCCCACCATCACGATAGTATATCTTTTGGACTTGCCTGCAAATTTACTTTTCTCTGTCTTTTTCACGAAGTGGCAGACTGAGAAATATGCCCAAAGTTGTTTCTTAGATCTAACTAAATAAACGCTGTCCTTGACCTTTACAGATATTCTCTGTACAATGCATGGCAAAGGTCTCCTTAATAAACGCAGCCACACTCATCTTTTGTAATGGATATTCATTGACAATGGGCCTTCATGTTTCCAAATGCTGCCCATTCACTCTTTGAGCTACAGACCATTCTTTGTCACCCCAGCTACAATTTCGGAATAAACCTGCAGAGCAAATTAATGGAATAAAATCCTGCATGCACTTTTGGTAGTGGATTTGATCCAAGCAGACCACAATCTGAACTGAAATGAGCTGAGCTGGAAACCACACCCAGAAAAGGAAGGCTCTATTTCTGATTGATCCAGGAGCTGTGGTGTAGCTGCCAATTTACACTCCCTACTGTGACATGACTGGGGATTATTTAACAATTAATTCCTCATTAACTGCTACTGAGACGCATTTGCAATTCAAAACTCGTCCTCAGAAAATTATACTGGAATCAAATGAGTCAAGGTCAGCAGGACATGGCTCGACAAGGGTACATCTGGTGTCTATGCAGCTATCAGAGGGGCTGCAGTACCATGGGTAACTGAGCCCTATTCATAAACAGTGAGGTTCTCTGGAAAAGGGGAGCTCATTCCAAATTTATCAATATCCTTCCGTCTGGCTGTTTTAAAAAGCACGTCAGCCGAGAAAAATAAAAACGAAAAGTGCTGGAGAACATCAGCAGGTAGAATCCCTACAGTGTGGGAGCAGGCCCTTTGGCCCAACGGGTCCACACCAACCCTCCAAAAAAGGATCCCACCAAGACCCATTCCCCTCCCCTATTACTCTACATTTAGCCCTGACTAATGCACCTAGCCTAGATACACCTGATCACTATGGGCAATTTTGCATTGCCAATTCACATAACCTGCACATCTTTGGATTGTGGGAGGACACCCACACAGAAAAGGGGAGAATGCACAAATTCCACACAGACAGTCAACCAAGGCTGGAATCAAACCAAGGCGCTGTGAGGCAGCAGTGCTAACCGCTGAGACACTGTGCCGCCCTTGGTCTGGCAGCATCGGTGGCGAGACAAAGAGTTAACGTTTTGAATCCGGTATGACCCTTCTTCACAGCTGGATGATATATATCGGACTCAAAATGTTAACATTGTTTCCACTGGCGCTTCCAGGTCTGCAGAGATTCTCCAACACTTTGTATTGTTATATCAGAGGTCCAGTATTTTGTTTTGTGTTTAATTCACGGTCACTTCTCTTCCAGGTACACCCACCTCAAAAGGAGCCCTGCTCATCTGTGGGATGGGATTTCTGTTTCAACCTTTTAGCTTGTTCACTTTCATTGCTGTCTATTTCCCTCCTGGTGTTTGACAAAGTGTTTTCCAAAAACTTCACAGCCACATCTCCTTTGTCAGTAACTCTCCCCTGCTCTACCTTACCTGCAAGGATTCCAACCGTGTTTCCATCATTCATATTTCGAATCCACTCATGATTACAGTTTTATGAAACCTAAAACATTCCTTAGCCAGTTGTAACCGCCACATATTGAGATCCATACCCTGTGAATGAGCTCAACAGACTTAGTTTTATCTCTTTATGCCCCCAACTCAATGAGTTTCAGGTACAATATGATGCTGCACTCTTCATCACCTTTGCCTCCATGTGCATATTTTTGGACAGGAGTCCTCTCCATACCATACAGACCCTCTCACCCAAGACACTGCCCCAGCTGGGCCCCTCCTTCTGGCCTTTTGCCTACACTTGATCTCTTCATTGAGAACTGCTGATGTGACATTGCCCACCCTAATTTCTCTGCTCCAGTTACCCCTCCAAACTCACAACACTCCTTTTTCTCAGGTTTAACCCTGACTTTGTTATCAGACCTGGTGCTTTAAGGGCCATGCTGTTATCACATGGTGTGCTGCCTGGCAGAGGCTGAGTGCCAACTCTCAGACACTTTGTCTGATCTCCTCAAGGACCGCGATTCTACCGACTGAAGATCAAGCTGTTTAATCCAGGTTTCTCACTGACCTCATCTCCCCCATTCTCACCTCATAGGTCCCCAAAACCACAAAGCTCACTTCTGTCTCCGTCCCAAAATCCATAAACAGGATTTGCCAGATAGACTCATCATTTCAGCCTGTTTGTTTTCCACACGATTTAACTCTTCCTATCCTTACTGTTTTGTCCTCCCCTATTCAGTCTCCTCCCACTTAGAATCATGATTCTTCTGACGTTTTGCATCAGTTCCAGTTTCCTGGGCCCAGTCACATCTTCACTATGGATATGCAAAACAGTTCTGAAGAGTCCAATCAGACTCAAAGCACTAACTCCTTCTCTCTCTCCACAGAAATTGCCATGGCTGTAGAGTTTCTTCAGCTCTTCCTGTTTTTATTTCAGATTTCCAGCTTCCATAGTATTCGGTTTTAGAAGAGAACTTTGTCTTGTAAATTGTTTGTCCTTCTAAGAAAGGTATCAACAACAAGCAGTTAGTGTGTACCATATGCAGAGGGTCTTACATCGTAAGGTCAAGAAGATAGAGTCAACATACACTAAAGGCCCATCCATGTTATCACGCAATTTGCTACCGGTACTGAGTAGGTGGAAAACAAACCTCCCTTGACATTCCTCTTGCTCTTGCTCTTGCTCATACTTAGTCAGATATCCAAGTTAGACACAGAAGCAGACTGTACCTATTTGAATCATTAAACAATTTTATTCAAGGCAGTAAACATTTGGAGAGATAATAAATCTCAGTTGCCGCTGAATCCTCTAATTTTCAGGGGTGGCTGTGTTATCAGTTGTGTAAACTAAACTCTGGAACTCTCTACCTCCCTCTCGGTTAGGGAACTCCTTAAAACCGAACACATCAACCGAGCTTTCTTTGTGCAGCTAAGTGCCAATTTTTTTTTGTGATACACCATGAGGGATCTCGCAAAATACTTAGTATATCAAACATGCTTATGTAAATGAAGTCTGTTGTTGTTAATGCTACAGGAAACACTCACAGCAGATAAAGCAGAAACTAGGGACAGGATTGTGCTAAGTGCCTTTTTAAAAAAGGTCCATGGGTCTAAAGCAGCTGTGGAAGTTCATGGGAAGATAGAGGGGTAATGAGAGAATGGGGAATATGAGGGGCATGGAGAAAATGTGGGATGCTGGAGGGGTGAAGGTTTGAGGGCCTGGTATTAAAATTAGGCTGCTACTCCAGTAAGTGGAGGGGGGTGTTTTAGCATGCTATCCCAGCTATCTTCCCATCCCTGTCACTGCTTTGAGTCTTCCTCTGGAGCTGGTGGGTGCTACTCCATGGCACCTCAGCTCTCTGGCACAAAATATGGTGAGCAGAGGCTTTTAAAAAATAATATATATATATATACCTGCTAGGTTAGAACGAGATTCAGTTATTTGTTATCAAAGAATGTTTGTGAATGTCATGACCATTCCCAGGTCAGGAAGAACACTGATTAGATACAGGGTTAATCGCCTTTCACCCTGCTTCATCCTTGTTCTTTCCAGAATAACGTTCAAGTTACACTTACTCTCGAGTTAGGCGGACCACACATCAGATGCAGCTTTTGTAATAATACAGAACATTTGTCTTTATTTTATACAAGGTGACATCCTGCAATGTGACCGATTGCATGTTGGAGAATATAGCCTCTACTTTTCATCTGTCTCTCATATCTTTGGGTTGCTGATTCTCTGTCTTCCTAGTTTCTCAACTATTTAGCTTCTCTCCCCATAGGTCTTCTTGTTGAGTTTCTCTTTATCTTTCTATTTGGGTTAGAAAGTTGTAGACAGTAGGTCATCAGTGGCTCAGGCTCTATTTAGTGGCAACAATTGGGCAGAAGTGTGGCCCTTTGAGCAACCCTTCCAATTTCCTTCCTTAACCATTCTCACTTGCTCACTCCTCATTCTTATTGCAGACTGCATCTTCCAAGAAGGAATCCAACCACACCCACATATTCACCACTATTCCTTCAGAGGAAGAGTCACTCGACTTGAAACATTAACTCTGATTTCTCTCCTCAAATGCTGCCAGACCTGCTGAGCTTTTCCAACAACTTCTGTTTTTGTCACTGCTATTGCTACCTCTAAGCAACTCACTCAACCCTTGTAGCCCCTCGGCTTCTCTCACCTCACTTTTAAATTTCCATCCATTTACCCTCATTCTTTCATGCTCCAACAAAATGCAGGTGGAGAAGAGACCAAGGCCTCTCACTTACAAGTTTCTTCCTTTCCTCCTTCAATCGGTTTCTCTTAATTAGGTGTCTTTCAGCTTTCAAAGTCAAAAAAGTCTTGTATAATAATAAAAAAAATTAGGAAAGTACATGTTGACTTTTTCTTCATTTGTACATATTCCTTCCATTTTTATAGGTTTTTTTGTGGTGATTAAAATAAATGTGAAAAAATTAGTTTCAAATTCAATTGATGATTTTTCGTTTAAATTGAAGCAGCGTTAAAACGAAAGGGCAGTATCTTTACCCCAATCACAGTTGCATTCGCCTAGCGTGTCCATTCCACATTTTAGCGTATACTCAATTTAATCCCTTTCTATAAATGCAGAAATTATAAACTTAAATGACAAAATCCACAACTGTTCTTCTTATTTTGAACACATACCTATTGTCTGAATTAGGAGCAGGCGGCCATTCAGGCCCTCGAGCCTGCTAAGCCAGTCATTCAGCAAACTCACTGCAGATGTTTACTCTACATTTCTTTCACTGGCCTAGCCTTTGTTTTCGAAAACAGAATCAACATACATTTTATATATTGCTGCTGAGTTAAGATTTTTAAATTTGGCTTCTTGTTTTTGAAAGATTGCTGAATAGCTACTGAACAGCAAACACGAGGAGGCAAGGAAAAACATCCTCTCGTTAAGTCTGCCTGATTATTGGTGATACATCCTAGGAAATTAAGCAAACTTTCTGATCTGATTTCAACTCAGAAAAACACCTCTGGGGAAAAACAAATATCCAAGGTTTAGCCCAAATATTTTGGGAGAGGCTGAGGCCAGGTAAAAACCTCGATCAATGTACTACAGATACAACGGTAATTCAATTACTGAATGCCATTTTCCTTTTACTGGAATTAATTACTGTATTAAATCCTTGAGACATTAGACATTTCAGTTAATTTGAAAAGATGAGTGGAGAAAAGTTCCAGAAAAACATTTGAACAAGTTTTGAACAGCCAGTGATGAGATTAAGTAATCTCAAGAGACTACACTCCAAACTATAAAAGGCATCAATGGAATATCTTCAGCACTGAATAGACCTATCATCCAGCTTTCTAAAGGAGCAACATGTACTTGAGTTTATAAATGAAAACTTAACCTAAACAGAGCTTAAACACAATAGAGTTTTTGAAAGAACAGGTTAAAATTAACACAATCCTCTCTCATCAAATGATAAATAGTTGCACTGAGATACCATTAGTCCATACTGCCTTGACAAAATAAAACAATTACCTTGAAAAGTTGATATCTGTGGATGGGAGTCATGCAGATAGCTTTAACTTATTAAGTATTCTCAAGAAAATAAAGTTAAGATTTAGATTACTTACAGTGTGGAAACAGGCCCTTCGGCCCAACAAGTCCACACCGACACGCCGAAGCGCACCCACCCATACCCCTTCCCCTACATTTACCCTTACATCTAACACTACGGGCAATTTAGCATGGCCAATTCGCCTAACCTGCACATTTTTGGACTGTGGGAGGAAACCGGAGCACCCGGAGGAAACCCACGCAGACACGGGGAGAATGTGCAAACTCCACACAGTCAGTCGCCTGAGGCGGGAATTGAACCCGGGTCTCTGGCGCTGTGAGGCAGCAGTGCTACCACTGTGCCACCGTGCCGCCCAAACTTACACTTCCTTCATCAGGCAGCTGTGGGACAGGATTATAAGACACAGCTACCTGACGAAGGAGCAGTGCTCCATAAGCAAGTGCTTCCAAATAAACCTGTTAGGCTATAATCTGGTGTTGTGTGATTTTTAACTTTGGCCACCCCAGTCCCACACCGGTTTCTCTAAATCATAATAAGTTAACTATAGTAAGAATGGAAATTTATACATTTACTTGAAAAGAAACTGCTTCAATCAAATTCCTTGAAGTCCATTACAGCTCTGACTGTCAGTGTGTGGTGTTCCATTCATGGGCAACATTCACCTTGAAAGTCGAGTGAGAGGCAATTCTAACTGATCCTTGCAAGATGTTAATTAACTCCTAGTCAATGGATTCTAATTTTATTGTTTAAGTATTTTTCAATAGTTCTTCATTTCTGAATTATGTGAACTGAAAATAAATTGGACAGAGCGTTTTAAGTGTTGTGCTCTGGTCTCAGAGTTAAGAACATATTGTACATTTCAACTATTCCACACAGTGTGTGATGCACCATAAGTGACCTGTATACAATGTGAACAAGGATGTGGTGCTTTTGTGCATAAAGAACCTTGTATGTTAATGTAAATTAACTAGTTATGAATAAGAAGGAGTGTGTTTGGAAGTATTGGAACTATACCAGCTATTTCTGTTTACACTGCATCTGTTCATATATTGAAATCTCATCAACACTGAATTAAAACAATATTGAAAATTCACAGATTTCAACAGGATAGAAAGACAAACAGGAGAACAGTTTGCTCTCAGCCCAGAAATCACTAACTATCATCTTCATCATTGTGAAGCAGCTTGACGATTCAATGGGAAAAGTGCCAAAAACAACTGGGCCAGAGCTCTTTGTTACTGAAGCATCTTATACAATTACAGGTGGTTCCTTGGAATTTAGTCACAATATGGACCAGAAGCTTTACAGCAGTGCACTCAACGAGCTTCCTGTTTTGCAAGCTCCACATCTCCCCTGTCTCTTGTTAAATCTCGCTCAGATGTTTTGCTGCATCTCTGCTTTAGCAGCTTCTGCTGGAGTTGCGGTAATGATAGCTCAGTGGGTGGAAGACTCTCTCCTGCAGGGAGTTCAGCTGTAAATAGAACTCTCTGCATTACCTGCAGGCATTTTTTTTAAACCAGGCAAAGTATTTACGATTAAAATAAAATAGAGGCTATTACCTTTCAATGACAATAGATGGACATTCTGACCGCAAAGTGGCACAATTTCGGATATCTCCCAGTGAGATCTCACCTCCCTTGTGCAGTTGAACTGCGTAGGGACAATGCTAAATGACCATACTTCACACGTAATCATAGAATTCCTACAATGCTGAAAGAGACCATTTGACCCATCAAGTCAATTCTGACCTTCTGAATACCATCCCATTCAGACCCAGCTCACTACCCTGTCCCTGTAACCCTGCATTTACCACAGCTAATCTACCTAGCCTAAACATCCATGGACACTACGGGGCAATGTGGCATGGCCAATCCACCTAACGTGTACATCTTTGGACTGTGGGAGGAAACCGGAGCAAGCCCATGCAGACACGGGAACACAAACACCAATGAATCTGCTTCACAGAAAACATGAGCCCCTCTGTCCATGTCTATCCCAGACAGAACACAGGAGAACCACCAGTTGCCATTCTAGAATCTTAATTTTCGGCCTACTGGTTGATACAGTGGATGGCAATCACCTTTCATACACTGATTTAGAGTTAGTTGACTACAAAAGATGGAGGTTGGGCAATTACAAACCTGTACTCATTGACTGGACACAACCAAATACCGCTCTTAATTCAGTATTAACCTCTCACAAATGAGCACTGTCGCTCAGAAAAGACTCCACAAGGCTAGTGTTGGAAATAGAACAATGCCACACTGGCTCACGAGGATACATTTCTTGCAGGCTGATTGGATGTGGATCTTTCAGCAGCTTAAAGCAAGCTTCACTTTATTCTGATCCTACACTATACCAATGTAGTCTTACTGAATATGGTAGTGTCACTTATCCTACTAACCATGATTAACAGAGCAATATAGACAGAATTTGACGCACTTCATTAGAATCCCCTACAGTGTGCAAGCAGGCCAATCAGCCCATCGAGC
Organism: Chiloscyllium punctatum; assembly: GCF_047496795.1. Classification (NCBI taxonomy): domain Eukaryota; kingdom Metazoa; phylum Chordata; class Chondrichthyes; order Orectolobiformes; family Hemiscylliidae; genus Chiloscyllium; species Chiloscyllium punctatum. The sequence continues at coordinate 38,201,858 of NC_092760.1, read as the reverse complement.
CAACACCACCCCTTCGAAGAGCATCCTACTTAAACCCATTCTCCTACCCTATCCCTGTAACCCTGCATTTCCCATGGCTAATCCATCTAATCTACACATTCCTGGACTCCATGGGCAATTCAGCATGGCCAATCCACCTAACTTCCACATCTTTAGACTATGGGAGGAAATCACAGCACGCAAAGAGAACCCACGCAGACACAGGGAGAAGGTGCAAACTCTAGACAGACAGACAGACAGGCTGGATTCGAACCTAGGTTCCTGTGAGGCAGCAGTGCTAACCACTGATCCACCACGAATATACTTGGTACAGGATCCTCAACTTCCTCTGATTGCCCTGATGTTTCTTTATTGGACTTGCTGTTTCCTGAGTGTGTCATAGATTTATGGAGATAAATAGCAGGAAAACTGACCCTTTGGTGTGGACGAATTGAACCAACTAAGTACCCAAAATTAATCTAGTCTCACTTGCCAGCACCTGGCCCATATCCCTCTAAACCCTTATTATATACCCATCCAGATGCCTTAAAATGTTATAATTGTACCAGCCTCCACCACTTCTGACATCACCCTCTGCCTTCTACCTTGAAGCCAGTTCTGAATCTAAGTGGCTAGTTCTCACTGTTTTCCAGGAGATCTAACCTTCCTAACCAGTCTACCAGGAGGAACCTTGTTGACTGCCTTCCTGAAGTCCATATACATCACATCACCACTCTGCCCTCAATCCTCCTAGTTACTTCATCAAAAAACACAATCATGATTTCTCTAGTGTTTAAATTTTTGTGGATATGGATTCAGATGCTTTTCATCAGATTCTAAATTTTAGCTGCGCTCATTGAGGACCAAAAGGCAATTCTTAAAAAAAAAGTTTCAGAATTGCATAACATATCCAGGCAGCTGCCTTTTAGAATTTAGTTGGTAAAAATCTAAACAACCCAGAAATTCCAACTTCCCCAAAACTATCTGATATGGCCAATAAGGCAGCAGGGACAATCCCTGACAATGGTCCAGCAGAAGAAGTTAATTTGTGTCGCAGGAAGGGGTATGCCACAGCTAAGAATTTAAAATTTAAGGTGTTTCTGGCCAAGAAGCCAATACAGAATAGTGAGGGCAGGAGTGAGAGAGGGGATCCGAGGTGTGTTAGAATGTTGGACATTAGATACCAAGAATAGAGGAGAGGAAACCAAGGAGGAAGTTAGTGAGACACATCTACACCACTTATGGGTGAAAGGAGCATTTGACGTCTGACAAAGAATGATAAGACCACCAATTAACTGTCTCATGCTCGAGTTACAAGACTTGATCTACTGCTACCTGGTCCAATTGTTTCAATTTGCAAGTGAACAGCAGCCACTGACAGTTCTGTGACTGTAGTACACATATTTCAAACAGAATCTCCAGACATTACAGAATCTCCAATTCATTATATTTTAAAAAAACAGGTTCTACTACATAAAGCTGGCCTTGGATGTAAGCTTGTTCACTGAACTGCAAGGTTCATTTTCATCTTAACATCTACTGAAATTTAACCTGCCAAATAAGAACCAAACTGAACAGTGAGCGATGCTTGCTGTACCGAATAAACAGGAATGCCACACAATTACGCATGCAAGACTCAATCCTACTGGATAAATTACATGCCAACAATTAACTTATAAATATTCTCAATGGTCATTCATGAGTACAAGTGAATGTCTTTTCCCATTTAGAATCTAAATGATCTTGTTCCACATGATGTGTGAAACAAGCCATTTTTCTGAAGGAGTTAGCTCTCTTATATTTACACTAGGGACTTTATACCCAGTCCAATTTAGATTGCCTTCAGAGCAAACAGTCCCTGTTGCAGTGCACTGGTGCAAATCACCTGTTTAACTTTTAGTTCTTTTTAAACTAGTTTTCTTCTGCCTCTTGCTGTGGTGTAGCTCTGTGTCATAGCAACCTTCTGCTCCCTAACCAAGTGGAAATTCTTCACTTCTAAACCAAGACACAGCAGGGGGCAATGAAACAGAGTTCAACTGGGAGACAGGATGTGAAGATCAGACATAGGCCCACCGCTTCTAGCAATTGTTGACTCCAGGCCATTTTAGCACTTGGAATTAATTTACATTTCACATTTCAGATACCAGCCCAAAACAAGTATTGCTAGGATTCATAATTCCAGATACAATGCATTAGCTTCTCTTTTCAAATAAGGCATTGCTCTACTGGCTTAGGAATACAGAGCAAGAGGTGAAGTCTAAGGAACTAAACACTGACAAATAAAGCATTGAGTGGAGCCCTGAGGTAGAATGATATTAAATAAGTCATCTTTCCAGTAATTCCTGCAACAAAGTTCATGTCAAACAGGATCAGCTTTTTTTTTTGGACCCAACTAGGGAGGCAAAAATGAAGAGGAGGAGATTTGGGCAGCTCATGGTCTCCATAAATTTTGCCCAGGCTAGTGTCCTTGAGAAGACCAGTTTCACTGCAGAGTGTACAAACAAAAGCAGTTACAGTGATTAACACAGAGCCAACCCACAAGGTGCAAACCATTGCCTCACAAGATAGGCATATCCAGTGAATACGGTCCATAGTTTGAAGATAGGAACACAGGGAAAGGTTCTCTCTCAGTTGCCACTTCCTCCTCAACATGTTTTACTGAGCAGGGCATGTCAATTGACATTCAGAATACCATAAAGAGTTCCATGACATTGGAAGAGAACGATTTGCACCTATTGATAAAGTGTCCTCCCCGAGTAAGGTCGATAGCTGAACTGCCCATGAAGAGTGGTCAGGTAAAAGTCTGTAGTGAGGAGTGCAGCAGAAATAGGGGTTTTTCAGGGATAAATTTAACTACGCGTTCCCACCAGGTGGAGTAGTTTAAAATCATTATATGACTACATGGGGGCAAGACAGCAAAACCCCAGACTCTGCCCTAGTAAAATACAAACGTGGGTGACATATTATGTTTAGCACTAAAACTTTGTTGATTTTTTTTCTCAACATCACTAGCCCATGGACAGTGAGATCTATAATAGTTTCTTGTGTAAAGGCTGTCTTTTTAATGCTCTCTTTTGTTGATTGTGGACAGAAATGACTGATTTAAAGCAAATGATTGTGGAAGGAGCTGCTATTCATTTTAAAAACAAGTTACTAAAACTCATTACAAGCTTTGTTTATACCACTTCTTTGTTCAAGCAGTGGTGGATGTCTGTGGGCTGGGGTGGTCTACAAAACTAAATTTGGCAAGATAGAAGTTGCTGATTTGGGGAATTGAGACGCGTTTTGGATGACAAAAGCCATCAAACTGGCCGCTGGGTGGCTGAACAGCTTTTGGGTGTGAACAATGCTGGCAGAAGTCTGTGGACCTCTGCAAGTGAGTGTTTCTGCTCTACAGTAAAATAGCTAAAAGCTGAAAGAGAGCACATTTATTTTCCATCACCAGCTGCTGTAAGCTGTGACTTTTAAACAGTAACTAAAATATTTTACAATAATGTACCAGCCACCTGTGCCTCCTGTGAAGAAGTGAAAATGAACCTGAAGAACAGCAAAAGGATCATCTCAACATAGCCTGTGAACAGGACCATTGAACTATTTTCCCAGCTTTTTCCCTCCACCCTCAACACCAGTATTGCTGTCTCTAGGGAAGTTTTAAGAAAGGATTACAGTATACCTAGTAGAGGTATAGGTTAACAAAGAACAGTTGTTTACCTGTGGTTAGAATCTATTTACTTGTATTGAACAGTAATCCTTGCTAAGTGCAGAAAACTGGTTTGTATTTTCTGTCAACTCAGGTCTGTCAGACAGGTAACTTGGGGAATTGTGTGTACTTGGATATAAACATTTGCTTTTGTGATACGTCTAGGAATAGTAGGGCTTGATTTCCAGTGGGCTACTCCAGTGAGATGTTAAACTAAGTACAGACAAGGCACTAAATCTACAGACCCTGGACACTCAAATGAGATGCTGCACCATTCCCTTTTTGGAACTGGTCAAACGAGTGAAACACTTACCATATCTTACCTCTGCAGCATGTAGAGATAATATCATGTGAAACAGATCCCCAAGTGCAGGAATTGCAAGCACAGCAAAGCTCAGCTGTCTACAAAAAAAAACCTAAGGTTTTTATATGGGATGGCAAAGATAGTTTGATCAGAAATAGGCAACCTCATTATATATCCTCTCGTCGCCCAATCATCTCCATCACAGCCTCTCATCACTTTATTTACACTATTATGGTCACTGCTGCACAGATTTCCCTTTGCTTATATTCTCATTGACTTTTGAAATCAAAACTCAATACTCTAACCCATCCTTTTGGAGGCTTCTCAACTGTAGCACTGTTCGCAATACAAAGTCTTGACCATTCATTTTCCTTTTCAAGAACTACTGAAAATCATTCAGATCATAGGGTCTTGTGAGTAGAAGATCAGCACAACTGATCCAAACCTGATCGCTAATAATCTTTCAAGGTTAGAAAGCCAAGAATGGATTTTTGTCAGAGATATTGAAAGGACTCAAATACATACTAAACTGTTTAATATTTAATGTGGATCATGGAGAGCTGACTGATCAAACCTGGTCAATATGGGGTTTTGTGGTTTCTTTCTTCCTCCAAAAGAAGGAGGATACATAACAGCAACTTTCCAGTTTTGGATTACCGATTCGTGACTGGTGCTATAGGATGTCTGTGAATGTTGGGTCAGAAGTATGGAGGTGGGGCAAGGACAGGTTTGGAGATGTCGGTAATCTTTTCCCATGACACCTTAACATATCATCACAGACATGTCTTCTCTGACTGAGAATGATTATTTGACTGATGTGCCATTAGGCCGATGATTTCTTCGCAAACGTATTCACAGCGTGAATCTTCAGAAGAAAGTACAGAATGTTGGCTCATAAAGAGACACACCCTCCCCACCCAGTAAACAACTAACTCACCTTTCTAAATTACACACATAACACATCAGGAATAACCTCTCCCAAGAATAGGAGCTGACCGAGTTCTGAGAGGTTGCCACACACTGGGGTACAGTTCTACGGGCAATGTGTATCATTCCAAGAGCATGGATAAGTGATCACTTGTGTTCTATGCCTTTGACATGCAGGGATGACACCAGTTCTTGCATATAGAGAAGCTATGCTTAAGGTTTCAAAATGTCTCCAGTCTGATGCCTCAATTACAGTTTGTTTCTCAGTCGCCACACCTAGATGTAATCAGCACCACAGAGGAGGAGAAAGAGAAAAGTCAAACAAATATGATCAAACACTGAACATTTGATCTCTCGGATATGACATCTTTTCCCCTTTGAAAACTAAAGACCTATTTTAAATTAAACCAACCTAAACAAACATATGTACATCAAAATATTTCTGACAAAACATGCACACTAGATTCTAAGTGTAGAAATAGATATTGAGACATGAAGGTTGTTGGTGACAACATTGAAATCTAAAAATTAGAGGTTGTGGTTTTGCATGATCATCTGAGTGAGGTACATGATGTACATTAGGGTTGCGAATAGAGAAAGGACACTTCTTTAAAAAAAAATCACTGTCCTCAAAATATTGCAGTCGACTCACTATCAAACATTCCATTCAACAGACGAACATTGGTACCAAGCAACATTTTTTTGATTTACTTGCTCTCGATAGAGATAAGGAGAGTTTGTGGTCAAGATTTGACTGCTTGATAATCAACACAATCTCCAAATTGCGATTTCCTGCAAGTGTTCCCATGTCAAAGTACACTTTGTTATTTCGAGATTTCTTCTGCTTTTGCTTGGATACTTTTGTTGACTGACAGAAAAGGTCAGCAGCGTACTAAACTTATGGCCAGTCATAAGCTCAATTAGTGATCTTCTGATCAGAAAGTGAGGGAGAACGGATCAAAGTTAAGTTGGAGATAAAAAAAATTGTTCAAATCTTTTTCCTTCTGATATGCTGGCTCTCAGACTGGTCTTGGATCACCCTGTTGAGGTGAATCATTTCTTCCTGTAAAGTCATGCATCTCTGGAATTCTCAAACAAGGAAGCCCATGGATGCTTAGTTGTTGAACTAAGTCAGTCTCAGTTATTCAAGGTCAAAGATCACTTGACACCAGGTTACAGTCCAACAGGTTTATTTGAAAACAAGCTTTTGAAGCCTCACTCCTCCTTCAAGGCAGAGATGAGCAGATTCTTGCATATTAAAAGGGCATGTGAGTAATAGTACAGCAAGTGGAGTAGAAAAAGACCAGTCATGATCATGTTAAAATGATAAGGCAAGCTTGAAGGGCCAAATCTTGTGCACTTTGTTTTGCAACCTATTAACCTCCGACGTTCAGCAACTTCAACAGTTGGCTCTACTTTACTGGAAGAACTGAACAGCAGAACCTGCACCATATTGATGATTCCACCATCAAATAGCAAAATCCCCAGCGCAGACTTGACTAATTCTGGGTTTCATCCAGTTTCTCTTCAATCATAAATGTGTACAGGTAAGGTACTCACAGCAGGCATTATCAGACGAAGCCACCTGGAAAACCCAGTGTCTTTCACTGAGGAACAATTACTGAAGTCAGCAATGCCATCCTTCAATGAACTAATGGGTGAGTTTTCTCCTGCAGTCTGCTTTATTCACAGATTGTTTCCCCCTATTGCTTCCTTGCCACTTAAGATCTCCCTGCACCACTTACTACTTTTCAGACAGCAGCACAGACAGACAACAGGCGTCACTGTTCTAACAAACTGGCACCTTTACCAGCACAGGCAGTCAATACTCCCTCATCAGCAGTTCAGAGAATGTGCATCAGGAAGGTATGGTAATGGCAAAAAGAGGGGAGATACACACTGAAAGAAAGAAACAAACTCAACAAAGAGAGACATTCAGAAATGTGTCAAGGTACAGGCAGATACATAGAAAGAGCCAGAGAGAAAAATCTAGAAAAACATGAAAAGTTTGAAAGTGACAGATGGAAACAGAACTAGCATGGGGCAGAACAGAATAAAAAGAGACACTGCTAGGCTGAGACAGCTGGAGAGAATGACACATGCTAATGTTACATTGAGAAACAATCGGATGCAAAGCAATGTACCATTTGTCTGCTTGTATCGCGATACAGACTTTTAATGATCACTTCAGAGTTGGAACTTTTCTTGGTCAAACTTCCTGTGCTGGTGTGTTAAAACTGATTTAAATCCAGTGAAGGAAAATGCATATAACAGTAAAGAGTCAAAAAGTTGTGCAATCCTTTACAAATACATATTTACTACCACAGTTGTACTATATGTCAAAAAAAGTTAATTTTATGCAAATTCTGAATAAGCATTATACAACTCTAAACCCGATCCTTTAGAAAATAGTTGGGTGATTGCCGTTAAAATGCACTTGTTCAAGTTCAACATAAATTCTGCATATTTCAACATAAACTATAAATCTTGGAACCAAGGAAGATTTCCTAAAGGCAAAGTAGAAAGTAGTATTCCAAATACCTATGTAGCTATTTCTAAAGTTATGGATCGGCAGAAAGTTCGCTTTTCTTGGAGCCAAGGGACCAACAACATGGAACACACTTGGTTTGCAAGAGGGCCGAGTGAGGAGTTAATTACTGGGAAAATGTGTCAAACATGGGACAGATTTTCAGCCTTTGTTCTCTGGAACTCAGAGTCATAGAGCTATACAGCATAATTGATCCTTCGGTCCAATTCATCTATGCCAGCCAGATATCCTAAATTAATCTATTCCCGTTTGCCAGCATTTGACCCATATCCCTCGAAAGCCTTCCTATTCATATACCCATCCAGATACCTTTGAAATATTGAAATTGTACCAGCCTTCACCACTTCCATATACATACCACCCTCGTGAGAAAGTTGTCCCTTAGGCCCCTTTTAAATCTTTCCCCTCTCATCTAACCCTATGCCCTCTAGTTTTTGGACTCCCCTAGCCTGAGGAGAAGACCTTGGCTATTCATTCTATCCATGCCCCTCATGATTTTATAAACCTCTATAAGATCACCCTTCAGTCTCCAATGCTCTAGGGAAAACAACCCCAGCCTCACCATATCGCTCAAACCTTCCAACCTTGGCAACATCCTTGTAAGTCTTTTTTGGAGCCTTTCAAGCTTCATACCATCTTTCCTGAAGCAGGGAGACCAGGATTGAATGCAGTATTCCAAAACTGGCCAAACTAATGTCCACTACAGCCGCAACATAACATTTCAACTCCTAACTCATTGCACTGACCAATAAAGGAAAGCACACCCAATGCCTTCTTCACTATCCTGTCTACCTGCCTCAACTCTGGTCATGATGTCCAGTCCATCACTTCCTTCATCTCAGAGTTATTTCTACTCAGTCTTAAACAAGGCAAGAAGCACTTTACATCAGATCTGACCTTCTGACCCTGCACGTTGCAGACTTTTCAATGCTCACAGGGGAGACAGGTGAATTTACATTGACTTGTGCAGCAGTCAGCAAGACCAGTGGTGGCTTTAGGGAGGATGGGGATTGGCAACAGGAAACAAGGCTGCAGAACCGTAAAGTGAGGGTAGAGGGCAAGATTCTTGAGGCTGAGCGCCAGGCCGATGGAGCAGGGCCAGGGTCCCGGAAGCAAGGCTGGTGAAGCCAGTGAGGACTAAATCTGGGGATTGTCCCTGGGGGTTGGGGGTGAGACCATAAGAAAGGTTTTGTGGAAGCGGCAGAGGAAAAGTTGGCAGCAGGGGCAGTGCAACAGAGAGAGGGGAGAGATGATAAAGAGGGGCTGCGAAAGGCCAAACAGACCTGCAAAGAGGAGAATAGTTTGAAAGTGGAGATAGATGGAGAAAAAGGGAGAAGGTAGTTTTAAGCCTTTCAACAAAGCTTTGATAACATGAAGTCTCTAGATTATAGCTGTAGACGATTAGCAGCTACTATGTTGTGGAGAAAAGATTCTATGGCGATGAATGCTGCATCATTTGTATGATTCAATATGAAATTGTACTATTAAAAATTCAAAAAGATTTGCATGTAGACATTATCACATTTCAAAACATCCAAGAAAAAAATTACTTCAGGCACTGTGTCTGAGTTCAAGACAAAGCATGCAACTGTTCAGCTGCAGGCTCAGATGCCTACGAGAAACATGTTTAGGGTGATGCATTTTATCTGCATAAGTGCGTCAGTTTTGTTTTGAAAAGCATTTTTGCTAACAAATATTAATAATTGTACCTATTAAAACCGTGTCACATCTTCAAAGTTAATGTTCTCCTTGCTTGGCTTTACATTTAATGGAGTGACGATTTTTGGGGATATTGATAAATTCTTCTAATTCTTCCTTTGAGAGTCCAAATCCCCCATTTAGCAACAGAAATACAGATGGTCATGTTATTAAGTGATCACATTACCAAAGGAGCTTGCAAAACTGAAAAAAAAAGTAGCCACTAAAAAACAAAAAGCTCCAACCTAAAATCAAAAGGTAGCTATCAAGAACTGTCAGGAAGGCCTCAGAGTCAGATGTACAGCATGGAAACAGACCCTTCAGTCCAACTCATTCATGCTGACCAAATATCCCAACCCAATCTCATCCCATTTGCCAGCACCCAGCCCATGTCCCTCCAAACCCTTCCCATTCATATACCCATCCAGATGCCCTTTCACATGTTGTAATTGACCCAGCCTCCACCACTTCCTCTGGCAGCTCATGCCATACACGTACTAACATCTGCATAAACAAGTTGCCCCTTAGGTCTCTTTTATATCTTTCCCCTCACCCTAAACCAATGCACTCTAGTTCGATACTTGTCCCACCCCAGCAAAAAAACGTTGTCTATTTATTCTATCCATGCACCTCATGATTTTATAAACTTCTGTAAGGTCACCCCTCAGCCTCCGATGCTCCAGGGAAAACAGCTCCGGACAATTCAGCCTCTTCTTGCAGCTCAAACCCTCGAACCCTGGCAACATCCTAGCAAATCTTTTCTAAACCCTTTCAAGTTTCACAACATCCTTCCGACAGGAAGGAAGCCAGAATTGCACGCAATATTCCAACAGTGGCCAAACCAATGTCCTGTACAGCCACAACGTGACCTCCCAACTCCTGTACTCAATGCTCTGACCAATAAAGGAAAGCATACTAAACGCCTTCTTCACTATCCTATCTACCTGTGACTCTACTTTCAAGGGGCTATAAACCTGCACTCCAAGGTCTCCTGTTTAGCAACATGCCCTAGGATCTTACTATTAAACGTGTAAGTCCTGCTCGGATTTGCTTTTCCAAAATGCAGCAGCTCGCATTTACCTAAATTAAACTCCATCTGCCACTCCTCAGCCCATTGGCTCATCTGATCAAGATCCCGTTGTAATCTGAGGTAACCTCCTTCGCTGTCCACTACACCTCCAAGTTTGGTGTACTTTGGGATAAAGGAATATTTTGAGGCCTGAAACACGAACCTCAGATTGCCATAGACACAGACACAGATAATTCAACTTTACATTGCTGTTGACGCAGACTCTCCAGACTCATGCACCAATTCAGAAACATAGTTCTACTAAACAGTCTGGTGAACAACTAAAAGGATAGCAACTAGATCTTGTGTCTAAAATAGGCTTATTTAGTTAAAGCAATTTTTTGATTACTATCAACCAATCTGTGCTGGCTTGTCTCACACAAGTGACAAAGTGCTGCATTGCAAAGAATATGGTCATCGGGTCTGTGTACACTTTCTCTGTATGTAACTTGTCATGTGAGGAGCACACAGCTGCTCTTGCAAGCAAGGCAACTCTATTACAAAGATCAATGCCACTTCCTGATGGCTCCAGTGATAAATGCTGCTTTAGACAAAAACAACCCCAGTTACAGGCTCTGCCATGCATTTGAGTGCAACCATTGTCTGTTTGGTACTACAGGAAAAAATGAAAGCAGATTCCTACTTCTTGTCAGCAGTCAGTCAATTCTGGAAAATGGGCAGCAGCCAAAAATGACTGCCAATGATGATCATCATACACATACCAACTAGGAGGAAAGACTAGAGTGGGAACACAAAGATTGAAGGAATGGGGAAGGAACGAGAGTGGTGACGTGGGCTGGAGGAAAGAAAATTCAGCTGCTGTGATCAGTGCTTTGGGAAGAAGAACTTTGTGTTCCTAAGTGTTTTTGGGATAGATCACAGAATTCCTACAGTGTGGGAGCAGAACATTTGGCCCATCAAGTCCACACTGACCCTCCAAAGAGCAGCCCTCCCATAACCACCCCCAACCCTTCCCCTGAAACCCTGCATTCCCAATGGTTAATCCAGCTAGCCTACATGCCCCTGGATACTATGGGTAATTTAGCATGGCCAGACTACCTAATGTGCACATCTTTGGAGAAAAATAGAACACCCATGTGGACACAGGAAGAATATGCAAAGTACACACAGACCAAGGCTGGAATCGAACCTGGGTCCCAGGTGCTGTAAGGCAGCAATGATAACCTCTGAGCTGCCCCACAGAAGAGACAAAGAGGCAGCCATGGTGCATTGGGTTGTAGTGAGAGGGGATGTGTGCTGACTTTAACAGAGGATAAAGGGAGCAAATGAGAGGGAGAACAGGGAGTGAGTGAGGGATGGTTAAGGGAGCAAATGTACTAACTTTAATTAAAAAGATGGGAGAGAATGTATTAGCTTTAATTGAGTGTAATAATCCACATAACATTGCCCAACACAAACCTGACTGTGGTGAGCCATGATCTACTAAGCAAGGTTCAAATTCATTACTTTCCAAACTAAAACTATTTTTCCTGTTAATAAAACATCCAAGCTAGTGTCAGAAAGAAGCTCCAAAAATGTAAATTAAGATAGCTCATTCCTGGATAGCAAATTGCAATGAAAGTGCATCGATCATGTGGAAATATTTTTTAGCTCCGAAAAAGGTCAGTCTTGAATTTCCTGCTCACTTTCACAAAAGGAAGAATATATGGTGTACGTTCTGTGCTTTCCTTAGATCCCAATTGCTTACAACCTGGCAAACGCCAGGAAAATTGGCAAGATATTCTGGTGCAAATTCCCTTTTGCAAAGTGGACATTATAATAGGTTATTTTGTAACTACAGGAAATTCAGAACCATTCATTTTAAATGAAAACAAAAGCAACTGCAAAGGCAGATTCTGAGATACTGGAATCACAGCAAATGTACATGCGAGTCTGAACACTTCGGAGCGGAGCAATGGCACGGGTCAGAAATACTGGCTATAAGTTGTGCTTTCTGCATTTGTATTTCGCCCTTAGGCTTTCACGCATGCTCCTTTAACTCCTAAGTAAATAAAGAAAAGAATGGATTAACCAAAATGTTAAACCATAAAACCCCACTAACTTGTTTTCGCAAATCACAGGCTCGTCAACAAGACAGAGCTCAAGCTCCCAGATTGTCTCCGAATTTGAGGTTGTTGGTCAGATATATGAAGTTTGTTTTCTAAATCTGCTGACTGGAGGCTCTCAAAAAGCATGACCTTTTGGAAAATTATTTGAGGACAACTAACAATCATTAAATTAGACTCCACAAAAAGTTTGCATCTTCAAGAAAGGAAAGGTCAACACTGGGGGCGGGGAGGTGATTTCTGCAGGAAGCAGCTTCAGGCAATCAGCTTATGATTGCTCAGCAATCTAGATATGGCCTTGTAACACATTGTGCTGAACGTTTCCCATTTCACTACTGGAGATAAGGACTTCTGGGAAGTTCCCGGTTACTCCTGCTAGCACAAAATTAAACTGAAATTAGGTGGCCTCGAATCATAAACTTGCAGACACAGCATTATTGGATGATTGTCAAATTGAAGACATTAGGATAATAAACAGTTGCATCTAAGGGATACATAATGGGTAGAGGTTACTTTTCCAAATGCAGAGGTAAAGTGACATGAATCACGACCGCATTGGTCAGCAGTGCACATCTATCCATCCAAAATAGATTGTTAAATTGACATTGGCTGTAGATTTGCACTGTTTCGTGTTATTGGCTATGGGACATGGGTGTCATTGGCTGCAGCCAGCATTTATTTTCCATCCCTAGTGCCCTTGAGGTGGTGGTGAGCTGCCTTTTCAAACCACTGCAGTCAACTTGCGAGGGGAGCCCCACAGTGCTGTTAGGGAGGGAGTTGCAGGATCGTGACTCATGGAAAGTGAAGGAATAGCAATACATTTCCAAATCAGGGTGGTGAACGGCTTGGAAGACTACTTGCACATGGTGGTACGCCCATGTATCTGCTGTCCTTGTCCTTTTAGATGGTACTGGTCATGGGCTAGAGGTGCTGTCTGAGGAGCCTTGGGGAATTTCAGCAGTGCATTTGGAGATCGTGCACACTGTTGCTACAAAGTATCAGTGGCGCAGGGAGTGGATGTTTGTGGATGTGGTGTGCGACAAGGGGGCTGCTTTATGCTGTTGGTGTCAAGCTTTGAGCGTTACTGGTGTTGCACTCATCCAGACAAGTGGGGAGTATTCCATCACACTCTGATCTGTGCCTTGTTGGTAACAAGCAGGCTTTGGAGAGTCAGGAGGTGAGCTACTCACTGCACAATTCTTAGCCTCTGACCTGCTCTCATAGCCACAGTCTTTGTATGGCTAATCCAATTCAGTCCAGGGTCATTGGTAACCTCCAGATCCCAGAAGATTGATAGAAGTCTCAGTAATAGTGATGCCATTGAATGTCAAGGGGTGATGGTTAGATTCTCTTGTTGGATATGGTCATTGCCTTGTGTAGTGTTAATGACACTTGTCATCTTAATCCTGGATATTGCCAGGTCTTGCTGCATACAAACATGACTGCTTCAATATCTGAAATGCAGTAGTCAGATATTGTGCTGAGCACCGTGCAATCAGTGTATATCTTCAATTCTGACCTTATGATACATGGACGGGCATTGAAGCAGTTGAAGGTAGATGGGCCTAGGGCACTGCTCTGAGGAATTTCTGCAGAGCTCCCCCAGAGCATGTTAAAAGGACAAACGTGTGAAAATAAAAAAAGGAAAAGCACTAAGGTGGCAAGAGTAGGGAATTTTAGTTACTTGAATATTAACTGGAATATTGTGTGTACAAAAGGTAGAGTCCACAGAATTCTGAAACTGCATTCATGAAAACTATTTTTAAGCCAGAATATGGCAAGCCCCAACAAGTAGAGCAGTTGGAGGCAGTTTTATAGATTTGGGGAATGAAAGTGGACAGCTGGATGGGTATTTCTGTAGTACTGATCATGCAAGTTGATCAGAATGGACACAACACTCCTCTTCAATTATGTAAATTTCCCTGATTTTTCACTCCACAATGCTTTAGTGAGGGTGACATTCACTTTAGGCTGCTGGATAAAAATGAGCAATATTGAATTAGAAGCCTGTTATTTAACATGTGAACATGTATCTAAATGTAACATCCACTGTACACCATTCAAACACCACTCTGCATTATGCATACTGACCTATTTGCGATTGTCCATTTTGCACTTACAATCAAGATGCTTTTCATCTTCACTGTCTTTAAGGATAACAATAGTTAGAACAAAGTCCCAATAGTTTCATTGCAATTCTACTGGATTTGATTGCACCTGTTTTGCAAAGACATCTGTGACTTGTTACCACAGTTGCAAAAGATTAGCCCAACTCCTCCCTGTGCACCTGCTCCTAGGCCCGGCCACGTTGGCCCTTAACAGATCCAGGCAGCAGGCAGTGGAGGGGGCCATAATTGCAGATTCTGTGTATATGTTCGTGCCTGGGTGTCACTGGAGAAGCAGCATGATACCCTCACTGATAGCCTCAATGCTTTTAGAGAAAGGTGACCTCCACAGGGGGTGGAATGCTTTATCTCTCCTCCCAACTCTTTACTCCTCCTTTCTCCTGTCCCTCGTCATTGGACAGTACTGCACTACCCTGAATGGTCTCTGCAAGTAAATTGAACAATTTGAAACTCTGATGACTTACTGGTGTGGTTACTTGGTGAAAAATATCACAAGCGCTTTGAAAAGCCATTCCATCATGTGTGGTAGCACTTCTGGATATTACAAAAAAAAAGCCCAGTTTCACTGTGCAGCACGGTGGCACAGTGGTTAGTACTGCTGCCTCACAGTGCCAGAGACCCGGTTCAATTCCCACCTCAGGCGACTGACTGTGTGGAGTTTGCACATTCTCCCCGTGTCTGTGTGGGTTTTCTCCAGTCCAAAAAAAATGTGCAGGTTAGGTGAATTGGCTATGCTATGCTAAATTGCCCATAGTGTTAGATGCAGGGGTAAATGTAGGGGAATGGGTATGGGTGGGTGCGCTTCAGCGGGTCGGTGTGGACTTGTTGGGCCGAAGGGCCTGTTTCCACACTGTAAGTAATCTAATCTAAAAAGAAACATTGCTGTCTCTAATCTCCAGGTTGAGACTGTGAAATCCATGGAGAAAAACAGAGGATGTCAAGATTTAGCTCCTGGTGCACCAGCTGAAGCACCCACTCCTGTGAAATAGCCCTAAATTTATAATATGTTGTGATCCTGTTTCTTCGTGAGAAAGCTCTGCCAAACCACGACTGCTTGGAGTGTGAATCCATTAGTGACAGAGATGCCCAGTGACCACTCATTAATATTAGCAGTGGGCACAAACACTGGCTCAGCCCTACACAAATGGAGGTGGTCGGCAAACGCTGGCTTGTCGTGAATTAATGAGTGTCTGAGTGTTGCTTTCTGGAACACGCTAACGTGGAGCCTCTTCGCTTTTTTCTTCCCCACCCTCCGGGAGCAATATGATGTTCTTTGTTCACAGTACATTGTTCAAATCATTGCTCAAGCTCACCTTCCCTTGTGCTAAAACTCAAGTGAGCCGCGTATGAACATGAGAATAAGGACATGGTTTGAAACAAAAATGTCTATCGTACCTTATTGCTGCGACCCTAACATCAGCTCCCGGAGCAAGGATCATCACCAGGGACCATTCGCTCATGCAGAAACTTTGCGAAAGACTCTCAGGGCTGATAATTGACTTGTTATATACAATTCTGAATGCCCTCTGATTGAGCTTACCTCTTGCAACATGGAAGGCATCTCACAGGGATCAACGCATAAAGAAAGCCTCAGCCAGCTGCCAGCTCCTCTTTAAATCTCACTTCTCTCCTTCAGCTGACTCTCAGACAGCGAAAAGTTCCCAGAGACACATCTCCCGCACGAAGCTAGGGCCATGTCGCCGGTTTAAAAGGACAGAGCGGGGCGGGGGGAGCTCGCCTGAGGAGCAGGAGCAGCAGCAGCTGCTGCTGGGGTGGGGGGGGATGTTCACTCGGAGAATGTCTCTCCTCCCAGGCACGGGAGAGCAATCTTTTCCCCGAAGCCTTTTTTTCCCCCACCTCTCCACCCACCCTTCCCCTTCCGCACAGCTCCTGCTGCTGTTCTGTGTCTCTCGAGCACAAACGGAGAGGGGAATAGAACTACGAAAACAACTTCATTGGGAAGAGAGTCAGAACACACGCTGACTTACGGGTATAAACATCCCCAAACTGTCCAGCTGTCTGGGAGTCTGTGACAGGAAATACCGGCGCACAGCCAGAGCTGGGAGGAATCAGGGCATGCAGCAAAACGTGGCCAGGATTTCAGCGTCAGGGATTAGGAATGGAGAATCCCTGTCTGTTTAAAGTCGCATATCTTCTCACTTAGATTTATTCCACGTTTCACAAAAGACTGATGTGCTTTCTTCGCATTTATAAAAAGTAGTTGCGTAAACTGCAACACACAATGCCAGCAGATCGAGAGGGTCTGGAATCGAGTTGCATTCCCTTCCCCGCTCCAACCATTGTCACTTTGCTCTCATACTCACATCCCCATCCTCGACCTGCTGCAGTGTTTCACTGAAGTTCAACACAAGCCAGAGAAACCGTAATTCCCAATTATGGGGGGGAAAAAAAATGCAAGGGTGAGATAAGAAGAAAACTTTTTCACACACTATGTAGTTAGGGTATAGAATGCATTGCCTGAAAATGCAGTGGAAGCAGGTTCGATTGAGGCATTGAATAGAGCATTGGATAGTGTCCAAATGTACGGGGAAAAGGTAGAAGACTGGCATGAGGTAATGATGCTCATTTGAGGAACTGGTGCAGGCCTGATGGGCCAAATGGCCTTCTGTGCTGCCACAATTTTGTGATCCAATTATGCACTTTTGCAGCCTTCTGGACTTAACATTAAATTCAATGATTTCAGACTAAGAAATCTCTGTCCTTCATTTTAAATGTACTTTGCCATTTTCCAGCGTTAATATTTTAATCATGATTTAGTTTTCATACAGGGAATTCATTATTCAATTTGCAGTGGATTTGGTTACCCTTTATTACGGAGAAGATTTTTCATTTTTGTGTCAGTGAAGAACAGACTGTCACCTGTCTTTTCAGACACAAGGGATGGTATTCATTGGAGAAGACAGGGGTCTTGCCTGTCATGCAGAGAGCCAGCTAAAGCCACCTTTTTACAGAAGGCCTGACATATTTAGTGCTACACTGGATCCCAGTCTACAAATGAATGATGGTAGAAAGTATATCCACGTCCATAAATTTGAGTTCAAAACAGACTAATCTAAGAGAGGGTAAGGTCAATAACTATCTTCAGGTTTGGGCTTCTTTATAATATTGTTTATCACTTAGTAAACATCACAATACATGAGTTAAAGCAGGTTCTAATATTACTGTTACATTATAGAAAGGCTATCCATAAAACTCACTACCTAATGCTGGTCTATCTACTCCACAAACCTTTCTTTACATGGTTCTAACACTCACATGCATGACTTTTGGCTTTTACCTAACTCACCGTGTGTTTCTCTCTTAACTCTGCCCATGCAATATTATTTATGCCCAGTGAAGCTCCATGATGTTCTCACAAGTTTGCTGCAGGGTCTTAAAGCCTGTACACAACAAGAGGAGCTGTGCAGTGCTGGCAGAAAGGTCGCAAAGCAAGGCAGGCAGCAGTTTGGCAGGTTGACATCAAGGGCAGGGGAGTCTCTCACTGGGCTCCCCATTTCCCGATGCTGGATCACACAATGAAGCACTCGGTTTGCTTCCTGAGTTCTCTGCATGGCAAGCTGCCCTAAGGAAATGGGATGAAGCCCCCACTTAATTACCCACTTTAGTGCTTCCATTGTCAACAGGGCATGAAGGCTATCGATGGACCTTCCTCCCACAGACTTAATTAGTCAGGAAGTGGGAATGTGGAAGAGTCCCCACCCACCACATTCCCCTGATTTAGTGCCCCCATTATACCAAACCTGCCATGAGAAGAGGACATTAAATTCTGTTAAAAAACACCAACCCTTTGTTCACATCGGCACACATCTTCAGAAACTCCTCCAGTGGAAATGTGTTTTGTTCTCACTGAGCTACTATCAGGGCAACAGATGAGAAATGGAATCATTTTAAATCCCAATTTGCATGTCTCCATTCTGTCATGGCCTTCCTGCAATTTCCTAGCAGCAATGAGTTAGGGAGAATGTTGCTGTAGTTCAGCTGGGGGCTGAAGAATCAAAACTAGGTTTTCCTCAGTCCTGTTTAAGATAGCATTCTGAGTTGTAAACTGCTTGTGAGTGCTGCAGTGACATATCACGCAGATTGGCCCATGGACATAGACATCATTGCAAAGGCCAGCAGTCTTATGAGAGGAGACAGAAGACTGCTGGGTACCTGGCCCCTGAACCATTTAGTAAAGCTGTTCAGGAAACAGAATCAATATTTGAGGGCTATAATTAACAGGACTCACCCAGAGGGACCACAAAAAAAGTGTACACACTCCATTTTATTTGCAAAAATTGAGAATCCTCCATTTTACTCTCAGAAGGTGCAATTGTCCATTTTGACTGCAGAAACATGAGAACACCTTCCAGTACAGCAGTACACAGTCAAAAAGTCTTTTAAGCATAGCAACTAAATAAGCCCATTGGGAAGACACAGAGCATAAGTAACATTGCTAGGAAGACTTAATGTCAAAGATGGGACAAACAGAATTCTGAAGTGGACATTTTGGAGAAAATAATTCTAAAGATATAGAATTGTTTCCAAATTAGGTACTAAATCAGATGGTGAGCACATTCATACACCTCTAAACACTGTTTGGGGATTTAGCTGATGATGTTATAGCTCATCAAGATATAAAAAATGCAATAGATACTTTAGAAGAAGTATTGAGAGTCTTTGACAATTACTTTAACCTCAGAGAAAATAACATTTTTGAAAGAGCAAGATTTAACAGGAGAGTTCAGCATCTTAGAAACCACATATATTTTCATTAATGATCCCTGCATGTTAGTAGAAAATGTGACAACAGAGATGTAAAGTCAGAATTTACAAGGGACGGATATTGTTGTTAGATTTGCTAATGGGTTTTTGACAAAACTAAAAGCCTTTGAGATGATCAGTGAAGCAGAAGTTCAGAAGCATCTCAGGTCACTTCTAAGAGAAGAGCAATCTTATCATCAGAGACAACAGAATCCATTTGTTTCTTAAAATACTAGACCACTAAAGGAATACCTGAGAAACCAATGCAACAAGCAGTATAGACACCAAATATCTGTTGGTGCTGTGGACTAGGGAAAATTCGTAGGCACAAACAGTGTCTAGCTATTAAAAAGGTTAATTCTGTTTCCTTTTCAGAAAATATGCAAAATTGGGCACAGTCACAAAGCAGGAAGAAATCAAATAGGTACTCACACAAAGAAGCTAATGAGATGGAACAAGTTATGATAGAAGAAAAGCCAAAGTTATTCGTAAGGAAAATAGATTATTCAAACTTAGCCTTTTGGCAAGATATTTATGTCAATGAATACCTAATTAATTTTAAGATGGTGTCACTATATTATCTGATTGTGTACCATGGCTGAAGACACACTGTGTATAGTAGACAGTAATGTAAACTTCATGCTTCAAGGTGTATAGGACTTAAGACAATTATCCAAGACCTTGGGTGTCACATTATATAGAACCTGTACATACTTCTCAATCAAGAGTTCTCAAGTTTGAGCAGGATTTTGAGTCTTGCCCTTAACCTTCTTCGACAGGTCGAAGATATTAAGCAGCAAAACATAAAATTCTCTTTGGAAAGGAGGACACCAAATTATTTCATTCATTCATGGCAGTCCCTGGCAGATGAGGATGATTCTCTTCCACTCTCAGGGTGAGTCCATAGGTGACTGTGCAGAACAATACAGCTACCGCAGGCTCTATTACACTCGGGACAGAGGGTGGTTGCAGGAAGTGGTAGAACATTGGTGCAGCAGTGTGCTCCTTTTGCTGTCTTTGCCTGGCTTTTGCTTTTTTCCAAAGACAAGCGTTGAGGTGCCTGATGCTTTCCCAGAAGCTTCTCCTCCATTTTGGAAGGTCTTGGGCCAGTGATTCCCAGGTGTCTGTGGGAATGTCATGGTTTGCCAGTAAGGCCTTGAGAGCATCACTTACGCGCTTCCTCTGTCCACTGAGGCTCGCCTGTCATTTTGAAGCTGTGAGCAGAGCACCTGCTTGTAGAGCCTTGTGTCGATCACACAAATCGTGTGCCCAGCTCATTGTAGGGTGGTCAGTGCCTCATTACTGGGGATGTTGGCCTGGTCAAGGACATTGGTATTGGTGCATCTTTCCTCTCAATAGATTTGCAGAATCTTGCGCAAGCAGCATTAGTGGTACTGTCCCAACACCCTGAGGTGTCTGCTGTAGACAGTCCGTGTCTCAGTCCCATATAGGAGGGCGGGAATGACCACAGCTCTGTAAACCATGATCTTGGTGTCGGATTTGATGTTTCCTCTGTTGGCTGAAGACTGTGCTAGCACACTGGAGGCGGTGCTGGATCTTTTCATCAATAGCTGCTTTGGCCAACAGGACACTCCCAAGGTACTGGAAGTGGTCAATGTTCTCGGTGATCTTGATGATCAGAGGTTCACCCTACAATGCCAGACCAGGTTGCTGGAGGACCTTCATCTTTTGAATGTTCAGGGTGAGGCCCATGCTCTCATATGCCTCTGTAAAGGTGCTAGTGATGGTCTGGAGTATTTTCTGAGATTGCACATATGCAAGACACTGGTTGGGTGACTTTGGTTTGGCTTGAAGGCAGCAGAGGTTGAATAATTTCCTGCAGCTTCTGTAAATTAGCTCCACTCCAGCAGGGAACTTGTCAGCGGTGAGGTGAAGCATTACAGTGAGGTAGATCGAGAAAAGTACTGGGGTGATGAGGCAGCCCTGCTTGACAGCGGTCCCAATGGGGGATGGGTCGATGGTGGAGCCATTTCTTGTTTCCACGATTTCCATGTCATCATGGAGGAGGTGGAAGGACAGTGACAAACTTCACGATGCAATCAAAGCGGAGGAGGATGCTCCATAGTGCTTCCTAATTGACAGTGTCCTAGGCCTTTGCAAGGTCAAAGAGGGCTATGTACAGAGGTAGGTTATTTTCTCTGCATTTCTCCTGCAGCCGTTGCATGGTGAAAATCATGTCCATTGTGCCCCTCCATGGCCAAAAGTCCAGTAATTTCATAACACCCTCTGAGCGCAGCGATTTTCATTTTTATTAACAACACCTGAGAGCCCAGTTTCAGTGCTTTCATAAACTTTCCAAGCCCAGTAATTTTATAACACCCTCCCAGCCCAAATTATTTAATTGATTAGGAGAGCAATACTGAATACAGTATCACACTAAAGAAAGGTGCTAAATCTCCATGCCTATATGCAGTCATGAAGGTTCTGCAGTCTTTAGTGTGAAACAAGTTGCAAAACAATTTGAAGAGGAGACTAGAATGAGCATCATTTCCCTAATAATGAAATCAACTGATAAATATTCAGATCTGGTTACTATACCCAAACCCAATGGGTCCTTCTGAATTTGCTTTGATCTCACGCTGCTCAACAAGATGATGTTAGACGCACGGAATTAGCATCAAGAGGATATTTGTCAAAGGATCAGGAAAATGCTGAAGTCCATGGATGCCCTAGTCTATGCCAATCTATACTTTCCAACATTATAGCTGCTGATTAAGTTAGAGGCTTGGGAACAGCAATCAGATGGATGTTGGAAGCTAGTGTACTATGCAGCATGGGTATTCTCAGACACAGAGACATGGCATACTGTGATAGAGAAGGAGGCCTCCTCAGTTACATGGCTTTGCAAGAGACTTTCTGGGTACATCCTAACACTGACTGCTTTCTATGAGACAATCCCCTAAACCACTGGTTTCCCCACCAGGTAAAACAGTTTTTAAGGCGACCTCCATAGGTACAGAGGTTTTGACTCTGCCTTAGGTCTCCCTATAAAACGGTATATTTGTAGCGAAAACTGTAGATGATGGCAGATGACATCTCCAAAGTGAGGGTAGAGTGCCTTACCAGACATGTCATTGAGTTTATTTATGAAAGTGAGTCACATATTCAATCCAGTAGTCGGCAAGTCACAATAGGTTCAAACAAATACAACAAAAGCAGAAGAAAGTACAAGAATAGGTCACTATTTGGCAATGTTGTGTCAAAGCTTGGCCAGACCAATGCCCTGTGGATTGACCTTAAAGACTTACTTTGAGCACCGACAGTAATTCATGATCATGGAGGACCTGTTAGTGTATGATGAAGGGCTGGTCATTCCAGCTACACTTTAGGAAGATGCCATTGACATCACTTGTGGATCAACACATGCAGGGCCAGGACTCGGTCACTGGTGTGGTGGTCCAGGATCTTAAGGAAATCAAAGATCTTGTGGCCAGCTGCAAAACTGCTGCAGATAGCTACTATTTTCCCCACAACATCATATCCATTTTTGACAGGAAGTCTTACATTACTTGCATTGACTATTTTTCACAATGGATAGAGTTGAAAAGGTTATGTACCCCCACTATAGATGTGGTGTCAGAGTCTTGTATGAAGTATTTGCAATGTGCAGTGGCCCCGCTATGTGAGTGACATAGATTCACATCCCATAATCTTCTAGGTGCCAGAGGTCACAGGTTTAGAGGTTTTCCACAAGAAAGGATATAGACCTACCTCTGGCATCCCAAGAGGATAATGGAATTCTGGTGATTCATAATGGTCATGAATGGGCTTTGCTCTTTTGCTCTTGGATGAACCAAGTGTACTTACACATAATGTTTAATAATATTACCATCCTCAGCGTGCAAATGTACTTATAATAAGGACCTACCAGGGTGGAATGAGGTCCCAACTTACTATTAATACCCTGGTGAGTTTGTCTCTAAATTTGATCTCTCCACAAAGAAAGTGAAACTTCTACTCCCTCTTAATGGAGTCATTCTGCCCTCAAACTCCCCAGTCCTGCATGTCCTCCTTTTTTTGAGAAATATCCGTTTAACATCTTGGAAAGGATAGAAATGCTGGAGGGCAACAGGGCTTGACAGGATATTATAACATATCGTAGAAGGACGAGAGATGAGGTATAATGCTGTACATGCTGCCAGGATATTTTTCCGAGCTGAGGTGTCTTAAACACATGGTTGCCTACTCAGGATGCTGGAATGGCCATTTTGAACTGCATTGAGGAGAAACTCCTGCATACTGTGGAGCAATTTTTATATTGGCCAGTGCACCCAATCGGCACATCTTTGCAGTGTGGCAGCACTTGGAGGAAACCCTGGCATTCATGGGGATAACCTGCAAACTCTACACAGACAGCCCGTGGCGAAAGTGAGGACTGCAGATGCTGGAGATCAGAGTCAAGGTTAGAGTGGTGTTGGAAAAGCACAGCAGGTCAGGCAGCATCCAAGGAGCAGGAAAATCGACGTTTTGGGCAGGAGCCCTTCATCATTCCTGACCTTGACACAGACAGCCCGTGCCCAAGGCTGGAATTGAACTCAGGTCCGTGGCTCTGTGAGATGGCAGTGGTAACCACCGTGTCACTGTGCAGCCTATTTCTTGGGAAAATAGCAAACTGATAATTCAGATGAGATTAAGTAATAAAAAGGTGTTAAAGCATGCAACTAATGCTGCTCATTAATAAGGCTTCACCTCACTGCTGAAACCTTGGGTGGAAAAATCGAACATTTTCTTTCCAAAGATCAAGTATCTCATTTCCCTGAGGTTGGCACATTTTCCCAATTAGGAGAAAATGAGGACTCACAGTAAGGGCTTATGCCTGGAGCATCGACTCTCCTGCTCCTTGGATGCTGCCTGATCTGCTGTGCTTTTCCAGTGCCACACTTTTCAACCCACATTTTCCCAAGTGACTTGCCATTGCCGACATAGTTCAGGGCAGGGAAAATTCTGTCTTCATTTTGTTGTCACATCTGTTATGTTTTCTGGATTTAAGAGGTGTCACTCTGAAAAGCAATTAAACTCCAGTTGCAAGCAGCATACTATCAATTTTGTTTGACTAAATGTTAAAACCAACTGATGTCGAATCATGGCATGGAGTTATAACTATATTATGGCACGCTTCAGTGCGTGCACAAGTTACAAGTCAATTCAATTATTCATACTCTAGAAAATGTGTTGAAATATTACAGGAATATTTTGCAGATGCCAGCTGCTGTTTTATTCTGCTGTTATTTTTCCCTCAAAAAAATCTGTTTGTAGCATACTATTATTTTAGAAACCATCCCAGTGCATTTTATGAAATTGTAAGTAGTGCAGCATATTGTCAAAGAAAGAGAGATGAGGTATATTGTTAAGAAGTGTTTGAAGAAGAAAAGGGAGACGAGAGCCCAGGGGTTTAAGGACGCAGTTCCAGTGGTGAGGCATTGGAAGTCAAAAGCATAGCTGTTATTGGTTGGGCCAAGGGAAGATTATATGTATAAGAGGCCAGTGTCTGTACTGTTCTGGAGGATATTAAAGCAGTGGAGATGTGCCAAGGCCTGGAAGGGATTTAAAGATAGGGATAAGAAATTTCATTTTCATTCATTGGAGTCCCAGTAGTCAATGTAGACTAGTGAGGACCACAGTGATAAGCATGTGGTTTGAAGCCAGAACAGATACTGGCACCCAGCAATTTAAATAACCTGAAGTCTATGGAAGGTGGCTAGCGAGGAAAGCATTGGACTGAATTATAAGAATGTTGGTTGATGACTATGTTTCAGAGGTAGTGATAGGCAGTCTTTGTGATGAACAGGAAATGGAGCCAAAAGTAAGTTCTAGGGAGAACAGGATACTGAGGTTGTAAATAATATTGTCACCTAAAACAATGGTTAGGAAGAAGAGGACAGGCGTGGTTATGATTTTGAGTGAAACCAGCAAATTTTAAAAAGAAATTCGAATTCTCACTTATTAATAAAAGAATTATGGGACAAGTTTCCATATTTTAGACCAAAACTTACTGTGCAAATGCAGGGCAAAACAAGTATTACTCGTTCACCATATGTATTTTCTAAACACTTAGACTTTAATCCTTAATATCTCAACAGGACATTTCTCATTCTACTTTATTTTTCATTCAAGCGTTTCCCTATACTCCACTAGATACTTAAGAGGGAAATCAAGAGGGCAAAAAGGGGACATGAAATAGCTTTGGCAAATAGAGTTAAGGAGAATCCAATGGGTTTCTACAAATACATTAAGGACAAAGGGATAACTAGGGAGAGAATAGGGCCCCTCAAAGAACAGCAAGGCAGCCTGGGTGTGGAGCCACAGAAACTGAGGGAGATACTAGACGAGTATTTTGCGTCAATATTTGTGGAAAAGGATATGGAAGATGTAGAAAGTAGCGTAATAGATGGTGACACCTTGCAAAATGTCCATATTACAGAGGAGGAAGTGCTGGATGTCTTGAAATGCATAAATGTGGATAAATCCCCAGGACCTGAGGTGTACCCTAGAACTCTGTGGGAAGCTAGAGAAGGGATTGCTGGGCCTCTTGCCGAGATATTTGTATCATCAATAGTCACAGGTGAGGTGCTGGAAGACTGGAAGCTGGCTAACGTGATGCCACTGTTTAAGAAGGGCGGTAAAGACAAGCCAGGGAACTACAGACCGGTGAGCCTGACCTCGGTGGTGGGCAAGTTGGAGGGAATCCTGAGGGACAGGATGTACATGTATTTGGAAAGGCAAGGACTGATTAGGGATAGTCAACATGGCTTTGTGCGTGGGAAATCATGTCTCACAAACTTGATTGAGTTTTTTGAAGAAATAACAAAGAGGATTAATGAGGGCAGAGTGGTAGATGTGATCTATATGGACATTCAACAAGGTTCCCCATGGGAGACTGGTTAGTAAGGTTAGATCTCACGGAATAAAGGGAGAACTAGCCATTTAGAAACAGAACTGGCTCAAAGATAGAAGACAGAGGGTGGTGTTGGAGGGTTGTTTTTCAGGCTGGAGGCCTGTGACCAGTGGAGTGCCACAAGGATCGGTGCTCGGTCCTCTATTTTTGTCATTTACATAAATGATTTGGATGTGAGCATAAGAGGTACAGTTAGTAAGTTTGCAGATGACACCAAAATTGGAGGTGTAGTGGACAGCAAACAAGGTTACCTCAGATTACAACAGGATCTTGATCAGATGGGCCAATGGGCCGAGAAGTGGCAGATGGAGTTTAATTCAGATAAATGCGAGGTGTTGCATTTTGGGAAAGCAAATCTTAGCAGGACATATACACTTAATGGTAAGGTCTTAGGGAGCGTTGCTGAACAAAGGGACCTTGGAGTGCAGGTTCATAGCTCCTTGAAAGTAGAGCCACAGGTAGATAGGATAGAGAAGAAGGCGTTTGGTATGCTTTCCTTTATTGGTCAGAGTATTGAGTACAGGAGTTGGGAGGTCATGTTGCAGCTGTACAGGACATTGGTTAGGCCACTGTTGGAATATTGCATGCAATTCTGGTCTCTTTCCTATCGGAAAGATGTTGTGAAACTTGAAAGGGTTCAGAAAAAAGTTACAAGGATGTTGCCAGGGTTGCAGGACTTGAGCTATAGAGAGAGGCTGAACAGGCTGGGGCTGTTTTCCCTGGAGCGTCGGATGCTGAGGGGTGACCTTATAGAGGTTTATAAATTATGAGGGGCATGGATAGGATTATTAGATAAAGTCTTTTCCCTGGGGTGGGGGAGCCCAGACCTAGAGGGCATAGGTTTAGGGTGGGAGGGGAAAGGTATAACAGGGACTTAAGGGGCAACTTTTTCACAAAAAGGGTGGTATGTGTATGGAATGAGCTGCCAGAGGAAGTGGTGGAAGCTGGTACAATTTCAACATTTGAAAGGGTATATGAATAGGAAGGGTCTGGAAGGATACGGGCCGGGTGCTGGCAGGTGGGACTAGATTAGGTTGGAATAGCTGGTCGGCATGGATGGGTTAGACTGAAGGCTCTGTTTCCATGCTGTACATCTCTATGAGTCTATGACTATGACTAGATCTTGAATGTACCTTTATTTCTCCTGGGACCAAACTAAGGTATCCCACAGCTCTCAAGAATTCAGTCTGATCCTTCAGTGTACTGCTATACAATGAAACATGAGATTTGTGGGCCCCTTCAACTGGTATCTGGCTAGCTGGCCCTCCAACTTCAATTAAGTGCCTCATGATTGTGAATGACTCAACTCAAACATGGGCCACAGCACCTCCTAGCTTAGTGACTTCAAATGCAGTAGATAGTCTTGGCTTCTTACAGC
This sequence comes from Chiloscyllium punctatum, assembly GCF_047496795.1. Taxonomy (NCBI): domain Eukaryota; kingdom Metazoa; phylum Chordata; class Chondrichthyes; order Orectolobiformes; family Hemiscylliidae; genus Chiloscyllium; species Chiloscyllium punctatum. Next base: position 38,174,383 of record NC_092760.1, on the reverse strand, counting down.
CCTTTACCAGACATCTGCAGTTTTTTACCAAATTGTCTCTGACTGTTTCTCAAAGCTTATCCCAAGCCTTGTCCATCTGCTTTTGTTTTTGTCAGAAAAACATACAAGTAAACTCAAAACCATGGGCAGCACAGTGGCACAGTGGTTAGCGCTGCTACTTCACAGTGCCAGGAACATGGGTTCAGATGCAGCCCTGGTCGACTGTCTGTGTGGAGTGTGCACATTCTCCCTGTGTCTGCATGGGTTTCCTCTTGGTGCTCCAGTTTCCTTTCACAGCCCAAAGATATGCAGGTTGGTTGGATAGGCCATGCTAAATTGTCCATTGTGTCCAGGGTTAGGTAGATTAACCATGCTAAATACAGGGTTACAATGATAGGGTAGAGGGGTGAGTCTGCGTGGAATGCTCTTTGGAGAATTCGTGTGGACTTTTTGGGCCAAATGGCTTGTTTCCACACTTAAATATTCTGTGAAACTTCCCTCTAATCCAGGGCAACATGGCAACCTTGGAATGTTCCTGATAGAGGTTTCAATGAATTAACGTTATCTTGAATTCATTCCTTTGAGACTGGAACTTACATGAATAAGTTAGACTCTTTATGAAAACAGTCATAGACAACTCATCTTCATCAAGAATAGCAAAAAGGATCTATTCATTATTTAATACCTTGCCACTTTCGATCTTACTAAATAAACAAAGGTCATCCTTTGAATTAGCATTACTTTAGATCTGTTTACCAGTCTCTAAAAGCAGTTGATTTCATCATCTTACATGTAAAATCCTCATCCTTAAACTAAAAGTTACACTCTTAAAACATATGAATAATGGAATTAGCTGTTTTTAGCAACTTAATGAACTCAATGGAAAGGGAGCACAGTTTGTGATATGAAACAAAGAAGGTGACTTTGCTGTTCACAATGTTTATAATCTCAGGCTCTTCGAAGATATAAGACAAACAGTCTTAATGTATGTAGTGAACAAGTCAAGAGGGATATTGAAGACATACAGGGGAGGAGTCATCAGTGTACATGTGGAAGCTAATGTCTGGTTCACAGAATGTATTGCTATGTGGATAAGGAGAAGGAAGTTTGAAGCTTGGACCCCTGAGGAACAAGGGTTTTCAGTTTTGGGTCAGAGACCTAGTCACTGCTTCAGTTCCAGGTCAACTCACACCTATGGAAAATTTTAAAAGGCCACACCAATTAATAGCAGCGATTGGCTAAATTTCACATGAGTGCCAGATATGCCAGATATAAAACAATGATGAGTCAGAATACAGGAAGGTGATAGAGTGCTTGGTGTCATGGTAATAACAATCTCTCAATATCAGTGAAACAAAAGAATTGAAAAGAATGGAAACTTCTATGACTTCAGGAAGAAAGGTGGAGGTCAGGCCCCTAATCTACATCAGTGGAGCTGAGGTGGAGAGGGTCGAGAGCATCAAGTTCCCAGGAGTGACGATAACCAACAATCTGTCCTGGACTTCCCATGTAGCTGCAACAGTCAAGAAGGCACAACTACGCCTCTTCTTCCTCAGGAGGCTAAGGAAATTTGGCATGTTCATAAGGACCCATAACAACTTCAATAGATGCACAACAGAAAGCATTTTATCTGGATGCATATCAGCTTAGTATGATAACTGCTCTGCCCAGGACTGTAAGAAACTACAGAAAGTTGTGTGCACAGCCCCAACCATCACAAAGGCCAACTTCGCATCCATGGATTCCATCTTCATTTCTTGTTGCCATGCAAATGCTGCCAATGTCATCAAGGACCCTTCCCACCCTGCTAATACTCCCTTCCAACCTCTTCGATCAGGCTGAAGATACAGAAGCTTTAACGTATGTACCAATAGGTTCAAGAACAGCTTCTTCCCTGCTGTTATTAGACTGATGAATGGACCTCTCTAATTTCAATCTAACATTGATCTTCCTTTTTGTGCACCTCTTCTGCAGTGGTGACCTTGTGTGTCTTGCTCTGTCTAAGCACCCTATGATCTGTATGTTCTTGTATGTTTTGATCTGCTCACAAAACAAAACTTTTCACTGTACTTAGGTACGTGACAACAATGAATCAAATTGAAATTTGCGGGTTTGCTGTCTGGTTAAGAATACAGCTTGAAGGCTTCTGATGTTGGAGGGCAATTGGGATGTACTCCAGCACTCCACTGCCATTCTGTGACAGATTTGAAATTGGAATACATTTGCGTGTAAAACTTCATTCAGTAAACCTAACCTTCAAGTTAAAGTCAGAAGCACAAAGAGAATCTTGTTTTCCCCGATTCATATTTGTTTGATGAAGGCATGTGTCAGTCAGCTTTGTGGAGTTGTATCAGGGTTCACTGACTTTCCTTGTGAGCTTCACAATGGCAAGGGAGGGAAGCAGAGAATGGCAACTTCTATGGAGGCTCAGGACTAGCAACGATGAGACAGTGTTATGGAGGGTGCTGTGGATTTGGGTCAGGGCTTGGAAGTGTGAAGTGAGAAGGACTGAAAATCCTGAGAGGGGTCGGTCTGTCAAGGAAAAAAAAAGGCTTAAAGGGCGGCATCAGTACCACCCAGACATATGACCATTTCAGAGTATTGGCTGGCAGAGTCCACAAAGGGCTTTGCATTCACCTACAATATTTTAATTACCCCTTCTGAGGGTGATTTGGGAAATGTCTACAGTGGACATCAACATTAACATTCAATTAAAAGTGAATACAAAAACAAAACAAGGCTTTTTTCACAATATAAGAAATTCCTAACTCCTCTGTAACCATCAAAACGGTGAGAACCACAGTGCATACCAGCACATTCAGCCCTCTAGCTAAGCCTGTCCCAACAAATAATGATGATATGTGCGTGCATAAAGTGACACAATCTGATCAGCTATGATCTCAGCGAATGGTAGGGTGGTCTAGATGGGCTGAATATCCTTCTCCTGCTTTTTATAATCTCATGATCTTAATTTAATGGAAATAGTGGTGGTTGCTGCTCTGATGTGGAGTCTCCTTGTTTGACCAGGAGGCTCTCGTACAGTCCACCCTTCCCTGTTAGGTTGTCCACTTGTTGCAGTTGTGTTTCATCAGTCAACAGCCACCCCTGCCGCACAACCACTGAGATTTCTCGTGTGTCCTCTGAATCTTTAAATGAAACAAAGAACTGGAGATAATGGAAATCTGAAGCACAAACAGAAATTGCCAGAAAAACTCAGCAGGTCTGGCAGAATCTGTGGAGAGAGAAAACAGTTAACATTTTGAAACTTAAATTTTAATTTCAATTGTATGGGAAACCTGAAAAGGCAACAGAGTGGAAATTGCCCATACCTCTGGTTCTGCTATTGGAAACAATGCAACACTGACACAATTTCACCCTTGGTGCTCTAATATGGGTGGAACTGAAATTCGACCTCTTAGTACATGCACATCTGTGACTAGAGAACCTTATTGAATAGTGCTGTAGGAACTTGAAGGGCACTATATCATTGGAACATTTGTAGCTAAAGTCCAGACTCAAACCAAATTTGGAAATTTATGTCCAGAATCAAAGCTGATTATGAGCCTGGAGTTCTATTCAATTCAATCTTCTTCCTGACTTTTGCAAGAAAATTTTGCAATATTTAATTGTGTCATCTTTGTTCTCATGATCTGTGAATAAAGCAACTATAGTAGGTCATTTATTGTGAGTAAATCTAATTGAAATAACAAAGGATTTAATAATATCTCAGATTGTTAGCACTGGACAATAGAGTGAAAGAGATCAGACACCTGGTAAATCTTTGCAGCCAGTGAATAATGCATTGTTTGATCAGAGAGCTTAACAAATTACTGTCTTATACTGAGTCAGCTTTCCTTAATTTTAGATACCGTCTGCCCTATTTCTTTTCAGCCATAAACCCTGAGGAGACTTGACTGGGTAGGGAGGCCATGGCCCAGTTGTTGCTAAAGTATTAATCCTCTCTAATGCTCTGAGGACCTTTGTTCAAATCCTGCCATGGCAGATGGTGGAATTTGAATTCCTTAAAAACCTGGAGTTAAGAGTCTAATGATGACCATGAGACCTTTGTTGATTGTCAGGGGGAAAAAATTCTGGTTACCTATAGGGAAGGAAACTGCTGTCCTTGCCTGATCTGGCCTACACGTGACTCCAGACCCACAGCAATGTGGTCGACACTTAACTGCCCTCTGGGCAATTAGGGATGGACAAGAATTGCTGGCATAGCCAGTGGCACCCACATCCTGTGAATGATTTTAAAAATGCCAATACAATGTTTCCTCTCATAGATTAATCTATTACTAAGAGCCATAGTTCAAAAATAAGGGGTTGGCCACTTAAGACAGAAATAAGGAAACAGTTTTTCTTTCTGAGGGTTGTGAATCTTTGGAATTCCCTTCTTCAAAAAATCGTCAAATATTTTTAAGGCAGCTGTCAGTAGATTACCAGGGTGATAAAAGATGACTGGGGACATGCAGGAATGTACAGTTGAGGTTAAAATCAGATCAGCTGTGGTCTTACAGAATTGAATAGTGGAGTAGGCTTACAGAGATTAATGGTCTAACCTTGTTTTCTGTTTGTATGTTCATGTAGCCATGCAGAATCCTTAGCCAAAGGAACAGAATCAAAGAATCAATAAGAGATCTCACCTAATTTTTGTTTTTTAATTAATCACTTTAATTTTTCTGTTCCCCAGTGTGTGAATTGCTGGGTTCTTCTTGACATTTTCATACAGTGAACAACCTGTAAGTAACACTAGTAGACACCCATACTCTTCATCACGGAATAATTTGAACCCAGTGTGTATTAACACCTCAAATAATCAAAAACTGCAAACCGTTCTCAGCTGGCAAGTGAAATTTTCCAGGTTATAAAGAAACGCTTTATGTCAATATCACAAATTTTCATCGATTTCAATCCCCATCACCTCATCCCTGAATTCTGTTTGTATTTTTCAGTGGGAGACACCGAAAATTCAGTAGGATGAAAATTCTGAGTGAAATTCCCAACATTAAATTGGAAATGCTGAGATCAATTGTAGTGACCTGACCAGAGCACTGACTGTGTTCCACTATCACAGAGATTCAATTGTTTACCTTTCTAATCTGTACGCTTTTGGTTACCCCATTTATTTTGGGAAATCTCAATTCCTAAGTCACAGAATGCTAAAAACAGAACAAAACTTACATTGAACTCCTATAAACAAACACAGATAATTATTGAACATGGCAGCTGACACAGGGTGAGACAACACATCAATCACATTTTCTATCCAATCTCTCAGTGTGAGTCAACAAGAAGCAGCTAAACCCAAATCAATCAAGAAATGAAATTATCATCAAGAGACTATTTGGAAAGCACACAGAATACATAAGATGCACCAGAAATACTAGATGCTGAGGGAAGAGCAAATTCTGTGCCATTATTTGTCCTGGTGAGGTCATGAGAAAGTGATGGGGTAACTTTCGATGCTCTATCCACCACTGTTATCATACTGACTAATGGGCAATGCAGCAGGAAACGAGTCATAGCAGAGTCACAACAGCCTGCGCTTCTCTTTAATTTCACAATAACATATTGTACATGCTTCATCATGCAGCAGAATTATACAAATCATGGCTCAAAGTAATCCAAATGAGCTGCACTCAGGATCCACATGATTAACAGAACAAGATAGTCAGGCATATCGAACAACAGGGATCAGGGATGAATTTTTAAAACAATTACATCCACTAGCTACGATGTAAATTGTAAACTCCAAATGTCCAATTGCAGGAGTGGCAATACCATCTGCTCCTTTCTTTGTGATTACATCTTATAGCTTGTGCCTGACCTAATAGATTTTGACTGGGGGCCTTGTTTCTGTGGTTAAAGAGTTCCCTGAGGAGGATAGGTAGGAGGTTACATACTCTTCTCCATGTTGCCTTGAAGTAAAGAAGACAGTTTAAAGGCCCATATTTGTAATGGAAGATCTCCCCTACTGGTTAGGCCACACATTCATTCATAGAGTCATAGAGATGTACAGCACAGAAACAGACCCTTCAGTCCAACTCATCCATGTCAACCAGTTAGTAGAATTAATCCACTTCCATTTGCTAGCATTTGGCCCGTATCCTTCTAAACTGTTCCATTCAGGTTTTTGTATTTTGAACAATGGAAGGACATACTTGCCTCGGAGGTAATGTTACACTGGATTGACTCTTGGGTTTGAGGGAATTGTCCAACGAGGAGAGAGTAGGTACACCCAGCCTATATTCCCAGGAGTTCAGAGGAATTGGAGATGATTTAATTGATATATCCTGGGGAGAAATTCATTTGCTTAGCAGCTCCACAAATACTGTTTACCAGAGGCCAGTCATATGTGGACACTTACCAGCGTGGCATTCTTCAAAGACACTGAACTGATGAATTTATACCATTTGAAATACCTATTGGCAAGGCTAGAGACAAAGGGCAAGGTCTCAGAATAATGAATCAATCATATATGACTGAAATGAGGAGACATTTCTTTGTTCAGAACCTAGTTTTGAAAATTTGAAGTTCATTACCAGACAGAGTGGTGATGTTCTGTTGTGGCGTATGTTTTAGATTAAAATCAATAAACCAAAAGGGAGCTGTTATTTACATTGAATGATTTCCCCTTTACAAATTTTATTCCATAAGAAGTGTCAGGAGATTGATTTGATTTAATAATCAATATAGAGTTCAATGGCATTTTTTTTCTGTACTTCTGATTATGGACTGAAATGAGAAAATAACTGTTTAAAAAATCAGGGAATGTTGACAGATTGCTGCACCTTTTAAAAGCAAGCATCCTGTCACTCATTGTTAGTATTGTGAACATCGATGCTTATTCAAGCAGGAATAGAAGCCTAATTTTGCAGATGAGCTGGAATCAAGGGGTGGAGCTTTGGCTGGCAGCAGGTAGCTGATTGGTCCGTGTGATAGTGATAACTTATCAATAACAATGATGTGATTGTCCCCAAATACCTTAACAGCTTTGGAGATTTAAATATTTTGACTACAGCAATCAGATCTCCACAAAGGCAGGAGCCACCTGTTTTCTCTGCAGTTAAAAGAATACCTGAAGCCAATATTTTCACCTCAGCAGTTGTTGTGGGCTGTGATTCTTAATCTGTAAGCCAGCCATGTTATAAGTGTGAATGAACTACTGAGTACCTTCTGCAAGCAAGTGGATGTATGCAGAGAAAGAAAATCAAGTATTGGGAGAAGGGAAGATTGAGAGGTCGTGTTCAGATCAGCACAAGAATCATCTCAGAAAATCCCATGGACAGGGCCCATTGAACTGCCTTTTCACTCTTCCCCTCCACCCAAAATACCCTTGTTTTTTTTTCCTATTTGTATCTGTTTATAGGTGTGGAGGTATTTATAAGGGGGTTAAATTTTTAATGAGCCAGATTATATGTTGACTGTTCATAATTTGTTTCTCATTTGGAGCAAGTTTCTATTTATTTGTAATAAACTAGTTCTTGTTAAGTGGAGAAATCTAATCCATGCAATCTATCACCCTGGGGTGTAAAAGACAGGAACTTAGTGAATTTTGGATACCTTTAAAAAATCTTTAACTTCTGTGATGACTCCAAGAAAGGCCAGGCTTGATTTCCAGCATGTTCCCTTAGTGATTCTAATGTCGATGAATACCTAAGTCAATAATTTCCTTTGTTGAAACATTACCTGACTCCATGAGACTCAATTCATAAGCTGCTTTGTCAACACTGGTCATGACCACTATGTGTTCCAAAATATTCCTGACTGGTCCCCAACTTTCTACCTTTCCTCAGCTTGTGTCATCCAAAACTTTCCAAAATGTGTACCAAGTCCTGCTCACCCACCACCCCTCTGCTTGCTCATGAACATTTACACCCATTTAGGCAATGCCTCCATTTAAAAAAAAATAAAATCCTTCCATGGCTTCACTCTTCCTTTCTCTATTCTGACCATCTAAGATATCTGGTCACATCTAACTCTGGGTCTAAGAATGTTTCACCTTTAATCCCATCGCCATGCTTTTATCTGCCAAAGCTTTAAGTTCTGGAATTTCAACCCTGACCCACACTTCCTGTGTCTCCTTCCAAAAGATGCTCTATGGAACTTACCTCTTTTGGTCATCTGCCGTAATAGCTTCTCATATGGCTTGACATTAAATTTTGTTTATGATGCTCCTCTGAACAGCTTGCGACATTTTACAATGTTAAAAGTATTACATCAATACAAGTTGTTATTGATGATGTTCCTCATAGTTTGAGGTTTCTAATTAATCTCATTACCTTGAGGGCTTTCTCTGCAATCCTTTATTTCTTTTTCCTTCAAGTATTTATCCAATTGTGTTCGATTGCTACCATTAAATTCATTTCCACCATCCATCAGGCAAAGCATTCCCACTCAAAATAATACATTATATGAAAAGAAATGTTTCCTTATGTTGCCTCTGATTTTGTTGCCAGTCACTTTAAATCAGTGTCTCAGATTTCTGTCTCTTCTTCCATTGTCAATAGTTTCTCTTTATTTACTCTATCAATACAGTTTATCATAGAATCCTTAAAGTGAGGAAGGAGACTATTCAGCTCATCAATGCACCAACCCTCCAAAAAGCATCCCACTACCCTATCCACATAACCCCATGTTTCACATGGCCAATCCACCTGACCTGCACATCTTTGGATTGTGGGAGGAAACCCATACAGACATAGGAAGAATGTGCAAACTCTTCACAGATAGTTGCCGAAGGCTGGAATCAAACTCAGGTCCTTGGCACTGTGAAGTGGCAGTGCTGACCACTGAGCCACCGTGCCATTCTGCAGCAAACTTTAACCATCACTGCCCTAAGAATAATCCCAGTTTCTCCAGCCTCTTCACATAGTTGAAGTTCCGCAGTCCCAATGCCATTTTAGTCAAGCTTTGTCACACCCGTTGTGAGAGTTTGCCATCATTCTTTCTGTATGGTATTTGGAATTATTACAATACTCCAACAGAGGAATGGTTAGTGTTTTGTAAACATTTAGTGTAACAATTGACATATTTCACACAGCATGTGTAGTAGTGGGTTTCAATCATAAGAAGCTCAGAAATTTAAAAATGAGCAGAAAACAAAATTGTGGGGAGAAATTCCAAGATCTCTTGTGATAATTATTTGTAATTATTTAATGGCTTTTTACTTCACATAATGATGCTATGAAACCTCAATTACAAAATCCGAATTTTTCTATATGACCAACCCACCACAAACAGGTACGTTCATGTCCGTGTAGAGACGTGTGCTCTGTGCTTCCCTTTTCGAGGCTCTGGTTCTCCCTGACCCATGACTTTACAGATGTTGGCCATCTATGTGTGGTCTTCAACAATGAGTTAGATGTGGGCTATTTGACCATGGATATCACTCTCAATCGTTGCACACCACGTTTAACCACTGGCTGTTTGTCTTCTCTCATTTGTCTTGCAGGTTCCTCAAGCATCCCCAGGACATCTGCGGAGAAGTGGTCCATTACAGAAGAACCACCCTGTTGGACCTCTGAAGATGAAAGTATCGAGGTCTCAGAGGAAACATCGGCAAGGCTACATCCTGCACTCCTACCAGGCCAAATACAATAACCTTGGAGGGAACTGTTGGCACTGGGAGAGTGTGGGTAGACAACCTTGTGAGTAGCTTGCTGTGACACCTGGCTGAGGGAGCAATGGTCTAGGTTTCTCGCCCTTGGAGGGCAGTTGGAGAGCAGAGAGCTCTTCAGCTCCAGGCAGGAGGGGAGCCTATGGTGTCATGTATCAGGGATTTCTACCGAATCCCTAGGAAGGAGGAGGAGCAAAAAAGGATGCAACAGCCCTCAGTGTCCAGAAGGTAAAGACAATGACTGCAGATGCTGGAAACCAGATTCTGGATTAGTGGTGCTGGAAGAGCACAGCTGTTCAGGCAGCATCCAAGGAGCAGCGAAATTGACATTTCGGGCAAAAACCCTTCATCAGGAATCAGCTTTATTCCTGATGAAGGGCTTTTGCCCGAAACGTCGATTTTGCTGCTCCTTGGATGCTGCCTGAACTGCTGTGCTCTTCCAGCACCACTAATCTCAGTGTCCAGAAGCCGCAGCAGTGCAACAATTCCTGCGACCGTTTGCCTGCATCCATGACTGGGGCAAATTGGCAGTTGCCATGGAGAAGCAGATCCAGGTCCCCCAGGGCTGCTGGAGGTATGCGCCCAGTAGCATTCCATCACCCAATCCATTAGTCCTCAGGACCAAAGGAATGGCGTCATGGAGCACAGGGAATCTTGGACTCCAGAGGAGGACCTACACACAAGCCCCTCAATAGTTTCTACTCAGAGTTGGCAGGACTCTGCACCTCCACCCTGCCTGCCAGCATCCAACCCTTGGAAGATCAAGCCCATAAGGGTCAGCTTGCCTCTGACTACTCAGGACAATAGTGGAAATAGGTAATGTTGACAAATTCAGGGAATAGCTGGATTTTTTAACATAGAAAATAGAAGCAAGTGATGGATTTTTATGCTCTTTGTGAACTTTGAGGCAACCCAGGAGCACCAAAGTGTTGCATAATGGTTCGGTCTGATGGTAGTCACATATAATACATTCAGTGTCATGTTATAACCTTCAGCAGAAAAGGAGGGTAAAGCAGCATGCTGTATTAAATGTGTTGCATATCTGGTACTTGTTCAAGTTGACTATTCTTCATTAAGAAACCTGGACTATATGGGGACATCACAAATTATGCCTGAATTTGTCCTCAGCTATTTTCTGCACATACGTACACTGCAGCAGGAACCATGGATAAACATGTAAAGTACATGGGGATAGTAAGCAAGAAGCAGAACCCATTCTGATATATCCTCTCCATTACCTAAATACTGAGGCCAATTGTAACTCCCTAGTGTTGCTTTAACTGAAGATGGCTGACTCTGTACAGGTCAAGATCTGAAGCTGAGACCTTGTTATTTTTGCACCAGATTGAATTATGACTTTGCTGATGGATTCATTTGGACCAATTTCGGTACAACATCAAGCTGCTTTACAACACAACAAGCAAGAAAATTGCACAGGTACAACATGCGGTCAGGAGAAGGGTTGTAAGTGGTACAACTGTTTTAGGTTAGTTCTGACAGTGAAGCCATAGCAAACACAAAAATTCCAAGAAGGACCAGCATGTTCTCGACCTGTCTAAAGTGAACTAGTGCAATGTGTTATTTCCATCTATGGACATTAAAACAAAAAGCCTTACCTTTGTTTTCTGTTTCAGAATCCTGTTTGGCATCGCGCCACCTTTTATGGCACTTTTGACTCACTACCATCACACATTCTCATAAATTGTACTGTACAAATATAAACCTTTTATCCCAAAGCTCTTTCAAGCTGCAACAATCCATTCACTAATTAATGGACACAGGATTAAGATAAAGAGTAATTGAAATTATTGTAGGGCTATTGTAATCAACATATTGTAATCAAAATTGGTAACTAATTATTAGAGAGTAGGGTCCTAGGGAAAATTGATTTGATCGTATACTTGATTTGGATGTGGTCAGCTTTGAGTCCCATAAATAATTTGTTTCATCTTATAGTCAAAATCCTAAAATATATGTCACTTAAAGTGGATTGTTGGGAACAGCCTCACATTGATGACATACACTCGCGAATAGCCAATAGTCACGTTCAGGTTCCCAGATAAACACAGACAAGGCACTTAATCTGACATCAATTTGTAGCTTCACAACGCATCATTCAAACTGGATTTTGATTGAGGAGAATAACTCAGCAGTTGAAAAATGTGATGCTGGAAAAACACAGCAGGCCAGGCAGCATCTGAGGAGCAGGAAAATCAACGTTTCGGGCATAAGCCCTTCTTCAGGAATCTGAAGAATTCTTGAAGAAGGGCTTATGCCCGAAACGTCGATTCTCCTGCTCCTCGGATGCTGCCTGGCCTGCTGTGTTTTTCCAGCACCACATTTTTCAACTCTGGTCTCCAGCATCTGCAGTCCTCACTTTCTCCTAGATAATAACTCAGCACCACCCTACTAAACGTCTATTTGTTGTATGAGAAGATTATTATCGACATCAGCTCAAAATTATATTTCCACTATACGTAGCTTATGCTTCTTTTTGGCATGCTTACTTTGAAGTAATATTCGGATTTATATTTTCTGTAGCCATTTAATAATTTGTATGCCTGTAGAAAAATCCTTCCCAGTTGCCTCCTTGTCAGGATAAATAATACTGTGAACTAAGCTGATTACACATGGTTCAGAGGGAACAGGATAAGAGAAACACAGAGTACAAGAAGACACTGACAGCTCATGTAAAAGAAAACCCAACAGTCTACGATAGGAATATCAATAAGTAAAAGGGAGGTAAAAAGAACTGGGGCAAATTAGGGATTGCACAGGTTGGAGACAGTTGATATGCTTGTTGCACTAAATTAATTCTTTAACACCTGACTTGACCAATGAAGAAGATTAGTGGTGCTGGAAGAGCACAGCAGTTCAGGCAGCATCTAAGTAGCTTGGAAATCGACGTTTTGGGCAAAAGCCCTTCATCAGGAATAAGGGCTTTTGCCCGAAACGCCGATTTCGAAGCTACTTGGATGCTGCCTGAACTGCTGTGCTCTTCCAGCACCACTGATTCAGAATCTGGTTTCCAGCATTTGCAGTCATTGTTTTTACCTCAATGAAGAAAATACTGCCTGGTCACAATGAAAGAGAAGATAGCTCAGACATTTTAAGAGCTTAAAAAAATTTAAGGACATGTTTGTACTTAAAGTTGATAAGGTACTAGGACCAGATGAGATGCATCCAAGATTAGAGGGGCGTGAAACTGGAGATTAGCAAGGCACTGGTTATAATGATCAAGTCTTTTTTTGGACTCAGTGGTGGTGCCAAAGGACGTGAGACTTGCAAATGTTAAACCCTTCTCCAAAAAAGGGTGTCAAGATAAATTCAGCAACCACAAGCCAGTCAGTTTAACTTCAGTGATAGGAAAGCTTCCAGAAATGTTACCTTGGACAAAATTAATTATCACCCAGGGAAATGAGGGTTAATTAATAAAAGCCAGCACAAAGGACATTGAATGATTATTTGGATAACAATAACATGAAAGTGCTTGGGACAAAGTAGGAGATTGTACTGGGTAATGATACTAGTGAATTTATTAAGCAGGTGCAGGCAGAATGGGCTGAATGGCCTCCTGATATTCTGTGATTTCTTAAGGGAAAATCATGTTTCAATCAGTTGCCTTCAGGATGAGACAAGAGAGAGAATTAATCAGTGTGAAATTGGTGAAGCAACATTCATAATGAATCAGATGGCTTTGTCCTGAACATCAACAATGATTTCAAGGCCATCATTATACTCTTACTTCCAGACTTTTATTGAATCCAAACTAAATTATTTGCCATAGCAGGATTTTAGCCCATGTCCCTAAGAAAGTTACCCAAATCTTTAGATTAATGAGCTAGTAATAAAACCAGGAGACAGTGAGGACTGCAGATGCTGGAGATCAGTGTTGAGAGTGTGTTGCTGGAAAAGCACAGCAGGTCAGGCAGCATCCGAGGAGCAGGAAAATCGAGCCCTCTCTGGCCCGAAATGTCGATTTTCCTGCTGCCTGACCTGCTGTGCTTTTCCAGCAACACACTCTCAACAATACCACCATTGGCCTCCCTTTGATGTACAGATTTCAACCTTTGTGGAGAATACAAAACTTGAAAATATTGGGAATTGAGGGGGGAATAGTGCAGCACTTCAAAAGGACTTTGGGTTCATCAAAGGGGGGGGCTGATGTGGTAGAAGACATTTAATGGAGAGAAATGTGAAGTGATGTATTTGGAAGAAGGAATGCAGCGAGACAATATAAAACAAAGGGTTCAACTCTGAAGAGGTTACAGGAGCAGAAATATCTGGGTGCATATTTGCATAAATCATTGAAACAGCAGAGTACGGTAATTGGCAGAAAAAAGCGTTTTCACACAGTGAATGTTTATGAGAATGCACTATATGAGATTGTGGTGGAGCTGAAAACAATCTACAACTTCTGATTAGGAGGGAAGTGAACACGATCTTGATTATCAAAAACACCAGGTACCCACCAGCAAATCTTTGTGTCGTGGAATTCACTGTTTGTACCTCAAGTTCTGAAACTCTGTCTCACAGTTGGATTTCTGAAATGCAGGGTTGCTTTACAAGGGTAAATGGCTATAAAGATTGCAATTTATAGTAGACCAGCATTGACAGTTTTTACCTAGCAGCAGTATAAGCTCTAGGCTGAATCAAAAATGCTGAGAAATTGTAAGTATGTAAACACTTGTAAGTGTTTACAACATCGTCAAAAAATGCTGCTGTGAGGGCGGCACTGTGGCTCAGTGGTTATCACCGCTGCTTCACAGCATAGGGACCTGAGTTCGATTCCACCCTCAGGTAACTGCATGGAGTTTGCACATTCTCCTTGTGTCTGTGTGGGTGGTGCTTTGGTTTCCTCCCACAGTCGAAACATGTGCAGGTTAGGTGGATTGGCCTTGCTAATTTGTCCGCAGTGTCCAGAGACATATAGGCTAGGTGGGTTAGCCATGGGGATGCAGGGTTACAGGGATAGTGCAGGGTGGAGGGTCTGGGTGGGATGCTGTTTGAAGGATTAGCATGGGCTGACTGGCCTGCTTCCACACTGTAGGGATTCACTGTATCTATTGTGTGAAAGATATGTTTTAAAACAAATCTCTTCAGAGGAATGCAATGGACAGATTTGCCTCCCAAAAAAGCTATTGCATGAAATGTAAGAATGAAAACTATTAGAAAATAGATCTATATACCATTTTAGTCTAACTGGGGAAGTATGGAAGCGGGAGAACAGAGCACCTGGAAACAGGAAAGCTTTACCTTCCTGACATGCTGTAATTCAGTCAGGGCTGGGGATAATTGAGAATGACCTGCACTCTCCCAGAAGCTTTCAGATATTAAATAGCCAATTATGGGCCTAAACCTGCTGTCATTGGACTTTTGCCAATTCCAGGTGGGCGGGGTGGGATGAGCATTAAAAACCACTGATAGTTCCTTTGCCCATCCTTTAAATCTTTCTGAATCCTAGTCAGTGGTTTTCAGTTATAATGCTCAGTGACAGACTTGGTTAACCAGCTTGTTCAAATGGTGGCACCAGTGGAAATGCTCAATGGTTATTGATGCCAAAACTTCCCTCCCACTAACCTTTCTCAGATACGTTCCCTCTTATTTGACAAACTGACATTTGTGCTTATCTACCCTCTTAACCATTCACTCTCCGAGTAGTGTACCAAGATGCAACTCACAAGATTTCTCCTTCATCTCCTCTAATCTTGTAAGCTTTACAGTTCAGAAGGACAAGAACAGAGGCCACATGGTAAAAATCAACAATTGCATGTTTCCCTCCAAATTCTATGTTTCTGTGAACTAGAAATAAATTACAGTCGCATTATTATTACTGCAGCAAAATAGCCAGCAGCATTGTGGGTGTGCCTGCACCACATGATCTTCTCAAGTGCAATTAACGACACAGAATAAATGCTGGCTTTAACGGCAATGCCCACATCCCATGAAAGCATATAAGAAATAGTCACTGATTAAAAAAAGGTTAATGCCATTCAAAGAATTTAAGTACAGAGTTCAAATTGAAAAGTTCTCTCATAATTTCTGGACTGGAAGTGAGAGCAGAGCTCTGACTTTTGAAATCTGTCTCTACAAAGCACTGAGAACTATTCTGTAGCGCTACTGCTCCATAAATTACCTCTTCTGTGGATAAAAGGATTCTTGGTGTTTGAGTGACACACTGCACCTTGTACTCCATGGAGCTTAGGAGGGAGAGCAATGCATCAAGTATCCTTCGGGTTCCATGCCTGACAACCTCAGGATCATTATGTACCTGCTAAAATTGGTCCTTGTTCTAAGAATTTAGCCCTCTTTGTTCCCAAGAATTATTCTAAACCAGTCCTTGGGTTTGGTTCCTGACAGGCTTCCTACCTTGTAACCTTTATGAATTCATTCAAAACTTCTTCATATTCTAGTTCCATTCAACCACCTCTCCTAGAATCTCTACTGTGTGGAAGCAGATCATTTGGCCCATCGAAACTACACCAACCCTCCAAAGAACATCCCACCGGGAACCATTGCCCTACCCTGTAACCCTGCATTCCCCATAGACAATCCACCTAACCTGCGGGAGAAAACCCACATAGACACGGGGAGAATGTGCAAACTCCACCAAGACAGTCGCTCGAGGGTGGGATCGAACCTGGGTCCCTGCTGCTGTGAGGCAGCAGTGCTAACCACTGAGCTACTGTGCCACTCCTGTACTTGCTGATCTCCTCATATGATCAAACCTTGACTTTATAACTCTAATCCTTGTTTTTAAATCCCTCCACGGCCTTGTCTCTCCCTATCTGTTCTCTATTCCCTACTTCACCACTCCAAAACCTTCGCACTCTTCCAATGCTGGGAGAAAGTGAGGACTGCAGTTGCTGGAGATCAGAGTCGAAGAGAGTGTGGTGCTGGAAAAGCACAGCTGGTCAGGCAGCATCCGAGGAGCAGGAGAATTGATGTTTCAAGCATAATCTCTTCATTCCTGATGAAGAGCTTCTGCTTGAAACATCGATTCTCCTGCTCCTCGGTTGCTACCTGACCAGCTGTGCTTTTCCAGCACCACAATCTTCGACTCTTCCAATGCTGATCATTTGCACAAGCTTGATTTTAATTGTCTCATGCTGAATAGAGAACATTGAGAACAAGGCAGTCAGCCCATAGCAAGCAATAGGAAAGAAATATATTTTTGTTTAACTGCTGGAAATGTGGACACTGAAACAGAAAAATTGATTTGATCCCTGACCTTTGAAGAATCCTAGCAGTTGTAATCATTGATTGGATGTTAACGCACGTCAGACAGCAAGGAAAGCAGAGAAAGACTAGAATCTGTGCAGCAATCTTTTGTTGTGATAATGGTGGTGGAGTCCATCCGCAAATGACAGACATACAACACTGCCACACAATTGTGCCAGGCCTCTTGAATGATACCATGCTGCAGATTTCAAGTACAGGATCATAATTAGAGGCACACAGTGTTCCGACACAGCTCCTCCTTACCAACATATGGGGAACAGATGTTTTCCTGTCTACCTCTGAATGTGTCAAACCCACTCGCTTAGATAAAGTTTGTCAAATGAATATACTGTGGAAGAAAACAGCTTAAGGTGTTTTACTATGTTTTGAGAAGAAATCGATGTCAAAGACACAACAGCCAGTGGTTGGGTGAAAGGGTGTGGGTTAGGAGGAGAATGTAGAAGTGGAACAAAGAAACTAGAGGAGGATGGATTGGAGGACTCAAAAGAGTTGACAGAAAGTTGGTGGAGGAAGGCCATACAGGAACTTAAACTAAAAGGTGAGAGTTGAGGCACTGGGGACGAGGATCGAGCGTAAAATATCAAAGACAGACAGAGGGTGATACGGGTATGGAATGAGCTGCCAGAGGAAGTGGTAAAGGCTGGTACAATTGCAACATTTAAGAGGCATTTGGATGGGTATATGAATAGGAAGGGTTTGGAGGGAAACGGACCGGATGCTGGCGGGTGGGACTAGATTGGGTTGGGATATCTGGTTGGCACAGACGGGTTGGACCGAAGGGCCTGTTTCCATGCGAGACATCCCTAAGACTCTATGACAGAGATGATGTGTATGTGTGATCCAAGATGTGCTTGAAGCCTGACATACCCTTGGAGAGAGCCCAGGTGGTATCTCTGCGGTGGGATAGACCCTATAGTTTTGCAAAGTATGTGCCTAAACCCAAATAAGCCTACAAAGACTGCTTCATTTCAGTTATGTTGCTGAAGATCCAATTTGTCTCACTGCAGAATGATCTTCCCAATCTATGATGCGGAGGAGCCACTGTTGGATTGGGGGTGGACAAAGTTAAAAATCACACAACACCAGGTTATAGTCCAACAAGTTTATTTGGAAGCACTACCTTTTGGAACACTGCTCCTTCATCAGAAAACCACCTGATGAAGGAGGAGTGCTCCAAAAGCTAGTGATTCCAAATAAGCCTTTTGGACTATAACCTGGTGTTGTGTGATTTTTGTAACTTCCCAATCTAGTTACACACAGATTACTTGTTCCTGGGCTCAAGGCAGCTGGTCAGTGGATGAAAACTATCCGTTGTTGTTACCACAAGGTAAGTACAGAAAGTTTATTTATTAATTTTGCAGGTTTTACATGGATGTTGATGTGAGGTAAATGATTAACTGTACCGTTTCTCTGATAGTAACTGCTGAGTCTGAATAAAAAGAGCTATACTTTGATGATGTCAGAACAAGATGGAACCAGTACCAAAGTATTTGGGTCTCAGCCAGGTTCTCTCCCAGCTTCGCTCATGTACTATTTAATAGAACCTGCTAATGTTCATTCACCTAAATGTCAATGCAATCTTGCCTCGGTTAGAGGTCTACTGTATATGTCTTGTGCATTCTAACTCAATGCTTCTTAAACTGTGTATCACGACACACCTTAGGGTCACAAACCAACATGAGCTCCCTTCTGTCAAGATAATTCCCCACAGCAGAACTGAGGACCAGGCAGCATCTGCCTCTGCTCTTGACTAGCTCTCTGCCCAGTCTGAGCCATGGTGGAGAAGAGCAATGGAATCATTAGGGGACCAGGGAGACACCATTAATTCTGTAGGCCAAATGAGAAGCTACTGGTCCATAGTTTATGTCGTGGGACAACAGCTGGCTGACTCATCAAGGTGACAGGACTGGATTAATGGTCACTCTCATTATAAGGCCATATGCATTACATTGGTTGATTGATCTCCTCTTTTCTTGGGGATTATGGACAGCAGGACCTTTATTAAGCCTCCCCAACCAAGAAGCAGAAGGAAAGGACCTTCACTGAGTTTCTTTTTTCAGTGGGGAATATGGAGAGCTTGATCAACATCAACATAAATATATGAAATATTAACATTTATGCAAAGTAGATTAAAGTACAGATTTTCATATTATGTACATGTATCTATTATATATAGATGGAGAATGTGCAACCTTTACTTATTGTATAGGCAACATTACCAAGCTGCTTTATTTGATGCTTTGTTTTTACTAGGGTATGAAGTAACATTAATTTTGAATGTTAAAATGGGTTCACATTACAAAAATTGTTTGGGAAGCACCGTCTTAACATATTCATCAGGACATGCACAAATGGCACTGATATTAAGCCTACCCACTGTATGAAACTCTGCTACATAATGATATTGAGTATTTCCACTGAAGTTGAGCAGTATAGAGAAGAATTTTAATGAGTTTAGCTGCTGCATTATGGTCTTAAAACTGAGACTTTGGGTTCAGCAAATAGAAATTCTGACAGGGACATTGATTGCTACTTCTTGGACACAGCATCAAAATAAAGAGCATCAACTTTCCAGTGTTGTCTCTTGCAACCTAACGATACCAAAAATATGCAAGTCTTCCTAATAACCACCTAAAAATTAATATATTTTTTACATGGGGCTGAATACATGTTTCAGGTCCTTTCCCGGAAACTTACTACGAATGCAAGGAACTTTGAACGCTGCCAGCAAAAATAAAAGTATATTCTTTTAAATTTTCCTTCATGGAGAGTAAGGAGAAAGTGAAGATTGCAAATTCTGGAGATAAGAGTCAGGAGTGTGGTGCTGGAAAAGCACAGCAGGTCAGGCAGCATCCGAGGAGCAGGAGAATCGACGTTTCGGGCATAAGCACTTATGCCTGAAACAAATATTCTCCTGCTCCTCAGATGCTGCCTGACCTGCTGTGCTCTTCCAGCACCACGCTCTCAACTTCATGTGGAGTAAGAGTGTTTTTCTAGACTCCATAGCATTGCTACACATAGTACAGGTACAGACAACAACAACAGCTAGACCCTTTTCCACTCATCGAAACCTCCTACTCAAAGCTTAATTCAAGGCTAATGGTGGTGAAACATCTGCTAAATTGTCCTTGTGAAATGTGAACTGCCTCTGTATGCTCAAATAATATCTCCAGTTCAGCAACAATATGTTGGTGAGATTTGAACCTGAACTCACTGACTCTTGGATCATTATTGCAATGCATGAAAGATGGACCAAAATTAATTTATAACAGTGCCCTGTATAATTAACAACATGCTTTTGCAACAATTTGGCATTTTTTAACAGAGTAGAACATTCCAAGGTGCTTCCCAAGCATGTTATTGAACAGAATCTGGCACCAAGCCAAAGCAGGACAAATGGTCAACAATTTATTCAAAGAAGGAGCTGTTAGGGTACCCCCAAACGGATAGTAGAGAGATAAATGGACAGAAAAGTTGATGGAGGGAATTTCAGAACTTCGAGCCTAAGCAACTGAAGGCATAGAAGAGACTGTAAAGGTATGGAAACCAGAATTGTATAAGGCCAGAACTGGAGGAGTGTGGGACATTACAGAGATGGAAAGGGTTAAATGAGACCACAGACTGATCTGAATACCTGGATGAGAATTTTAAAATCATGGTGTTTCTGGACTGGGAGCAAATCCAAGTCAGGGCTGCTGGGTATTGTGTGAGGTAATGGTTTTGAAAAGAGTTGATATTGAAACTGCATAAAGCTCTGTCCAATCTAATGATTTCACAGAGTCTTTAGTCGGAGAGGTGGCAGTCTAGCATGGGGTCCTGATGGAAACTGATATCTCACGTTTGGTTTCTCACAGTTCCTATCATTATGCCCAACCAGTCAATGTAACTTGTATCAATATATTTTTTAATCAACCTGTTCAGAGATGTTTTTACACACCTCTGGAAGGGGTAGGACCTGAACCCAGGCCTCCTAGCCCAGATGTAGGGACACTGCAAGAACCCATACTTATACTTATTACCATCATGCAATTGACTGTATGTAGTTACTAAGATAAGAGTCTCTTCTCATTAAGAGTCAGTCGTGGGATACCTCTACCACTAATCTGAAGATAGACTTTTGGAGTCAGCACAGAAAGGAGAATTGGCATTGTTGTAGCCCAACCACACATCATCGGTAAATGGCACTACAATATATGACATGGTGATCAGTCATGGGGATTGTTGATTAAATTCCTCAAGGGAACAGTGGTGGTAAGATCCAGTCAATGCAGAAGGACACATTCAATATCACATGAAAAAGACACAGTCAGTCAGCAGTTGAAAGCATGTTAACAGAGAAGCAGCTAGCAGCACTTATGGAAGCAGCAGCAGGGCAGAGCAGATTTCCAGAAGAAAAACATCACCTCACAGCTGGTTGGAGACAATGGAAAACATGGGTGAGGAAGTGAGTAAAATCCATTCATACCGGGAAATGAGAGCTCTTTCAGAGAAGGATTGGCCAGGGCAGTTCTGAGCTGCAGGTGTAAAAGGTGTAAATCTCTGTGGGGCAGGCAGACAAACTTTAAAATAATAGCGCCAAAGAACACACTGGGAAGGAAAGGAGTCAAACTTATGAATATTGCTGCCATTCTGAACAGGCTTCTTGAGGCATGGCTACAGTAGACAGGGCAGCACATTAATTTATATTGGAAAAGCTGCAGAGTGACAAAGGGCAACTGAAACTATTTTGAGGCCAAAGTCCATTGGGAGAACTAATTTGAAGAATTTTAAGATTGCGATTAGTCTGGGACATTCATAAATGGTGATGTCTACAGGAAGAGTTACAAATTATAAATAGGGATGATCAACCCACAGAGGTCTATTTTAAAAGTTGTGCAAGGGGTGGGTGTGCATTGTGGTTTAGACTGTGAAAGATGGGAAATCGAGTATTATTTTTGTGACTCAAAATGGCAAAGGATTGCGGCAACAAAATACTTTTCATTGTATCTTTCTAGATTTTTGTGACAATAACTAACTCATACTCATGTGTAGATGCCAATATCCTTAAGTGGCAGATGGAGTTCACTTAGTTCCATGAGAACAACTACTCAAATCAAACTGTTGATAACTGACTGGTAAATGGGCAACCGATAGAAGATTTCATTGGACTTCTTAGACTCATGGTGGAACCCCAAAAGATGAAATGACCTACTGAGGATATCTATATTAGCATCAGAGAATTGTTTCATACTGCCAGTAAGAAGATCACAGACTTTCCAGGTGTTGTGGAAACATTTTTCATTCTTATCCTCACTGAAAGCAATTCAGATAATAAAACTCAACAGGGTTTACCAAAAGAAGCAAATACAGAGAAAAACAATGGGCAGTACAATCCACTTAAACTCATTAATGAATCTTTAACTGTAGTTTCTCAGTGAGTAAAATAGTACACTGAACAAATTAGAATAGTAGATTTAACCTTGATGCCAGATAACAACAAGTTCAATATCAAAATTTCAATTCTTCATCTTTTAAAGCACTACCAGCTTCAATGTCAAAGATTATGATGAGTTAAGATCAAACTCCAGTATCATAGAATTATAGAGTCTCTAGAGTGTGGAAACAGGCTATTCAGCCCATCAAGTCCATTCTAAGCCTCTGAAGAGCATCCCACCAAGTCCCCTCTACCCTATCCTTTTAACCCTGCATTTTCCATGGCTAATCCATCTAGCCTGCATATCTCTGGACACAATTGGCAATTTAGCATGTCTATCCACCTAATCTGCACATCCTTGGACTGTGGGAGGAAACTGGAGCACCCAGAGGAAATCCCCAAGACACAGGGAGAATGAGCAAACTCCACACAGACAGTACCCCGAGGCTGGAATCAAACGCGGGTCCCAGTGCTAACCACTGAACCACCATGCTGCCCATCTAACACTACTGAGGATGTGAAAACATATCACCCACCAGTAAGATTACCCAGAGAGTGAATCAAAATGTTCAACTTAATCAACAAGTTGAATTAAAGAGCTTGCATACTTCAACACAGATGTATCAGCAGACTGAGAGCGAAGATTTTCTTGAACAAAATGGAAATGAACATAATGCAACTTTGTGGAAGTCAGACTAACATCCACAGATTTAGTTTATGGTCAAAAAGAAGAAACTATTTAAACTGAAAAACCAAGATATTCTGAGGAAGAAAATATAGGTATTTCACATTTAAAATTGGCCTGTTTAGAATATTTTTTCATGTCAATGCTGCTTATTTTTTAGTCATAGAGTCATAGAGATGCACATCACGGAAACAGACCCTTAGTAAAACACGACCATGCTGACCAGATATTCCAACTCAATCTAATCTCACCTGCCAGCGCCTGGCCCATATCCCTCCAGACCCTTCCTATTCATATACCCATCCAGATGCCTTTTAAATATTGCAATTGTACCAGCCACCACCACTTCCTCTGGTATCCCATTCCACACACGCACCACACTCTGCATGAAAAGGTTGTCCCTTAGGTCTCTTTTATATATTTCCCCTTTCACCCTAAACCTATGCCCTCTAGTTCTGGACTCCCCCACCCTAGGGAAAAGACCTTGTCTATTTATCCCATCCATGCCCCTCAAGATTTTATAAACCTCTATAAGGTCACTCCTCAGCCTCCAACATTCCAGGGAAAACAGCCCTATCCTAGTCAACCTCTCCCTATAGCTCAAATCCTCCAACCCTGGCAACATCCTTGTAAATCTTTTCTTAACCTTTAGGAAGGAGACCAGAATTGCATGCAATTTTCCAAAAATGCCCTAACCAACATCCTGTACAGATGCAACATGACCTCCCAACTCCTGTACTCAATACTCTGACCAATAGAGGAAAGCATACTAAACGCCTTCTTCACTATCCTATCTACCTGCGACCTACTTTCAAGGAGCTACAAACTTGCGCTCCAAGGTCTCTTTGTTCATCAACACTTCCTAGGACCTTACCATTAAGTGTATAAGTCCTGCTAAGGTTTGCTTTCCCAAAATGCAGCACCTTGCATTTATCCATCTGCCACTCCTCAGCCCATTGGCCATCTGATTATGATCCCATTGTAATCAGAGGTAACTTTTTTTGCTATCCACTAAACCTCCAATTTTGGTGTCATCTGCAAACTTACAACTATATCTCTTATGCTCACATCCAAATCGTTTATATAAATGAAGAAAAGTAGAGGATCCAGCACCAATCCTTGTGACACTCCACTGGTCACAACCCTCCATCACCACCCTCTGTCTTCTACCTTTGAGCCAGTTCTGTATCCAAATGGCTAGCTCTCCCTGTATTCCATGAGATCTAACCTTGCTAACCAGCCTCTCAAGGGGAACCTTATCGAAGGCCTTTCTGAAGTCCATATAGATCACATCTACTACTCTGCCCTCATCAATCCTCTATGTTGCTTCTTCAAAAAAACTCAATCAAGTTCATGAGACATGATTTCCCACGCACAAAGCTATGTTGACTATCCCTAATCAGTCCTTGCTTTTCCAAATACATGTACATCCTGTCCCTCAGGATTCCCTCCAACAACTTGCCCACCACCAACATCAGGCTCACTGGTCTATAGTTCCCTGGCTTGTCCTTACCACCTTTCTTAAACAATAGCACCTCGTTAACCAACCTCCAGTCTTCTGGCACCTCACCTGTGACTATCAATGTCACAAATATCTCAGTAAGAGGCCCAGCAATCACTTCCCTAGCTTCCCACAGAGTTCTAGGGTACACCTAATTAGGTCCTGGGGATTTATCCACTTTTACGCATTTCAAGATATCCAGCACTTCCTCCTCTGTAATATGGACATTTTTCAAGATGTCTTCATCTATTTCCCTACATTCTACATTTTCCATGTCCTTCTCCACAGTAAACACTGATACAAAATACTTGTTTAGTATCTCCCCCCCCCCCCCCCTCCTGTGGCTCCACACAAAAGCCACCTTGCTGATCTTTGAGGGGCCCTATTCTCTCCCTAGTTACCCTTTTGTCATTAATGTATTTATAAAAACCCTTTTGATTCTCCTTAATCCTAATTGCCAAAATGATCTCATGTCCCCTTTTTGCCCTCCTGATTTCCCTACTGCCTTTATACCCTTCTAAGGATTCCCTCAATCTATCCTGTCTATACCTGACATATGCTTCCTTCTTTTTCTTAACCAAACCCTCAAATTCTCTATACCTACCAGCCTTCCCTTTCACCCTGACAGGAATATACTGTCTCTGGACTCTTGCTATCTTATTTCTGAAGGCTTCCCAATTTCCAGCCATCCCTTTACCTGCGAACATCTACCGCCAATCAGCTTTTGAAAGTTCTTGCCTAATACTGTCAAAATTAGCATTCCTCCAATTTAGAACTTCAACTTTTTGATTGTGTCTATCTTTTTCCATCACTATTTTAAAACTAATAGAATTATGGTCGCTGGCCCCAAAGTGCTCCCCCACTGACACCTCAGTCACCTGCCCTGCCTTATTTCCCAAGAGTAGGTCAAGTTTTGCACCTTCTCTGGTAAGTACATCCACATACTGAATCAGAAAATTTTCTTGTACATACTTAACAAATTCCTTTCCATCTAAACCCTTCACACTCTGGCAGTTCCAGCCTACGTTTGGAAAGTTAAAATCCCCTACCACAACCACCATATTATTCTTATAGATAACTGAGATCTCCTTACAAATTTGTTTCTCAATTTTCTGCTGACTATTAGGGGGGTTTATAATACAACCCAATAAGGTGATCATCCCTTTTTATTTCTCAGTTCCACCCAAATAATTTCCCTGGATATATTTCCTGGAATATCCTCCCTCAATACAGCTGTAATGCTATTCCTTATCAAAAACACCACTCCCCCTCCTCACTTGCCTCCCTTTCTATTCTTCCTGTAGCATTTGTATCCTGGAACATTAAGCTGCCAGTCCTGTACATGCCTGAGCCACATTTCTGTAATTGCTATGATATCCCAGTCCCATGTTCCTAACTATGCCTGTTATCCCTTTTAAAAGAGACTTTAAAGTAACAGGGACGTTAAATCACTTCTGCATTAGCAGACATGTGTATGCATGTCTTCACACTATACACATCCATTGAGCCCAGCAACTGGCATAATTTTGCCAGTTCAAGGGAACTTCTATGATGCAGGTACCATGACATCAAATGTATAATCTTGAATCTCCATTTTCAGTACATCTCTATGACTCTAATCTGTATAAAATATATCATAGAAACAAAGACAGAAACTCCTGGAAAAGCTCAGCAGGTGGAGAGAAATCAGAGAGTTAACATTTTGGGTCCAGTGACCCTTCCGCAGAACTTAGTTTAAAAAATATATCTTAATTTGAAGCTTCTTTGAGCTGCTTCTTCTGCTGTTCAGGCACTGCACAGAAACTTCTGCAAAAGAAGTCATACAGGATACAGTATGGAACTTACAGGAGCTAATTTTGCTGGTGAACTGCTGTTTCTATTGTACATGAGTGAGGAGTCTTTCTCAGTCAGTGAGAGAACAGACAAGGATAAGGAGTAATTTTAAAGTCCCTTCTTACAGACCTGTGCTGAAAACTCTTTGCAACATGAGCCCAGCAAGTGTTGGCAGTGAGCCTGTGGCTGTAAAGAGATCAAGGGAAATCATTTGCTGCGTGGCAACATTGCATTTTTAAAGTGCTTTGAAGCAGGAGAATGGGTACTCAATATTGCCAGAGTACTTAAGCTAGCCCCTACGACAGTGAGCAAAATCTGTGCAAATGTTGACAAAATCAAGCAAAGTGTGCAAAGTGTTATATCTTGAAGTGCTGGCAGCGTGAGTCGATCTAGCATCACGGGGAATGTGGAGAGACTCTTGGCAGTCTTGATCAAAGACCAAAACAAGCGCCAGATGCTTCTCAGTTTGATGGTGATCCAAGAAACAGCCCAAAGCTTGCAAGAGACCTGACAAAATGAGCAGGGTGCAATTTCACCATTAGGGAGCTTCAGTGCTAGTAATAAATGGTTCAACAATTTTAAGAAGCATACATACTTCCTCAACATTAGAATATTTGCTTAGGCAGCTAGTGCGGATACTTCCTTCAAATGTATTTGAAGAACGTGGCTACTCAGCGAAACAACTTGGACAAAATGGGTCTCTCTGGAAATGTTTGCTTCAGTGAATGTACACTCTGCAAGAGGAGAAGATGGCATCAGAATTCAAAGTTACCGAAGGGTCTCTTAACTATTTTGGGAATACTGCAGGAATTTTCAGGTTAAGTCCTTAGAGATTTACCAGTCTGAGACACCACAGACATAAAATCAAATTTTCAAAATATTGCTCCTGTTGGACAATTGCCCAGCCTTGATGAAGTCTCTGAGAATATGGTGATGTTTTTCTTGCCAGCTTTACATTACTTCATTGGCACAGTACATGGATAAGAGATCAAAGCAACAGTCAAAGCCTCTTACCTTTGCAGTACTTTCTTGCAACTCATCACTGCAATAGATGGCAACAATGTACCACCAGGAAGGGAACTTTGACATCGGCTACAACATTCTCAAGGGCATTGACAATATTGTTGATTTTCAGGATGAAGTTACATTGACATGCTGGAACACGGTGAGGCAGAGATTAGGGCTCAAGCATGTTAATGACCAAGAAAAATCTCAGGACATTGTCCCTGAAGTTATAACATGAGATCACCATCTTGGTGAGGCAGGCCGGCTTTGATGAAGAGAGTGAGGCAGACGCGTTGGAATTGCTCAAATCTCTGAGAAGGATTGTCCAACATTAATTGTCCTGGAATCAATGAGGCAAAGAGGAAAACAATGCTGAAACACCACCATCCATTTAGAAATAACTGGCAAGAGTTTTCCAACTTGTGCATAATGTAATGGAAATGCACATAGGGAATGACCTGAACAGAGAATATAGTGTCAGAGCGAGCAGATTGATGCCATTAACCATTACAAGAAGTTACATACAGAGGAGCATACAAATATATAAAATAGTAGTACAAGTAGACCACTTGGCCCTCAAATCTTACTCCATTCAGTAAGATCATGACTAATCTATTTATGTTTCAAATTTCAAATTCCCATCTATCGCTAATAAATCACAATTCCTCTGCCTTAAAGAATCTATTTATCTTTGCCCTAAAAATATTCATTGACCCCTACCTCAACCTGTTCTGAGATCAGGAGATCCAAAGGCTCTATATGAAATAATATCTCACCATTGGCCTGAAAGGGTGACCCCAAATTGTAAAACAGTGCTTCCTAATTCTGGAATGACCTGCAAGAGGAAACACCTTTTCCACATTCACATTGCCAAACTAACGAGGATTGTACACACTTCAATCGAGTCGCCCCTCTCCAACCTATCCTCATCAGACAGTTCATTCATTCCTCTCAGTGTGCTCCATATTTCTATCATCCTTTGGGTGAAAACATTTATTCTCAGATCTCCTCTAAATGATTTACTCCTCAACTTAAACTTGTTCTATCTGGTCTTAGAACATCTGACATGGGGAACAAATTCTCACAATCTGCCCCATCTATCCCTCTTATAATTTTGTATACTTGAATCAGATCCACTCCCCCCAACCACCTCTGCTCCAAGAAAAACAAACCCAGCCTATTCAATCTCTCCTCGTAACTGAGATATTCCATCCCAGACAACATCCTGGTGAAACTCCTCCGTACCATCTTCAGTGCAATCACGTCCTTCCTATAGTGTGGTGACCAGAACTGCCCACAGTACTCCATCTGTGGCCTCACCAATGTTATATAAAGTTGTAACAAGATTTCCTTGCTCCTATATTCTACATCCCGGCTAATGAATATCCCACATGCCTTCTTCATCAATCTGTCTGCCTGTGCTAACACCTCCAGGGATCTATGGACTTGTTCACTAAGTTTCCTTTGTTCCTCATAATCCTGAGGAACCTACCATTCATTGTATGTATCCATCCCATATTAAACCTCCCAAAATGCACCACTCTGCACTTATTAGCACTAGATTTCATCTGCCATTGTTCCACCTAATTTACCAGCTGATCAATATCAGACTGTATCCTGAGACTATTCTCCTCACTATCACCAACACCAACACCAACAATTTTTGTGTCATCAACAAACTTACTAATTATACCTTCCAATTTCATATCCAAGTCATGAATATACATACAGCCAGTGTCCCAGCATCAAACCCTGTGGTCCACTGCTGGTCACAGGCTTCCAATTACAAAAACAACCTTCCACCATCACCCTTTGCCTCCTATCTGTAAAAGCCAATTTTAGATCCAGTTTGGCAACTTGCCTTGGATCCCATGGCTCATACCTTTTGGACCAGCCTTCCAAGTGGGACCTTGTCAAAAGCCTTAGTGAAATCCAGGTAAGCCAAAACAACTGCACTACCCTCATCAATATATTTAGTCGCCTTTTCAAAACACAATTTGATTCCTCTGACAGGACCCCCCTCCAACAAATCTGTGATGACCATCCCTGCCTTCTTAAAGAGTTAATTAATTTAATTAAGGTCATCTCTCCTTTCCACCATCTGACTTAGTTATAACTTGAACATTTTTTATGTGAAGACAGATGCAAAATTTTATTTCATTTCATCCACCAATTCTTTATTATCTGCTAGAAACACCCCCTTCTCAGTCCGTAGAGGATCAACGCAAATTTTGCTTCCTCCCTATCTCCCTTTTTAACTATCTGAGAAACTTTTAGCTATCCATTTTTACATTTCGCGCTCGCTTCCTCTCATACCGTAATATCTTCGTCATGATTAACCTTTCAGTCATTCATTGCCATTCTTTATTTTCTAACTAATCATCTGATCCATCATTCATCTTCTCACAGTTAAATGCTTTTCCTCTAAGTTGATTCTTTCTTGAACTTCTTTTAAAAAACTACAGATGGGAGGATGCTCTCTTTAGAATCTATGATTAGAATTGTCTTATTCTGAATATTCTGATACATCCCCTTAAATGTCTGCCCCAGTGCCTCTGTTGATCTATCCCTTAGCCCAGTACCTCAACATTCAGGTAGCTCAACATTTCTGCTCTTTTGGTTACCCTCGTATAGGTTCAAAATATTACTGTTAGCCCCAATCTTCTCCTTTTCAAACAAAATGTAAAATTCAATCATATCATGGTTGCTGCTGCCTTGGAGGTGCTTCAATCCTGAGCTCATTAATTTATCCTGTCCAACTACATGATACCAAGTCTGTTATAATCTGCTCTCTGGTCAGGTTCAAAGACTGCTGCTTTTCTAAGAAACAATCTCAAAATCATTCCATGAACTGTGAATCATCTAAACTAATATTGCCAATTTGAACTTTCCACGATTATAGCCACATATGACTATTGCTGTCACTTTATCATAAGTACTCAATATTTCTTTTTATATACTTCATCCCTCCTTGCTGTTTCCTGTTTGGAGGTCTGTAATTCACTCCTGCTTGTGCTTCTTTCTCTTATCATTCATCATCTCCAACCAGACAGACTCTATATCCTAATCTCTAACTATTATACGCATGTCGTTCTTAATTTACTTTGTTATGAATGCTACACATAATAGATATCGAGCCTTGAATTCTGTTCTTTTTGTTATCTTTGTAGCATTTTGTCCTGATTGTTGATGTATTTCTTGGGTTGTTTTCTCTGCCCTTACCTGCCCTTTACTGACCCTCATTTTCCTTTTTACTATTTTCTTCTCTTACTTTGTCCCCAGTCTTTGGTGTTCCACATCTTTCCAAATGCAATCTCTATATCCACATTATTTAGTTGAGAATTTTCACTACTTCCTTAGTTATGCAGTTCACAAGCAGTATCTCATCCCAATGGTACAGTCCAGTGCTGTTACCATGGTCTTCAAGCTGGAACTTCTCCCACACCAGTCTTTCAGCCATGCATTCATTTCTCTAAATTTGTGTACCCTATGCTAATTTGCATGCAGCTCAAGTAATAATCCGGAAAAAATACAGCCTTTGAGGTTCTGCTTTTTGAGCTAGTGTCCATCTTCTCATAATTTCTATGAAAAACCTCTTTTCTAGTTCCACCTATGTTGCTGGCACCCAGATGGATCATGATCACTGCAATTTTCTTTTCAGCATATTTCAGGAATGCAACCTTATCTTTAAGTGAGCACGTAAGTTGGATTTATTTCAACAGAGAAGCCATCTACCATGATGGACATTTATGAGATTAAAGGTCTTAAATGAAATTATGGTACAACTACCTGTGTTTTTACAGGAAGAGTTTCTCTGCAAAGAAAATTCAGGATATTAAGGATTCTACAAATAAGGTAATATATGTTTCTAGTGTATGAACTAGGAATCCTGCAGTTGTTAACTCATCTTGATACTTCTCAAAGCTTGTCCATCATCTACAAGACACAAATCAGGAGGGTAATGGAATACTTCCCACGTGCCTGAATGGGTGCAGCTCTAGCAGCACTCAAGAAGCTTGATGCCATCCAGCACAAAGCAGTCCTCTCGATTGGCACCACACCTGTAAGCATCCACTCCCTCGACCACTAATGCTCAGTGGCAATGCGCACGGTGTATGAGATGCACTGTAGAAATTTATCAATGGTCCTTAGACAGCGCCTTCCAAATCTGTGATCACTTCCATCTTGAAGGACAAGTGCAGAAAATACATGGGGATACAACCACCTGCAAGTTCCCCTCCAAGCCACTCAGCATTCTGACTTGGAAATATATCACTGTTCCTTCACTGTCTCTGGGTCAAAATTCTGAGACTCCTCCCTTGTCAGTCAAAGACTGCAGCACTTCAACAAGACAGCTCACTACTAACTTCTCAAGGGCAATCAGGGATGGATAATAAATGCTGGCCAGCCAGCGGCACGCACATCCCATCTATGAAGGATATCCACGAGACGAAAGATCGTCCAGTGGAGAAATGGTTCACAGATCAGTCAAGGTCAAGGACAGAATCAACATCAACAAACCTCAAACAGAAGATGAACCAAACTTCCAAGCTCAATGAGAACATGCTGTGGAAGAATTGTGAAATCTCAGAGACTTGAGTCAGAGATGGAGTAGTGGTAAAGGTAACTATGACAAAATACGTGAACATGTAAGTGTTAACCATGGGAAAAAAAAGCTTGGGAAGTGCAAATGGTAAGGGTTCTGAAGGAGTTCATGCTGAAGCTGTATAAAGCTCCATGCAATCTGATGACATCACAGTCTTTGGTGAAGAAGAAGCAGACTAGCATGGAGCTTCAATGGCGACTGATGTGCCATCTCTGGCTCTGAAAGCTTATATACCTAAATAGTCAGTGTAACTTGCAGTCAATGCTATCAGGCAACATACTATGGAGTTGTAATGAAAAGTGCACATTTTTATTAAGAGACAAAAGTGATATATCCTCTACCACTGTGAATCAGATTGGCCTTAGATTCAGATTAGAAGGGAGTTTACCCTCTTCTGTGCTCAGCTGTCTGTCTCGAGGGAGAAGGTAGTGCCCAGTGTCATGATGGAGGTCTTTAGAAATCAGTAGGCAACACAGGGCCTGGGGTGGATCATCATGCCAGACATCATTATTTTGATCTGGTTTTGGTATGTTTAATTATATTTCTGAAAGTTTCTGTTAGCCATTTGATTTTGTTCCTGTAACAGTGTGCTACCATGGGCTATTAAAATTTGTTTCAGAAAACCCATCTAGATTTGGTTCAATTTGATCAACTGCTTATTTACTTAAAATGATAGTGAGGAGGATTAGTGAAAACATCTGACCTCAACCCCAAGTTATCAATGGTTGATGCCATTTAAAAATGGGAGATACTGGAAGGGAGAAATTATTATTTGGTTGTATTTGACTGGGATACCTCAGTGACATTTTCAGCTAGAGTTGCTGTCGTAACAGAGCACTGACAAGAGTTGAGAACTGTGAATGCAGAAAGTAGCAGTATAGTACTTCTGTTGTGTGGTGAAGGCAGTCATGTACTGACTGAGTTCCAGATTATGATCAGTCTTTTGCAAATAGGGCCTTCCCCTTATTCGTCAACCTGTCAATCAATATCCAGAATGGAATAATTACAGCAGATTAATCAAGTGTCTGATAAAATAGCTGTCATAATTAAACACTCCCAACTTAATCCGATTCTCTTTCCAGGTGAATGAGTGGAAGTTGTAATATCATTTGTAACTATGGTTTCAGCATTTTGGGCACAGTTCAAGTTCTGTTTGTGCTGTCTCTAGGAGTGGTGTATAGCAACACTTACAAGTGGGTGATTTATTAATGCCTCAATGTCATTAGGTCAATATACTCAGTCAAGTGATCAGAAGATCACTGCTCACTGATTTAATGAAAGCAGTACCATAACAGAAGTACAGTGCCAAATGTGAGTTGTCTTTCTAGATCTGTACAGGTGTGGCTTTTGTTTACAGTAGTCGAATTAGCTTTTGGAAAATAAACCAGGTGATTTACTCGTGCTGTAAAATTATGTTCTACAGTGCTGCTCATGTCAGTGATGTGGGAGCCTAAAGGTGGTTTTCCCATCTCCACTTTGGTGAGCTGGTACACAATTCTTGAAAAGGGGTTAGCAGGAGTGTACTGGAAGCATGCGACAATTATCTTGACATTACTCAGTGTCTAATGCTGATATAACACCCGACATGCTATTTTTATCCTGTTAATGTTACCTCTTAACCACTCGCAATTGAGTTGCATTCAGCTGCATGTGATAATTTCTAACCCTCTGAAGACACTCTCGCCCCACCTACTCTGCACTGTCCATAGTGAGGAATGAATAAAACCGGCCTTGGTTTGGACAGGGCTGTAAACTTCTTAGTATTTTATCATAAACTCTAAAAATGTATGAAAGACTTAAATCAACTTAAAACCTGTTCCTGGTCACGATCAGATGCTCAGCCTCTGCACTATATGGGGACAGCAAGTCATACAGTTATACAGCTGAGAAAAAGGCCCTTCAGCCCACCCTGACTGAGCCAGTGTTTAAGAACCTATCCACTCTCATCCCTTTTACAGCACTTGGCCCACAGCCTTGTATGCTGTAGTGTTTCAAGAGATCTCTAAATGCTTAGAGAATGTTAAGATGGTTCCTACTGCTTCCACATTTTTTGACAAGATGTTCCAAATACCCATTATTCTCTGGGTGAAAAAACATCTTCCTTCAATCCCTTCTAAATCTCCTGCCCTTTTCTTTAAATCTATGCCCACAAGTTACCAAACCTTTTACTGAAGGGAAAACTCTTCCTATCTGCCTTATCTACACCCCTCATTATTTGGTGCACCTCAATCAGGTCCTCCTACAGCCTTCTCTGTTATAGGGAAAATAACCTCAGCCTATCTAGACTTCCTTCACAATTGAAACACTCAAGCCCAGGTTAATCTCCTCTGCAAAGGGCTGGATGTATGTCTTTCCCAGTAGGATGAACCCAGCACTGAGGTTAAGAAACCTTTGTTATTTGGAGGGAAGACTGCTAATGGTTTATTTACTCAATATGTATTTCATACTATAGATTCAGTGTTGGGAACATTCATTTCCAAAACTTCCTGAGCATGAAAGGAAGGCTTAACCTTCATCCAACCCATTCCCACTCCCACCAATATAATCACCTGCCTCCTTTCTGCTCACTCCTACTGCCTCTCATCATGGTTTTTTCTACTCAAAACACACATTTTCCCTTTGGTTCTTTCTATCCCAAGTGATCATGTCTTTGAGTTCCTCCTTATTCCCACTGACGGGGTCTCTCATAATACCAGCCCCTCCCCATTCTCCATTTCTCTAAGTTCATCAAACCTCTAATTGTAATTTTTCTGAACTGCACACTGTATTTCTAAAAGCTTTGAAACTTGTATTTTTGTGAACAAAAGCTCACTAAGTAGTCAAGACAGTTTGAGAGGTTTTTATTTTCCACTCATGGGACATGGGCATCACTAGTTGGGCCAGCATTCATTGTGCTTAGATAGTTGCCCTTGATAAAGTGATAGTGAGCTGCCTTCTTGAACCAGTCTGTATGCTGTGGGTTGACCCACAATGTCCTTTGAGAGGGAATTCCAGGATTTTAATCCAGTGACAGTGAAGGAATTGCGTTATATTTCCAAGTCAGGATGGTGAGTGGCTTGGAGGGGAGCTTACATGAGTGGTTGCATTTCTTGATCCTGGGACATCTCCAGAGGACTTTCTCAGGCTAGAGTTCTTGATCAACCATGTTCAGCTGCTTTATCAGTGAACTTCCCTCCATCATAGGGTCAGAACTGACATTGTTCACTCATTTGTATAATATTCAGCAACATTCGGGACTCCTTAGGAACTGAAGCAATCTATGTCCATATTTGGTAAGACATGAAAACATTCAGTTGCAAGTAATGTGCCCTGATTCCTCAACTACAAGATACAAATCAAGAATGTGAGAGAACATTCCCCACTTGCCCGGATGGGTGCAGCTCTAAAAGCATGAAAGAAGTTTGACATCATCCAGTATAAATCAGCTCGCATGATTTGCATTCCACTCAACACTTTAAAACATTTGTTCCCTTTTTCATTGAAATACAACTGCAGAAGTGCATACTATCTACATTGCAGCAATTCACCAAGCTTCCTTAAACAGCAACTTGCAAACCAGTAATCTCTAGCTCCGAGAAGAACCAAGACAGCAGACATAAGGGAGGACCACCACCTGCAAGTTCTCCTTCAAGCAACACACCATTCTGACTTGAAATCTTATCACCACTCCTTCACCGTTTCTGGGTCAAAGTCCTGGAACTGCCTTCCTAACAGCACTTTGGACTGCAGTGATTCAAGAAAGCAGCTTACCATTACAAACACAAGGGCAATTTAAGAATCGCAATAAAATGTCAGCCTTGCCCATGACACTGAGCTTCCATGCATGAACAAAATGTATAATTGACTCTCTTGTTTATGGGCCAAATATCTTGGCTGAAGTTTTGTGTTTCTGGTCTATATCTGTGATTATCACTGATACCAATGTTCATGGTACATTTACCCTTAATTAGGTCAAATTTCATATGACTAAAACAACAACAAACCTAAGGGAATCTACCAATAAACAACGATAAAGGGAAGCAAGAGCCACTAATGAAATATTAACGGCAAGACAGCACTTATTGTTAAAACAAGGAAGGAATCCAGTCCACATTCTGAAAATCCTTTTCAGTAACTTCAGATGAGAGTTGACAATGATGTTTCAAACAAAATAACCACACAACATTAACATTGTTACAATAATTATAACTTGTCAAATTGTATGTGTTTCTGTGTTTGAAATCCTTTCTGATTCCTCCCATCCAAGCTGGTTGTACTTCTAGCATGTTGCTGGGACTTCGGTACATGGGACGTCCAACAGTGATCACTCTGTTAGATGACTGACAAATGAATATCACTATTTAGAGATGGTGTTGTTACCAACTAAGCCATAGCTGACAACTACAACATATAATTTACAGAGAAAACCTGACCCTGTAGTTGTTTATTTGCTGTAGAAGTTGGTCAATGTGATTTTGAATTGAATTAAATTGAATCATTTATTGTCACATATAAAATACAGTGAAAAGTGTGTAACCTTGCCATGCATAGGTGACATTCTCTTTGTTTTCACTTAGAAAGGGGAGAAGAGTTTGACAACAGTCCACATATTCTCCAGTGATTGATATCATGTAATGCAGTCAATTGTTAAACCTGCTTGTTATAATCATACACATCACATGCTCTGGGAGCAGATCCAGGAGATTCTGTTTAGTTATGGAAACTGATGTATTTTGTTAAAAGTGTTGATAAAACCTGAACTGGAATGGGACATCAAAACTGTGCCAAACTCTGTATGCCAATTAGTGTCCATTTTTGGCTACTTTTAGTTGCATATTTGGATAAAGAAAAATATGATTCTCCCTTTTTCTGAATAGCACTGACCCAAATACTGCTCGAGCTGAGATCTACTCAGTTAGAATGTGTTAATATTCATTCAAGGGTTCCTCCATTGCATGAACTGATATTGCAATGGAATATGCAGTAAAACTAGAGCCACTTGAAAAGTTATTTGTAAAGGTAGAGCCCTTGGAATGGAGTTGACATGCTAATAACACTGTCTTAAACCATTAAATGAGACATTGAATATTAATAGAGCAAAATCTTTGCAATGTACAGCTCATTATAGCACTATCTGGCATATAATAATCGTAACAGAGCTTATGAACTCTATATGGAACTAGTTAATTAAAACACATTAAACAAAGCTTGATGTGGCTTTTTCTGTTTGCTACAATGGAAGGATATCCTGTATAATCCAAAAACTGGCTTATATTATAGCATGTTTTCCTGATAATATCCATGTTCCTATATGTAATCAATTCTCTATTTACCTAATACACTTCATGTAATGATTCACCACAACCTGCCTCCCATTGATATCACATATACCCTCACTCACTGGTCGTAGTGCTATGGAAATAAATCACATTCTGCACACATAACTCATACTGTATCAGTCACCGAGATCTGTATCAATATTACATCGTCATAGATTGATTGAGTTGTACAGTAGCCCTTCAGCCCATTGTGTCTGCACTAGTCATCAAGCACCTACCTACTCTAGTCCCGTTTTCCAGCGCTTGGCCTGTAGACTTGTATGCTTTACACTACAAGTGTTCATCTAAATAACCATCATGGATATTATACCGTTCGCATGCATCAGTATTAAATGCAAGGGATTTCCTAGGGTCGTTAGCATTTTTGCAATCAGATAAACCCATTACTTTGCTATGGCATATCATTAACAAATTGATATTTATAAAATGTGGAGTATAGATTTTGGAAAACAACATAATAAATTAATCCTGGCAGCAGGCACTTGTGCCATATTTTGCATATTCCCACAAGTTCTACTCTCCATTGTATAGCTGCCCAATTTTAATACCCAAAGAAATACTACTGATTTACCAACATGTACCCAGCTCTTCTGTTTAAAGTGTAGCAGGACACGAGTGATGTATTAAGTTTGATCTTACTCTCTCACGTTCTTGTCTCTCAGATATGCACAGTTCCACGATCCCAGTTTCCATGACATGCAACAGAACAGCCTCAGCCAGCAGAGCTTCAGGAAGACCATTGGCACAGCAACTTCTAGCTGGCAAGTCTCTAGTACAAAGCTGCCAATTCAGGCTGTTGTTTCAGCTCCAAGCATTTCAAACTTTAGTTAAACCATTGCAGCTGGCGTTTACTGCATTTGGCTGGGTAGTGTCTGATGCAGCAAACCGCATACACATCATCCTCTATCATTCAATTGTAACCATACCCTTTCATTTTTAACCATACCTTGTTCCGAAGCCATATTTCTATGGTTTGTATAATCATTGAGGAAACATTTATTCTAGGGAAAGGATGGAAAAAGAGAAGCGATTCAGTCCCGTATTCCAGTTCTGCCACGTTCAATAGAGGAAACTCATTCAGGAATTAGCTCCACAACTGGCCTTGATGGTTCATACCTCAGTCACATGAAAACTCTTCATGTGTGAGCCAAGATTGGAGATATCAACAGATTGCCTCATTGCTAACCCCATGTCTGACTTTATCAAGAGGCCATTCAAACACAATGGCAACACCGAATTCTCCTTCACCATCGATTTCTTTTGAACCATTCACCACTTCTAGACTGTGAAACTGATTATCCAGCATTGAACTTCTCTCAATTAAATATTGGAAGATCAAAACCACTTTTGTTAGCCTCCGTCACAAGCTCTGTTTGCCATCCTCTGATTGAGGCTAAATCAGACCATGGTGACCCAATTGACATTAAGATAAGCTTCCAA
Organism: Chiloscyllium punctatum; assembly: GCF_047496795.1. Lineage (NCBI taxonomy): Eukaryota > Metazoa > Chordata > Chondrichthyes > Orectolobiformes > Hemiscylliidae > Chiloscyllium > Chiloscyllium punctatum. The sequence continues at coordinate 38,135,739 of NC_092760.1, read as the reverse complement.
CCCCAGCAGTTCTCCTTCACTGACACGACATACTTCCATCTCTGTAGCAGCACCTGGCTCTGCTCCTTTCTTCTCCTCGGCATATCTGCTGCTGATGCACATCTTTACTATCTTTAGCCTCCGATTCCCTTCTAATTTACCTTCAAGTCTGCATTACCTGCAAATTCCAGCTCATCCAAAACTTACCTACCCATATCCTAACTAACACCAAGTCCTATTCATCATTGAACTTAATACTATGCAGGAATTCAAAATGGCGCTGGATTGGGGTGACATTCAAACCTTTTCACTACTTTACTGTATTATTACTGTAAAATCTAAGTGAGAATAAATCATTCAATTCAAAAGCTTCGTGACCTACATTTGCTCTGATAGAATGATAGAGATGCAGAGTTACACAGCACTGAAGCAGACCCTTCCATCCAAGTCATTCATGCTGACTACATATTATTTAAATAAAAAGAGACCGCAGAAAGCTGAGTTACAGAGGGATCTAAATGTCCTCATGCCAATCACAAAAAGTTAGCGTGTTGATGCAGCAAATAATAACAAAGACAAATAAAATGTTGGCCTTTATTACAAAGGGGATAGAGTGTAAGGTCTTGCCACAATAGTGAGGGACTTGCTGAGACTGAGTATTGTGTACAACTTTCGTCTTGTTATTTAAGGTGGTTGCTCAGAGAAGGTTCACTAGGTTGATTCCTGGGATGAAAGGGGGGATGGAGCTATAGAGAGATTAGGCATCTGCAATGAAGAGGTAGCAGTTAGGACCAGAAACTTAGACATTGTTAAAGTGATGAATGATTTCAGGAGTGTTATTACATACCTAAACATTGCATAACCAACAAAAATCAATGATCTCATGTCTTATATTCAGTCTACACCGAGCCAGTCAGAATCTCTGCAGCAGTTTAAAAAAATTCTATACATTCCCAAAAGAAATCAGAGATTAATTAATCATGTGATGTGAAAACAACTAGCTATGTGGACTTGTGAACAAGTAGTCACTGTGTGCAACATTCCTTCCCACATTTTGGAGAGACAGAAAGATAGATGAGAACAAGATTGCTCAAGTAAAACATTAGAGGAGAAGGACATGTTTGGGCATGTAGTCCAAATAAATGATCTTTACACAAATGTATGGGATATAAAGAACAAACTGAGTGAATTGCTGGCATAAGTTCATCTTGGAGGGTATGACATGATAGCTATTATCAAGACACAATCAAACGTGTGGGTCTCCCTGCACCCATTCAGCTCAACAAATAGGTATCAGTTAGGTTAATTTCTCAAGGCAATGCTCTGACGAAAGTGTTAACCTGCCTGCTTTAAAATCGATCAAAAATGACTGTTAGCTTTCAATTAGGTGTTTGGATGCATTCTCCATAACATCATCTCCGCTAATTAGGGTTCACTTACCAATCTCTCATGCAGTGTAAATGTTGTTTTTACTCTTGAATTTGGACTCTTGCAAAATGTTCTGATGAGTGCAGGATGTAAAACTTTGACAAGATGATCTTTTTCAGCAGTACAGGTTATATGAGTACTTGCGATGTCAAAGCATCCATGGTTATGGGCCAAGTGCTGGAAAATAGGATTAGCATAGTTATGTGGTTGTTTTTGACCACCGCAGACTCAATGGGCCAAAGGGCTGTAGACTTCTAGGATTCTTATACTAATGCGTTATGAGCTAGATTTAGTTAACAGGCTAATAGTGAGTGAACATTTAATTATATGATTAACTCAATGAATTTGACAAAACCTGAAGGAAGAATTCCAAAACAGTTGCAAAGATTATAGAGTTAATACATTAATTGTGAAATAATCCATGTCAACAAGATTACTGTAATTTGATGCGACTTCCAATAAATATTGAGAAGACTAATGCCATTGTCTCCCTTCCAAACTGTATCCTAACTTCTGACTTCATTCCCCTCCTTGGCTTAATTGCAAACTGTTGACAGTCTTGGTGTCAGTCTTGATCTTGAAATGAGCTTCCCACCTCCATGACTGCCCATTCCCTTCAGAAACGTAGCCAACTTTGACCTGTCTCAGATCACTGGCTGCTGAAAACCGCATCATTGTCTTTGCTACTTTGAAATGGAAATATCGTGTTGCACTCTCAGTTGGTCGTCCACATTCTAGCTTCTATAAACCTGAGGGCATCTGTAATTCTGCTACCTATGACTCAACTTGTGACTAGTCCAGTTCCCCTATCACTTCTGTGCTCATTAACTTACATTGGTCTACAGTCAAACAATGTCCTGACGTTAAAATTCTGATGCTTTCTTTCAAATCCCCTTATAATGCTGCACCTCACTATGCCTGTAATCCCCACCTCCAAGACCTTTTTGAGGTATCTGCACTGCTCTATTTCTGGTTTCTCGTAACTCCCGATTTTATCTGTTTCACTCTGAGATACTGTGAGCAAAGAAGACGCCACAGTCTGAGCCCCTCTGTGCAGGCACCATCTCTGAGGAGGAACATGCAGAGGATGAAGCAGCCAGGTATTCTTCTGCATCCTTCACTCATAGAGAATCTGTCACCTTGGTGGGTTCCTGAGTTTAATTAGACTGAGCACAGCACTGTCACATCTCCATAGAGACACTTGTGGCTTCCAACAGTGAGCACCCACAAGGGAAAGGAATGAGAGGCAGTCAGTCCAGCACCTCTTTCTCAGGACACTCCAGAAGTGCCCCATCCCTCCAGCTCCGCCCCTGCCTAATATCACAATGTCTCCAGCATTTCATGCGGAGGGTGTGTCTACATCTAGGCAGCACATTCTCAGCAGGTCAGGACCCTCTAGGATGAAAGCCACCTGGGAATGATTGCCCATATCTTCAAAGTTACCAGGTTCCCTCCACTCCAGCTATGGAAGTCAGCCCTGTACCTCGGGTGAGATATGTAGTTGGGTGTATGCTGCCCCTTTAAGAGAGCAGGTCAGCTGATCTGGAGGCAGGAGCTAGGGGAGGCAGTCTAAAACCCATTGTGGAGCTTTTGGCAAACTACTCAATGTTCAAGTTTACTCTCCATCTACCATGTGTTGTATTTATGGTTCTAGTGAAACACAAACATAATGACTAGACATAATGGGAGGGAGAGGAAGCATAAAATCATTCTGAGGGCACATTAGTGGCAGGAGTGCTCATTTTTTGAATAAAATCTGCACTTTCGTAAATACATACTTACTACCACTCCTGTAATGTGGTCTTATCGTCCCATTAGGACGAGGTTAAGCAGCCACTGTTAGACCTGTGAAACAGTTTCTACCAGCAGAAGGAGATGTGCTGTGCTACAGTCACCAAATATTGATTCCTCACTCATTACCAACACAGTGGGTAACTTCAGAGAGCCAGAAGAATCACACAGATACAGGCCATGGCACCATTGATAAATGCCCAAATCACTGATGCTTATGGAAATGTGGAGGGGGAGAGCCAGGGTGTCTGATTGCCCTCCTACTCAGCTGATGATGGAGGTGGTGGAGTCTGAGATGTTTCCACACATCTCCGGAGGGAAAGGTCTGTCCTGTGTCTGAAGCTTCTCAAAGGAACACTAACATGAATGAGAAAATCAGATGTTCATTTCCCCTTGTTGCGTAATTGTCCAGAAGCATATTTGCAGCCCAGTGTACCCTAAGTGTTGTCAAAGAGACTGTTCAGGCATAGCAAAGGATCAGTGAAGAATCATGCCACTCTGAAACATTGAAGTAAAGTGATGTGGAACAAACATTGTCAAGGTAAGTGACAACTTGGTAGTGCTCATGAGGAAGTGCACGCCCTGATATGACTAATATGGTAAAAGGGCTATTTAAACAGAAACATCCAGGGGTACCAAGTCATTCAAATGCTCACGATCAGAAAATGCTGTTTTATCACTAACACTGCTTAAGGGAAAGATTTGCACAGGCACTTCAGTCTTCATAGAACCGTGGATAATGGATCCACATCTGAAAGAGGAACTGAACATTTTATTAAATATAGTAATGAACAAAGCAAACACGTAAATCCATTTCGAATGCGGAATACACCAAGCTGAGGGCAATCTGCCAACTACTGAAATGAAATTAGAAATTGTAAATAGGAAGTCTCCACCCTGCTCGATCATTCTGGAAGCTTGTTTTCTCTGGCCTATTGGGCTCTCTGGACCATCGCCCTGTCTTCTCCCCTTTGACTCTTCACCTGGTCACGCATTCATCATGTTTTTTCTGTGTTGAAATCACTGTGACCCTGGTGATGCATTACCATTGCTCCATTCTGACTGTGCCTCTCTACGTGACCATAAATATGCTTGTCTTCATCTGAAGTCTGTGATTTTCCAAGTTCTAATGCTTTTGTTGGCCATGCATCACCTCCACATCGAGGCCATGACTTACCTTAATCGTCCCTTTGAGATTGCACTATCTCTAATAAACTACTGCCTGGACGATACCATGGACTGACGCCTGTAAATGCCAGGACCTACCCTCCGGTGGCTCATTCCCTGGGCTTACTGCAGTGGTACCTCTGACAGACTGTAGTCCATCCTTGCCCCACTAAACACTCCTCCCCATTGACTTTCACACGTCAGCATTTTCTTCAAACATGTGCTGTGCGTTTGCCATGTAAGCAGCTGGCACATTGCTGCAGATAAGAAGTTGACAGAGCACTGTGTTGTACAGTGACTCACCTTCCCCAAATATTAAATGTAACCTCTCTGGTGCTCATTGCTTTTCCGTCTGTGCTGAAGATCTACCTCAAGGGCAGGGCCTGCTGCCTGAGGCTGCCAGCAAGAAAACTACCCGCGAGAGAACAAATGACAATAAAACCTAAATCTGAAATCTAAAGCTGAATTGCTGCTTGATCCCACCTGAAAAGAAGTAACCTGATGTCCTGCGGCTCATGCGTTGTGCTGCCCCATTGTGTGGATGGAGGGTCCAGGGAGACTTTGTGCTTGGTAACCATGGAGACCCTGGGGCAGTTTAAGTGGTTCCATCTAAAGTGAAGGAAGATGGTCGACATAGCCATGAACTCATGTGGATTTGAGACTGAGACACAGCTCGCCCAGGCTTGGCTGTAGGGGCAAGTTTCAGAAGAGTTCATTTTTGTCTGATGATGGAGAAGCCAATTGGGAAGGGGAAATTAATAAGGTGAGCTGTGTAATCAATAAGGTGCACATGCAGACTGGCTTCTTGCCAACTAATGATGAGAAAATGAATGTGGCATTTCAGGACGGAGAATTAGTCAAAATAGTTGAAGGCAAGAATAGGATTTTTGGACTCCTGTCTACTCAGGTTAACACACCTGCCCTTATTCTCTCCATCTCAGGGAGGGGAAAATCACTCAGGAAAATGTTACAAACATTTATTTTAGGAGAAATAAGGTAGCCAGAAGCAATGCGGGCCTCTTGAAAACTAATACTGATGATGTTTTCAGTGAAAATAAGGATATAGTGGAGGGAAAACAAAGGAATTGGTGGATCTGCTAAATTATTAGCAATAAACAGGAAATATAATGGGTGATGACGATCTGAAATCTGAACAGAAAATTTGGATTCGTGGGCAGCTTTGGAGAGAAATAAAGTTAAATTGTCACATCCAATAGGATGCTCCGAAAGCTAGTGCTTCCAAATAAACCTGTTGGACTATAACCTGGTGTTGTTTGATTTTTACCTTTGTACATCCAAGATGATTCTCCTTCAGAACTTTGTTGATGTTTTTCTTTCCACAGACCTGCTGAGTTTCTCCAACACTCATTTTTATCATGTTAAATCAGTACTATTGACATTAATGCAAAGTTGAGGTCAAGGTCAGCATGCCAAAGGATCTAAAACTGAATGAAGGACAAGGACTCACCAACATTAACATAAGCAGAATGTCAGTAATGAGCAAATTGCTGGCAGTTGCAAGCAAAGGTTATCCAGACCAGACTTTAAAAGGTTAAAAATCACACAACACCAGGCTATAGTCCAACAGGTTTAATTGGAAGCACACTAGCTTTTGGAACAACGCTATCACCTGATGAAGGAGCGTCGCTGAGAAAGCTAGTGTGCTCCCAATTAAACCTGTTGGACTATAACCTGGTGTTGTGTGATTTTTAACTTTGTACACCCCAGGCCAACACCGGCATCTCCAAATCAAGACTTTAAAGGAAGTATGTGAGAACAATGCACCGGCCCCAACTATAATCCTTCTTCAAGGGAGCATCTAAGCATTTGATGCTAGATAAATTGTGCATTTTAAATCTGAGGTTTACAGACTTTGGTTAGCCAAAGGTATTAAGGGATAAGGATTAAAGGTATGAATAATAATCTCATTGAATGGCGAGACAAGTTTAAGGATTAAAACAGTTTCCCCCAATCCAATGTTCTGAAAATTCAGAGTGATAACAGTCTGGTCTCAGGATCTAACTGCCTGTGCCCAGGGTGTAACGTCATTTCTCTATTTAACATTGGGCCAGAATTTCCAAAAGTAGCAATCACAGTCAGATTATCACTCCACCCCTACCTTTGTTTCCATTGAGAAAGAGCCTTTTGTGTTTCTGACCAGAGATTCTGATCATGGGTCCTGCAAAAAGGAGGCATGTACTTCAAATGTAACAGATCTCTCTTGGAGCAACATGGAAGGAGGGAAATGACACCATGCCCCCCACAGTTATACTCTGTAATTCAAAGGTCCAACAGCACAGAAAGTGCCTGAGAAAGGGTAAATCTGTAAGATAAGTGAGAGAATATAGTGCTACACGGATGATGTATTTGGGAGTATGTGTGGTGTGTTTGGCAATGAGTCAGTTGAATATTTACCCATGAGTTAGACTGGGCTTTTAATTATCCCACTTTTCCTTTTCCAGTTACTTTTAATTGTGGTGGAACCCTCTGAATTCTAATTTAAACAGAAGCTGTCAGGTCCCTGGGAGCAATGGAATCTTCAATTCCCAAGGCAATTTTCTCAGAGTCTGCTATGTTAAAGATTCTGCAGGGTCCTGAACTCGGATTCCCATTTACGGGTTTAAAGTGACTATCTAGCCATTGGAAAATCAGGGTCACTGTAGCTCCAGAACAGAAAAAGAACAGGAAATTACATCACCAACCCAAAGAAACCCAAACATATAAATAGAAAGCAGGAATCATCAGCAGTGCTTCGCTGGGAGGCCCACTGAAGATGTGACCTAGTAAAGTGACGAAACGTCTGAAAATGAACCTTCCAGCTGAGCGAACAAACCTACATCCAGAACCCCAAGCTGAGCTACAAATCTTCTCAAAACTCACTGACCTGTTTGTTGCGATCCCTTTCATAGCTGGCACGGATAATAGAGTCTTATGTTACTTTCACTCGGCCCTTTTTGGCTGCCGCATGGTCATCTCTTTTTCCTTCTTTTTATTGTGTGCCCTCCCTAACTGTGCATCTCCAGCAATTCTAGTCAGCAGCAAGGACTTTGCATGCATTGACTTCCATCCTGGTCGACATGAAGTCTTGCTCTCAGACATCCTTGGAGCACAGATGGGAGTGAACTGTTGGTTTCAACAGTTGTGAGCTCACCATAGAATATCATAGTCATAGAGATGTACAGCATGGAAACAGACCCTTCGGTCTAATCCATCCATGCCGACCAGATATCCCAGACCAATCTAGTCCCACTTGCCAGCACCCAGCCCATATCTCTCCAAAGCCTTCCCATTCATATACCCATCCAAATGCCTCTTAAATGTTGCAATTGTACCAGCCTCCACCACTTCCTCTGGCAGCTCATTCCATACACGTACCAGCCTCTGTGTGAAAAAAGTTGCCCCTTAGGTCTCTCTTATATCTTTCCCCTCTCACCCTAAGCCTATGCCTCTAGTTGTGGATTTCCCCAACACCAGAGAGAAGACTTTGTCTATTTATCTTTGATGTCTTTAAGAATGCGGCTATTATCCATTTGGCTCACATGATCCAGCCAAATGAGTTGCTGCTGATTCAAGATGACAAACTTAATGGGGATCCCTGGACACTGGTGTACACTCTGTCCTGCCAGGAGATGCTCAATATTCAATAACAGGTAGAAACTGTTTATCTGCTCTTCTGGCTTTGCATACGTTTCCCTTTTAAAGGGCAGGAATGATATCACCAAGCCTGCTATACATGGTGCTTTGTAGTTTGTTGGTTTGCTGTTGGTCCACACTTAACTCAACTTTGACATGGCAGCTGCACACGTGGAAGTCCTAGTCCTTATTTCGGTCGCAAGGGACAAGTTGCTGATAATTGTTTCGGTAAGCTATGTGTAATATTATAGCTAGCTTAGGTGGGATTTATTGGCTCCCTGCTTTTGAACCCCCTCAGTTAAATGTAGAGTTTAAAAATATTTTTAGTGCACAGATACAGTATATCACATCAGTTAACATGTAGTCACTGGATCAGAATTAAGTAACCAATGACAAGATTTTCTTGAATGAATTAATTAAAATTCTATTACTTAACAAAAAAAGTGATTGTAAAACACACATTGACACAATAAAAGTATCTAGTACAATTGGAATATAACAAATATTCAATTAAAATGTTTGTATGTTCAACTATAACAGCTTAAGGACTCTTAGACGGGTTATGTATCCGCAGCAGCGGCAAAATTTATGGAATCTTTGAATTCTTTCGTCAAATGTGATGAGAAGGAAACTGGGTAGGAATTAATTTTCTTTGACTGTCATGCTGCTCTGTTAAGCATCTACTGAAATATATAAAATGATAAGTGGTCAAATCCTTTTGAATTGGTCTCATTAGGACAAAACCACAAGAATCAGACTTGTGAAAAGTGATCCTGATTTATACAGCGGCTTAGCTATGCTTGTGCTGACATGTGATGCAGCAGGAACAGTTAACTGGCAATCTTAATTCTCAGATACATTGTGATTGGTTAGGATGTTACCATTGGAATGCAGCAGAAATGGGCGGTCTTCCTTCTTTTACCATTAAAAAAGGTGCAATGTATGAATAATTTTCTTTTGCCTAAATAAAATAGCGTCCTGTCTGTTAATAGATGTAGCTTCTAGCACGTGTCAATGCATTCTACAGTGCGCTCAACTGATAATCTTAAAAAGTTTTATTCTTAACACAGTCTGTATTATTCAATAAGTGCTGTCCAACAGCAGATTCACATCTATCCAGCCATTTTCTGACTTGAAACAAAATTTTAATCATAGAAAGGAAGCCATAAGTTTAACACTATTGACTGGAAGTTAGCTGATATTGGAGAAACAGCCAATCAAAGCTTTCAAGGAGATAAAAGGTGGGGATTATTACCTCAATTGGTGAAAAACATGGCTTGGAAAGAATTAAGGTGACTGTATGCTAACCTTTCTGATTTTTCTGAAATTCCTGTAAGGTCTCGCTCCTCAGTGCTGGGAATTCTGCTGAAGGCAGCATCAGATCCCTCATGGAAACTGATCCTTAACATTTGGGGATGGGGTGATTGTTGGACATACATGTATGTTAGGTTAATTTTCAAATTCCAAAAATAGTCAACATAAACTTACCTGTCCAATTTTTGTATTTGAGTAGGGGGAATACCTGAGGGATGATATCCTGAAAAGGTTTGAATTTTTACATTGTGATAAACATTTCAATTCTGTGGTAGAAATTGTATCTTATAAAATAAAACTAATGACAGTGCAATTTTCCAGCAGACCAGCTAGACCACCATTGGCTCATTCCATCGAGATTACTCTAACCCTCTAAGATCCATTCTAAATAGTAGTGTAACCCATCAACTTGTTTCTTCATGAGACTATTTCTGATAGAATCAGAGACATTCCTTTGGCTCCAGCACTTCAGACTCTAACCAGTAGCCTTTTATCCTTTTCTCTCTCAATTTAACCCTGTAACCTTCTCCTCCTTCAACAGAATTAAATATGGCACTTCTCTTCCAATTTGCATAGTAATTTTGTAACCTTCCTTTCTTCCACACGTCCCCAACCAGCCCCACCCACTCATGCTTGAACTCTCTAAATAGTTCTCCATTAAAGCTGCATTTGCCTTGTCACCCCAAAGTTCACAGCTTCTTTCCTTTCTTGATTGTTGTTGTTGCGTTTTCTCTCCCACCCATTACAATTCATTCTGCTTGCCCAATCCTTGCAACCCTATCAGAGTTGGGCGACTAATTCTCGAAACAGAGTTGTTCTCAAGAGGAGCTGCCTGGCCTCTGCTTGCAGGAGCAAATTAGTGCAGATGCTGGAATATGTACTGAAAACAAAAAAAAATACGGGAAATCATAGTGGTCAGACAGCATCTGTGGAGAGAGAGCAGGCTAATGTTTAGAGTCTAGATGACTTCATCAGAGCCCTGATGAAAAGTCATCTTGACTCAAAACCACAGGATGAAGGACCGTCGCTCCAAAAGCTAGTGTGCTTCCAATTAAATCTGTTGGACTATAACCTGGTGTTGTACGATTTTTAACTTTGACTCAAAACATTAGCTTGCTCTCTCTCCACGGATGCTGCATGACCCGCTGTGATTTCCAGCATTTTTGTTTTCAGCTTTTGCGATCAGCATTGGTAACTATCTGAGGGGTGAGATAGTGGGTGATGGGATTGCAATTTAGGAGTCCAATTTGCATTAATTTTTGTCATACTGTTTGGTTCCCTCCAGCTGTGTCTAGAGCAGGCCACAGTTGGAAGGGCAGAGGCACTATCTCTGACCTCAGCACTCCTTGACTAGGGCAAGGAAAGCTGAGCAGGTTCTCTCTTTATTGCTAATCACTATCCAATGACCCTGATTGCAATTTCATGTATCGTCTTCAGCTGAGGATTGGACTGAGCTCTAATGCTGAACTATAAATTAAACTCCTGACTGCAGGAAGTCACAGAATTTGACCTCCAGTCAATAGGATCATTAAAAATGAAGAGAAATGTGTTAAAAAAGGGGTTTTTTTTGGTGACTGGACAAACATCAAATATTTCAACGAACACTTGTAGGTTACATGAGAATGAAGTTTCTTCTATATAGTTCCATCAAACACTCTCAGGCTTGGTACAACACAAGATAAATTCAAGATAAAGTTCCCTATAGGTTACGCCAAATCTAAAAAGTGAGAGAGTGGTTATATTATTAGTCATTCAGCTATTTCCCACTGGTCATTCAATTCTTGCCCTTATTTCCAAAGATCAGGCCAAAGGGTTAAAAACATCATCTTTAATTACAACATTTATCCTTTTACATCAATCAGAAAATACAATTTTTACATCACTAAATTGTAACACAAAGTTCAAAATGGAGTTTCAGTGGTGGTTTAGGAGCTTTATTAGATAATCACATTAATGCAGAGCTTCCTACCATTACCAAGGATAAAGAATCCAATAAAACAACAGAAAAATATAATTGCACATCTGATAAAATTAGTCCCTTTCTCTTAATAGAAGTGAACAAATGGGATAAATGGATTTCTCTCAAAGATGCATCCAGTGCATTTGCTACTTATTGTCTAATATACATGAATATACACAGTTTTGAATTTAACTTAAATGATCTATTGCAATAATTGACAGAAAGTGCTGTGCAAATGGCTTCTTACTCCCTCACCATATGTCTCCATAGAGCTTCTGATTATGAAATTTAGACAACGTGCTCTTTAACTAAAGCCTCTATAACTTTTACCCCTCTTCACCTGGACAGGAATTACTTAAATGCCAAAAGACTGGACAGATCAACAACTCACACACAAAGTCAGATTTGGGCTGGTTTTTGTGCTTTCATTGGGGAAACTGAAACACCGATAGGGAACTCTAAGACACCATTTGTTTTTCCTGCAGCAAAGATTTTAAGCTTGGATCATTGCAATTTCACTTCCATCCCATTTCTACCTGCCACCAAGAAATCTCCTTCATTGCAGTGAACAACTATTGCTGCAGAGCTTTCATTTCTCTATCCTTGAGGTGGAGGAATCCATGGCTTCACAGTCTACCCATCCAAAGGCTCAAAGCGGAGAGATATTGCGGAAAAATGATAATGAAGAGTAACATTAAAGTCATCACTTGTGTGTATGCAATGAATCCTTAAATGGACTCTCCAGGCTCCAGGGTTGTAAAGCTATGTGAAAAATATGTGTATCACTCAGTGCAGCTCATAGCCAAATATAATTGGAAGGGCTCAGTCTATGATGAATTGCCTGATCTCAGCCAGAAAGCAGTTAAGAGTTTGTCACAGCAAGGTTCCAGAATTGAGAGGAGTGGAGGGTCAGGGGAGCGGTTTGTAATAAAATCTATCCCAAGTTTCCTGCTCCAGTGACATGTGATGAAAAATGCATATGTGCAGGTGAGATGACAGCAGAATTTAGCCTGAATGCTATGTCCTGCAACGATACAATTGGTCTAGACCTCAAACTTCAAGAATTGCTATTTAGGTGAAGCACCCTAAAAGCTGCTAGTGTTTGTAGATTCTCTCGAGTTAGCACCTTCAGGGAGCAAGACAAACCTGAGAAAGAAACAAATTGCCTACACAGTGTAGGGCATTCATCAATAGTCCTTTACCTGTTACCCTCTGGTCAACATTCTAATGGCCAATTTTGGCACTGTGCACAATAATGCTCATGTTGCCAGTACCACAATGCAGTGTCAGTTGACATCAGGACCCACTGCAACAGTTATGCACTTAAAAAATAAATTATAAAATATTACAATTTCTATTCATTGATTCAGAAGACACATACAGTGAATCTTACACAGTAGTTCCCTTGCATTTGCTTTTGCTTTCCAAAATGATAGTACAGCTTTTTATTTGGGAGACAGGGAGGAAGCAGGGAGAGTGTGGTGAAGAAATCAATGACTATGAATGATACACAAGTGATTGAGACAAAGATCTCTTGTGCAACAAAACTCATAGATACCTGTCCCACAAATCATAACTAAGTAGCTGATTAGAATCAGTTGGACACAAACACAACCTAAAGTGCGTAGCATAAAAAAGTCCAGTAATTGCAGTACTCAATGTCAAGGCATGTCACAGGAAAGTGTATTAATACAATATCACATTATATGTGGGCAACTGCAGTCTAAGAATTGCTTGCAACTACTTTATACTTTCAGCACCTTTCATGTGACTTTGGATTAAGTTTACACACTGAGTGAGAGCCAGTCAGAGAAGATTGATCCGAGAGGCGAATTACTCCAGTACATAATCAGATCTCGTCTGCTTTCCCTATCTACTCCTGCCTCTTGATTAATACCCCAGCAAGTTAAGAAGACTGTAAGGTAAACAACTCTAAGGACATGTATAACTCATCCCTTCTTCAGAATACCTTTGAAAAATTCATGAAATATGTGTATGTTTTCAACAGTTTGAATGGAAAGTGCATCAGGGCCAGCACTAACTGCTAATATAAATATAGTTAAAAATCACACAACACCAGGTTATAGTCCAGCAGGTTTAATTGGAAGCACTAGCTTTCAGAGCGCTGCTCCTTCATCTGAAGGCAGCGTAGAGCTCTGAAAGCTAGTGCTCCCAATTAAACCTGCTGGACTATAACCTGGTGTTATGTGAGTTTTAACTTTGTACACTCCAGTCCAACACCGCCAATTCTTAAAATATAAACATAATTACTTTCCCCCAAACTCCATAACTTAATATACAAGTAGCTCATCTCCAATGTCTCCAAGTTACAAATTAAAATTGATAGTTTCAGTTTTTTAAAACAATTCCAATTTAACACAATTTCATTGCTCAATCCACTTTTATTTAAAATTTCAAGCCAAGTTTTGGCTTTGTCAATTATTCCCCATTCCCAAACAAAGTCAAATAGTTCACTATTTCCAGTCAATCTCACATCAGTGCCAATACCCATGAGTGATTATTTAGTAATTGCCAATCTATTTGCCAGGTAACAGCTTGGAAAGAAATAGTGACAGTGATTGAGGGTCAGCCCTTTTCCCAAGCAGCAATTCCCAGTGATGTGGTAGCTTTCTAATCCCTGAATAAAGCATGTGTTTCATTCAAAGTTCTTCATGATAAACAGGATAATGAAAATACATTGTAATGATGGTTTTGGATAATGCATGAGTTACAAAGTGATCGTAACTGGATGTGGTTTGCTGACTTTCACTTATTCACTAGAGGACTAAAATCTTACAAATGCATAACTACCCAAACTTAGAACAGATCGATGCATCAGCTCTGAAGTTACTAAGACTGAGCATCAAGCTATAAAATACATTGACACTGAAACGTTTAATCACTTCTTCACTGCAAGTTCAAGATTCAAAATGTACATATTATACTCCTTAAACTTATTAACTAATATATTTAAAGATATTGGCTCAAACTGACAGGTTCCCACTACTGCTTAGTACAGTGACACTTCAGCTGATTATCCTTATTTAAAGATCTCTCCTGACCCACTGGAAAATAAACTCAGATTTAACCGCCTCTCGGCATTCACCAAGACTGACTGCTCCGAAACAGGTTCTTCAAAGGCTCAATTCAAATATGTTTCAGTGTTGAAAGCAATTAAAATATTAAATTTGCAAGACAAAATAAACATTTTGTTTTATACAATGTTTTATGGATACCCAAATCCAGGAGTGACTTTACATTCAGCAGGTCATTCAGGAGGTGCATATGTGCAGAATGGACTCTCTGCTGCCTAAACTGCTTCCTGTTATTCTTATGTCCATCAGTTACAGTGTAAGGCTCAGTACATTTGAATAAAGCCTAGTAAGACATAGGTTATTCAAAATGTATGAGAAACAGCTTGGTTAAGTCGGTGAATAACTTGCAGGCTGACTGCATATCGATTCTGGTGCTAGAATGCATGGTGAACATTTATTCACCACAGAAATGGAAAATGGAAGAATCAAATAATTTTATCCCGTAGGGCATGCTGGGTGATCTAGTGAACACTGATAACCAATAAGTTCAGAAACATGTTTCCCACTTCACTTGATGCTCTGATACTTTCCAGAAAGAGCTCCTTTTTGATTGGGTTGATTTGAACAAAGCAATCATTGTGAAAAGTGGCTTCAATGTTATCAGGTTTCATGACTGCACTTATGGGAGATCCACGTTAGGAAACAACTTTCACAGTTTGTGCCAGATTCTAGTGATACCTTTAAAGTTTTGCATTTCTACGTGTTTTATAAGAATGAAGCCTGCAGACATTGTGCTTCAGTGGCTTGGATAAACTATTACGTTGATGGAATTGCCAGAAAGATGGGAAGGTTCAATAGTTTTGAGACACTCTTGTGAAAGAAAGTCTCCATTTCAGACGCTAACTAGTGTTACCTAGAAGTGCTTACCTTGCAGATAAAAAGTGAAATTACAGAGAGTACCCATATCTGTACAACACCTATGAAAAGTGCTGTAAAAAATGCAATGAATTACGTGGAAGATTCTCAAAGTGTTCCTTCAAGTTGTGGAAGGTTTGGCAAAGATTGCCTACAGTTTCCTGGGTATTTCCCAGCTATTATTCTACAGTTTTATATTTTGAAAAAAAAAATCGCAAATCAGCATTAAAAAGGCACACATTTTAAACACGTCTTACTGAATGAACACATGTTCCTCTTAAAAAATAAACATTTGTAATTTACAAAATAAAATTAGTGAAAGGTGCAGTTGAATTAAAAAAGGCAGCTCCAAGGCTGTTCCCATTAAAGTGCGTGGCCATTGACCCCGTGAGCTGCTCGAATGGCAGAGGCATTCTCATAAATGAGGGCTGGAGTGTTTTGATAGATTATATCATCAGGTTTCTGTTTGCTTGCTTTGATGTACTCCATGGCACATTGGTTCAGGAAGACATACTGCGACTGGGGAGACAAAAGTACAGTAGGGAATGAATTGCTCTGTGCACATAGTAACCTTCAAATGAATGCATTCTAGAGGGACTGCTTTTCCCAATAAAACTTTACCCCTCAAGTGAGGCTGTGAACCCAACTGTTTGCTTGCGCAGTTAGACCAACAATGTTAGTAAACTCACCCCTCAAAACAAAAATCAGATTTAGTCATCCATCCTTCATTTTCATATCAACATTAACAGCCTCCCTCCATTAGTGAAACCAACTGTGCCATCCACCCAGATTCCTACTAATTATCATTTCAATGAAACTTTGTCAAATCTGCATATGACCCATGCCTCAGAACGGCACTCACTCATTTTCGCATAGTAACAACGATGTGCAAACACCCTTCTTCCTGGTCAGACCACAGGCCAGATTCTTTGATCATGACATGGGGCTAACCTGTGTTGGGTTGACTTTAAATATGGCATATGGAATTTTATACTAGAATTTCCACCTCAATCCTGTGATGAACCACTTTGATTAGTATGAGCTGAAAAGGCAGGCAGTAAGCTCTCATCCAGCTACCTTGAGTTCTTAGATCATTCACATGTCATAATGAAACAGTACGGTAAGTCATATCTGTGTTTGATATAGGATTTGTTAGCTTTGTTTCAAAAAGAATTGTGGCTATTAAATTGACCAAAACTGTGCAAGTGGAAAGATGTTCAGACGTATTACAGTCCATAGGATAAAATGCTATTCTGCTTTGCACAAGTGTAATTATTATTTGACTGTGTATACTGTCCCTTTTTTATTCATGTGTTCCTTGAATTCCAACTCAGCCAACTATTTGGTTTGTTCAAAGCTTTAATAGTAACTGCGTTTCTCAGTGACTTTGAAAGCATCAATTTTTTGGAGGCTGTGTTCATATAGTTATTCAATGGAATCTCACTGCTAATATCTGGCTACACTTCAAACCCACCAAGATTCAGCTTTGTCAGGATTATTGACATGTTTATGAAATAGGCTATGAGCTTGGTTTTATTGAGTTTCATTTGCTATTAAGGGAATTGATTTTTTAAAATGGATTTTGAAATAGTTTTTTTGTTGACAGACTTATGCCTTTCTCAGACTTCCCCTTGTTATTACAGTGCTCATGAATGATGCATGTAATATAAACTGGAGGAGTGGGTATGAGGGGGTCAAGGGGTAATGGAGGCTGAAGGATGTTTGGGAAGTGAAGGGTGAGAAGGTGCAGTGGAGTGAAAGCGAGAGTGGGGGATGAAAGGGACAGTGGGGGCTGAAAGGGGGTAGGAGGGTTGAGTATATGGAGACAAAGACAGCATGGATATTAAAGGGGCCATTTGTAGTGGCCACTCACTTCCTTCTACCAGGCCGGTGTGCCAATGGCCTCTTGAATCTGGCCACCTCAGCCTCTGCTCCAATCTCAGATCTATTTCAGTGACCCGAACCCGCTGCCATCCAACCATGAAAATAGTGTGGACAGTCAGGAGGTGGGATTGCAATGTCAGGAAATCGCTCAACTCTCGATTGATGCCTTCAAGATTAAAATTCATCTCCAATAAACTATCACTCATTTTTCTAGACAGACCATCCATCCTACCACAGGCCTCCCAAATGAAACTCGGCATTAACTTTTCTCATAAGGACGGGAAGAAGGGCTGAGGGGACAATATCATCTGGTAAGACAAGGAGAAGGGGGCAAACAAATCAGTTCAAAGATTTAAAAAAATCAAATACAGCAGTAACACGACAATGATACAAAAACATTCAAGGATGGACATAAATGTTGTTATATAAATGCGGAGACCGTAGGGAAATCTAGTACTGGATTCAGACACATATAAGAACATTGATCCTGTTCATATTTCAGAGATAGGGTTGACAGGGGAAGGTGATCAAGAGCTGGAACTGAGAGGGTATAAAGTATTTCAGGTGAATACAAAAGGGAGGTGGCTGAATTACAATACTGATAAGGAAAATATAGCTGCAACAGTTTGCTTTGAGTTAGTGGCTGAAGGTGTTGAAATTGAAACAATATAAATACAGCAGTAAAGGCAGCAAATTATTAGCTCAGAAGTAAATTATTAATTAACTGAAAGCACAAGATGAACAGGTGGATGAGCAGTTTGGAGTAAATCATTAAAGGATTTGATAGATATAACGCTTATACACACTTAGCATACATAAAGAATGCATTCTTCATTAATTCTGGCCATAGTGAAGGGACTATGTAATTCATAGCTGAAAATGTCTAGGATGAGTTATGTACAAATTGGGAGGGTGAAAGAGAGAGTCTTCCTTGTGCAGCATGACTCCTGAAGTGCTTCAGGGAATTAGGATGGAAACTGGCCATGTTTTGGTTGATAGTTTTCAGGAAAGCAATAATTACCAATCACTATAGGATGATAAGTTCAGTTCTCATATTCAAGTACAGACTTGTCCACCCAACATTCATGATGGGGGTAATGTATTAGAAAATTCTGAGTATGCTATAAATTGACATCAAAGTTTATAGCTTGGAGCAGTCAATATAGTGTTAAGGGGGTTGTGTCATTTCTTAAGCTCATTGAAAATATTTGTGGAGCCACTTAGCTTTTTGTCTGCATTATTTCATGGAATATGAGCCTCACTGGCAAGGCTAGCATTTTTTCCCATCTCTAAATATCCAACAACTGATCTTGCAAGGGTCATTTCAGATGGCAGTTAAGAGTCAACCACATTGCTTTGGGGTTGGAGTCACATGTCGATAATTAGCCAGTGAGTGAGGAATGGTTAAGCAGCAGATGTAATTTATAAATGACTTGCAATTCTGTATTGTCTTAAATGTAGGAAAACATTATCTCTATCTCTCTACCACGTCAGAAGAAATAAACTTTCGGATGAGCTGAAGTTAATGGATGGTTAAGATCAGAGACCAGTCAGGAGAGCATTAGTGTAGGTCTTGTTTCAATGGTTACCAAGGGATGTAAGCTCTTCAGCAGAAGCTAACCTGAGGCAGATGCGCAGATGATGGATGTAAAGGAGTTAGTTGATCTTGGTAATTGAGAAGTAATGGGGCCAGAAAATTGGATCTGAGTTAAATAGGACAATAAGGTTACATTTGGCTGAAGTCATAGGCTCAAGAGGGGAGCAGAATTGGGTGATGCTATCTAAACATGATGGCTTTAATCTTCCTAATGTTTAGGTGGAGGAAATTGTGGCTCAGCTAAGACGAGATATCAGGTAACAGTGTAAAAATACAGAAGCAGTGAAGTTAAGCCTAAAATGTAGCACTCCAGTAAACATTTTGAGAAGTGGTCATGAAGTAAAAATGGGCGATGTCAATATAATGTGGACCTTGCTGTGAAGTCAGTCAGGAGGAGGAGGAGGAGAGTAGTCCACTCGGGACCTGCTAGCCTAATGGTGACCTGAGTAACCTATGTCACGTGTTGTAAAAAAAAGTCCATCTGGTTCATTATTATCTTTTAAGGAAGGAAATATGCTGTTCTTATTGGGTGTGGTCGGCAAATGACTCCAGACTTGCAGCAATGCGGTTCACTTTTACCCGCACTCTGAAATGTCTGTGAGTACATCAGTTCAAGGGCAACTACGGATGATGACAAATGCTTGTCAGCAATGCTGACATTCCCAACAGGAATAAAGCAACAAATAAAGTGAGCCTAATGGTTTCACCCCGAACATACTGACTTGGAGTAGAGACAATCCTTGAAAGTAGAGATAGTCAGTTGTATATCATACTGACTGTGAGAAGTTACTAAATTTGAACTAACCATGTATCAGGTCATAAAACAGGGTGCTGATTGACTTCCTGCAATATTGAGTGTGTCCTGGATTAACCCTTGTCAGTATTATGATCAGCTAGCAATGTCATCTACACTATTTCAGTAATAATTGCATGGAAAACAAGTAGCCGGAAGATCTATTTAATCAATCAGTATGTCACATTGGGGCTGCATAAAAATCATTGAAATAAATGTTCCCATTATTTTGTATAAACATCAAGCTGTGGATAAGACAAAAACATGAACTAAACTGCCTGCATTGCTGGACTCAAACCAGGAAGAAGTAAAAGCACAAGTACGACTTGAGATTATCAGTGGAAAACAATGAGAGCTGGCCTTTATGCTACATTTTATTGCGTCCTTATTCATTAATCCCTAGCTGTGGGGGAGAAAAAAACCCTGAGATTCTCATTGATTAATATGTATTGGTGCCAATGTAGATCTCCAGACTTTATGACCCTGACTCTGTGCACAGATGGACATTTGCATTATTCTCCGATGCTTGGTACCTTACCTCAGTTTGTACCATCAGTGGCCGGTTCATTCGCAGATCATAAACTATCCCCCAGATATCAACCTTTCTTTCATTGTCGATCTGATAAATCACACGATCGATGGAAATAAACGTCCCTGTCCGACCAACTCCAGCACTGACAAAAAGGAGATCAAAATTTAGCCACATTGCAAATGTGACGGATAGTCAAATCTTTATCCCATTAGCCAGCCCACACCGTCCATGTTACCAATGAAAGGAAGAAAATTCCTTCACGAGAAATACAATGCCAGAACAGGTTAAGTATTAGCCTTCACTTTTGGTGCAAAGGTTTAAAATAGTCCTGACTATATGACAGAAGGCAGTTCACTGCAAGGGTTCTTTGTGAAATTAATTTGAGCTGACTTTAATGCTTGATAAGCAGAGTTACAGCACAAGAATATCCCAAATTCAACATAAATTGGTAATGTCACTCAGCAAGTTACAAGGGAAATGGGAAAACAAAGTCACACCAATATCTTTTGGAAAGTTTTTCAGGAGTGAAGATATTGGATACAAGAAAGTTGATGACAACAGCAATAATGACGCAGTAGTGGCTGCATTTTGGGGAAATACTGTCTTGCTGCACCACTTTAAAGTGACACTCCTAAATGTTACCAAAGAGAACAGGAGGAGTTCTAGTTCCCAGAACTAACATTGATGCACAAAAAAAAATCCAAGGAAAAATATAATGTGGGAACCTTTCAATGGTAATCCACACAGAACTGAAGTACTGAGTAACCAGGAATAAACCCAGTGGAAACAGTATGATCGAAACAAATATAGTTTATAATTCCTTCCCAGCTTCACAATTTGGTTGTGAATTCCTTGCCTGATGCCTCAGATCAGCAGTGGCTGTAAATCCTGATTCTTCAGACTCTGACAATTTGTGCACATTGGGACCATTTTTGGATCAATCACTCAGTGAATGTTCATGCACAATCTTATGGGAGGCAGCCAAAGACTTAGAGTCAGAGAGTTGTACAGCACAGAAATAGAGCCATCGGTCCAACTCATTCATGCAGACCAGATATCCTAAATTAATTGAGTCCCATTTGCCAGCATTTGGCCTATATCCCTCGAAAACCCTTCTTATTCATATACCCATCCAGATGCCTTTTAAATCTTACAATTATACCAGCCTCCATAACTTCCTCTGGCAGCTCATTCTATACATGCACCACCCTCTCCGTGAAAACGTTGCCCCTTAGATCCTGTTTAAATCTTTCCTTTGTCACTTTAAACCTGTGCCCTCTAGTTTTGGACTTCTCCACTCTGAAGAAAATACCTTGGCTATTTACCCTATCCATGCCCCTCATAATTTTGTAAACCTCTAGACGGTCACCCCTCAGCCTCCGACGCTCCAGGAAAATAGCCCCAGCCTATTCAGCCTCTCTGTATAGCTTGGACCTCCCAACCCTGGCAACATCTTTGTAAATCTTTTCTGAACTCTTTCAAGTTTCTCAATATCATTCCAATGGCAGGGAGAGCAAAACTGCACGCAGTATTCCAACAGTGGCCTAACCAATGCCCCAACAGCCGCAACATGACCTCCCAACTAGTGTTGTCAATGCACTGACCAATAAAGCCAAGCATACAAACACCTTCTTCACTATCCTTGTACCTGCGACTCCACTTTCCAAGAACTATGAACCCATAGTCTGAAGTCTCCTTGTTCAGCAACACTCCCCAGGACCTTACCGTTAAGTGTGTAAGTCCTGCTCTGATTTGCTCTATCAAAACCTTACATTTATCTAAATTAAACTCCATCTGTAACTCCTCAGCCCATCTGATCAAGATCCCGTTGTAATCTGAGGTAACTTTCTTCACTGTTACCCAATTACCAATCTGCCTCAAGTATTGACAGAGTCATGCAACCCAGAAACAGACCCTTCAGTCCAAATCGTTCATGTTGATCAGATTTCCAAAACTAAATTAGTCTCATTTGCTTGCATTTGGTCCAATAAACTAGTTAGAGTCAGTGAGTGGGCTTAGGTATCAGGGGAGTCACAAGGCCCTTCAGGTTCTGGAATGTAAAAGGTAGCGAGCAACCTTCACTGTGGCTGAAATGGTAGTTGCAGCAAAATTGACTGAGGCAACCAAAGGTGAAGGAAAGTTCACCAGAGTCTGCAGCAATGCCAGAGCTGTGCCTGGGAATGATCACTGTTTTTACCAACATGGCAAATAAAGATCAGATCACATGTAAATGTCAAGTTGCTGTGTATTTGCCTCTTGTGAAGTACTGAGGGTGGGGATCCAGAAGATTGGGAAATCCCGACTAATTCTTTCTCGAACTACATTAATTGGCTTTCTGCTGCTGCCAAGTGGTTTCACAGCCCCAGACTGAAGCTACCTCGGAAAAACAAAACTGTTTCAATTCACTCATTGCCACTTTCCTATTTTCTAGCCCCTGCCTTCAAAATCATGCAAGGAAAACCACTCCCCAGAACAACTTTACACGAGTAATACAATGCTGTACGTTCATGCTAACTTCATCTTCCAGCAGAAATCCTATGCAAGTAGACTGAAATCTGATCCCACAATCTTCAGCAGACACCTACTAAAATTTTCTGTTTGGCCTGCTTGGACCTTTGTTGCCAGATTATCATCTGCAATGGCTTCTCTGTATCTCAACAACCTTACATCTGGTGTTCCCCAGGGATCCATGTTTAGTCCCTTCTATTTCTCATCTACAAACTGCTCCTTACATCACAGCATCCCTAAAACACAGCATCAGTTTCCACAGGAATACTGACAGCATCCAGGTCTGACTCATTGGTCACATCACCTTACTCAATCCTTCTACGGTCTCAAAATTGTCAAACCGCTTTTCCAAAAATAAATTCCTTCAAACTACATATCAGGAAGACCAAAGGCATTGTTTTCAATTCCTACTGTAAAGTCTACTCCATGTCCAACTGTGCTGTGAGTAAACAGACTAGAGCAGTTCAAGAAACTGTTTCATCAAAGTCTTCAAGGGGAATTAGAAGTGAACAAGAGCTTGCCTTGTTACATTGCCTGCATCATGCAAATTAATTTTTAAAAATCCAGTCACACCATCCCTTGCCTTGACAACTGTCTGAGTGGGTTACACATTGTTCACAACTTTGGTGCTATATCTGACCTTGAGATGGGTTGATCAGGTTACTTCCATTATACCATCAGTGGGTCCTCCCATTTCCATCTCTGCAACATCACACATATCCAGTTCTGCCTCAGCTCATTCATTGCTGAAAATCTCATCATGACACGACTTTGTCATTTCCAGACTTGATGATTCCATTAGATTCTGGCTGGCCTTGCACATAAGTTAAGGATATCCAAAGCTCTCGGTCCTTGTCTTAACTTGCATCAAGTCCCACTTACTTATCAATCATTTGGTCATTGACTCTTCCATACCCTCTGTATTCTCTGCCAGCCCTGCAAGCCAAAAGATATCTCTACATGCCTTCAACTCTCACCTGAAGCACTCTTGATTTCAATCACTCCGTTATTGACAGTACCCTTTCAGCCATGAAAGTCATAGGCTTTGAAATTCTCTCTCTAAATCTCTCAGCCTTCACCTCATCCTTTACCTTTCCTCTTTCAGTCACTCCTTAGAACATATTTATTTGACCAAAGTGTTAATCATTGGACCCAAGATATCCTTTGGTATGCAAGGGCTACATATATCTTATTTGGAAATAGATCACTATGATTCAGATTGTCAAGCCTGGCAGCATGTAAAATTGCTCTCTTCATGTGTGTGGGGAAAAAAATAACACTAAAAGGTTTTAAAAAGAAACAGTTTACTCAGGTCAAGCTCCAGGTCCAACTGAGCAGCTACCGATTTGGACAATGGCATGGTCAACAATGTGATATCACCACTAAAGAATGGACAAAAACTGATAGCAAGTCACTTTATTTCTGCTTTTGTTTCAGACTTTGATCCATGAAGCCGCACCGAAATAGTCATCGATGTACCGATAAAGCGGTTGTGGGAGGGGACCCAGGTAGGCCTGGAACAAAAGATGTTCCACATACCCCATGAAAAGGCAGGAATAGCTAGGACCCATGCGGGTACCCATTGCTCCACCTCTGATTCGGAGAAAATGGGGTGAGTTGAAGGAGATGTTGTTGAGTTATTTCGATGTGGCTTCATGCTCTCGTCCTGACCTGGAAAAATTCATAAACTTCGCTTCCAGTTTCCACCCCACCATCACCTTCACCTGGTCCATCTCAGACATTTGCCCTCCTTTCCTTGACCTTTCTGTCTCCATTTCCAGCACTAGTCTATCCATTAGTATCCATTACAAGCCTACTGACCCCCACAGCTAACTGGACTATAGCTCTTCTCACCCTACGTCCTGTAAGGACTCTATCCCTTTCTCTCAGCTCCTTTGTCTCCGCCATATTTGTTCCGATGAGGCCACTTTCCAAAGTCGTGCTCTTAATACGTGCTCCTTCTTCTCCATCCATGGCTTCCCACCTACAGTTGTTGACAGGGCTCTCGATAGCGTGCCGTCCATCTCCCGCGCCCAACCCTCACCCCCTCCCTCCCCTCCCAGAACAAGGATAGGGTCCCTCTTGATCTCACCTTCCACCCCACCAGCCTTCACATGCAAAGAATAATCCTCCGCCATTTTTGCCAACTCCAACACGACGCCATCACTAAACACATCTTCCCTTCGCTCCCCCTGTCTACATTCTGTATTGTTCCCTCCGGGACAACATAGTCCACTCCTCCATCACACCTAACACCTCTCCCATCACACACGGCACCTTCCCATGTAATCGCAGAAGGACAGCACCTGCCCCTTTACCTCTTCCATGCTCACCATCCAAGATCCCAAACACTCATTTCAGATTAAGCAGTGTTTCACTTGTACCTCTTTCAATTTGGTCTATTGCATTCGTTGCTCCCAATGTGGTCTCCTCTATATCGGAGAGACAAAACGCCGATTGGGTGATCGCTTTGCTGAGCACCTTCGGTCTGTATGCAATCAGGTCCCGGACCTTCCCATGGCTTGCCACTTCAACACCCAATCCTGCTCCCATCCCCACATGTCTGTCCTTGGCCTGCTGCAATGTTCCAGTGAAGCTCAACACAAACAGCAGGAATAGCATCTCATCTTCCGACTAGGCACATTACAGCCTGCTGGTCTTAATATTGAATTCAACAACTTCAGATGATTATCCCATCTTGACCCCTCTGTTTTCATTTTGCTCCGTAATTTTATTTCATTTTTTAAAATATATTTTTTTCACTGTTCTTTGCCTCTTATTTCTTGATTGTCTCTCTTTCTCTCGCTCCCCACTCTCTCACCACCTTTTTCCTCTCCTCTTCCCCCTTTGCTACTCTTCTCCCCGTTTTCTATTTTGCCTCTGCTTTACCCATCCCCCATTATATTTTGTCACATAGCACTGGCTTCAGCTTTGGTCATTCACAGCTCCTAATCTCCCTATAATCACTCTATGCACTATCACTACTTTATTGCTACCTTTGCTTCAGGAGCCATGACTCACCTTCTCTAATCCAGTATTTGGTTTTCAGCATCTGTAGTCATTGTTTTCACCTTCTCTCAGCCTAGTATAAATACCTCTCTTTTTAACGCTTTGACAAAGGGTCAGTTAGACTCGAAATGTCAGCTCTTTTCTCTCCTTACAGATGCTACCAGAACTGCTGAGATTTTCCAGCATTTTCCCTTTTGGTTATGGGAATGTTTGGGTTTAACGTGGGTATAACTTAAGTTTGCATATTAGTATAAAGCTTTGCTAAATGTTCGGGAATAGGTTTGCTAAAATAAATAACATTTTTTCATTTTCTCGTTTGTTGATAAAAAAAATCTGGTGAGAGTGTCTTTTATCTTCGATGATGGTGACAGCTAGGTATTAACCATCCCAGAGGTGACAAAGGTCATATTTCACATGTCATGCATGGCACAGTGGGGATCAAGCTCCAGCACAACGTGAAATTTCTTTCAGTAACCTTTGTGTTGTTCCTTGAAATGTTTAATTAAATTTGAATATAAATACAAACATTGTTCACATAAGCTTCATTTGGACATCATTTCTAAGCTACCTACCTGATGAATAGAGTATTATTGCTGTTGAGCCTGGGTATAGGATGGGGGGTAACTAAGACTGGGAAATAAAGAGCTACCTGGCACCAAGAAAGCTGCCAGCAGAGAGGAAGGTCCAGGCAAGATGGAGTTGCCAAATCTTACAGGTAGGTGTGGGGCTCCAAAGGTCTGAACGCTTCTCAGAGTGCCCATAGAAACACTTAAATTCTATTTGACTCCATCTAACTTTTATTTTAAAAGTTTTTTTTTTACGATTAATCGTGGAGTGTCTCAGTGGTTCTTCAGCTGCTTTGCTTGGCAGCATCATGTGGCAGACAGCACATCATTCCATTCCATTCACAATTAGATCAGTTCACAGGGATATAAAAACATTCATTTGTCCAGCAATATTGCAGCAACCTCTATGTCAAAAAGGCAGAAACGGAGACATAAAGATTGACTGTGCAGACCCTAATGTTTCAGTGCAAAGGTACAATATACAACATTCAATGTTGAATACATGGTATTGACAGCAGTAGAATGGTGGTCTCATTACCTGCAGTGGACTACAGTGGGTCCACTCATTGGGTACTGATTGATGTACTGTCGCACAACATTCCGGAACTCAATAAGGACCCCGGTGGTGGACGGAACTCCATGGTCAGGCCAACCTGTAAAGTGAAAATGCCGGAGAGCACGTTTCTCTCCAGATTTATCCTGTAGGAAAGGAAGAAGCAAATGGCATAATCAGAGGAACTGAACAGGCAAACACAAACAAGAAACAAATAAACAATCTGTCCCTCTCGATAATCTGTAATAATAGCATAGATCTAATTGGTAAAGCCAAGGCAAATAACGACTTTGCAGCTACCAGTTACTGGATTATGTACAAACTTCCCTTTTTGTTATATTCCGCTACCCTAAAGTAGCAACACACGACTTCAAAGGTAACAAAGAAGATAATTCCATTCTTTGCGCTACTGAGCGTTTAGATACAGGAAGTTGCATCTATTCTCATTCAGAGAAGAAATTGTGCCCATTTAGAGAGATATCTTATCTGGCAACAAGGCAGGAAAACCAAAGGACATATATTCTGATTTAGAAACATCATGTGAAAACTTCAATTCAATACATAATTTATTTATACTTAGTTATCCTTGATTTAAGAAACAGACTACCAAATAAGCATTAAAGCCTGACTCTGTTAAAGCATCTGAAAGAGAATTTTATCAATTCCTGAGACAACAAAACTTCTAGAGACGTGCAATTGGCATAAAGATGGCAATTGGTCACATAAGCTATTGTCAGGGTTGGACATTAAAGGAGGTGATCGTGCAGGC
The DNA here is from genome assembly GCF_047496795.1 of Chiloscyllium punctatum. NCBI lineage: Eukaryota > Metazoa > Chordata > Chondrichthyes > Orectolobiformes > Hemiscylliidae > Chiloscyllium > Chiloscyllium punctatum. Next base: position 38,108,306 of record NC_092760.1, on the reverse strand, counting down.
ATTTGGATTGTATAATCTATATGACCTAAGTGTCCAAGTGAAACATACTTAATGCTTACTCTTAGTAGACTCAGCTCACACAGTGTTGAGTGAAACAGAGTGACTGCCATTGGTCCAATGTGATTTTGCAGCTCCTCAAAACCTCCTACAATCCTGCTCATGATCCAACATGCCAAAATAGAACACAAGTTTGAGGATTAACCCAATCCATATAAAGCTCTCAGACCTTTGGTAAATTGTATTCCATTTACATGTCAAGATCATTTGAATCCTCATCAACTCAGGACAGAACTTAGGCAGGAAGGTTATCCATTCTGCCCCACAGAGTGACGTGATGAACACATCTGCTCGGAAGCAAGTTCTGCTTCAGAGTCCCGTGCATCCTGATGCTACTTCTGTATGTTACTTGTCTCTTATCATCACTGTGAGGATGACCAGTGCTGGCACTGCCCGTAGTACCAGGAGGCGATACCAGGATTAACAGGACAATGTTGCAGGGTCTTGGGGTGCCTATGAGATGGGAGGCCCATGGTGTTGGGAAGGAGAGTTTTCTTGAGGAAGAGTGGGATGGGAGGAATGGAAAAACACACCTTCTGGGAGGAGGCCAATCAGGAAAGCAGGTAGCAGTGATACAGACCTCAAAGTTGTGGCAGGGCAGGCAGCAATGCTTAAAACTTAATGGCCTGAGTCAGAGCAAGGGTGAGCATGTTCTAGACCTTCCCATAAAGCTGTAGATTTCTGGGGGCAGGCAGGAGGAACCTCTGAGGTCTCTCCACTTTTTCCTGAAATGAAGGCCCAACCAATTTCCATCAAATACAACCCTCGTCTGTTGGGCTGAACTTGTTCCCTCGTTGAGGGATTTATCCTTAACTCAACTCAGTGCCTCGAAATAAATCTTGTTGCTATTGGTGCCTGTCCAGTTCTGGCTATAATGACTGCCTTTTTATAGGCTATGTTGAACGTTTCGTGTTCCACCCCTATTCAGCATTCTCTCCTTTAACTCTATCATCTACAAGGCACAAGTTGGAGTGTGATGGACCACTCTCCACTTGTCTGTACAGCACCAGCAACTCTCATAGTTCATAGTTAAAAATCACACAACACCAGATTATAGTCCAACAGGTTTAATTGGAAGCACACTAGCTTTCCGAGCGACGCTCCTTCATCAGGTGATAGTGGAGGCTCAATTGTAACACAGAATTTATAGCAGAAATTTACAGTGTGATGTAACTGAAATTATACATTAAAAATTGATTATCTGTTAGAATACAGTGATAGTTTCACTTCTTTCATGTGTAAATCACAAAACCTTTGTTTTAAAGTTGCATTCTCGGGTTAACTGTTAACAATGGTGATAGCTAGACAATGTGTTGAAGGTGTTGGCCCCCTGTGTTCTCTGTCTATGCCATGATGTTTAGATTGTGAGTGTGAGAAAGTGTGTGTGTGTGTGTGTGTGTGTGTGTGTGTGTGTGTGTGTGTGTGTGTGTGTGTGTGTGTGTGTGTGTGTGTGTGTGTTTCTCACACTCACAACCCCCACCCCAGACAGACAGACAGACACAGACAGACAAAGACCCACATGCACACATATATTTTGTGTGGTGAATTTGTACTTGCAGAGTTACATTGCACTTTACTCAAAAACTGCATGTATTCATGTAGAACTGTGAGCTCAAAAACTGCATGAATTTATGTAAAACTCTGTTACCTCACTTTTTAGATTAGAATTAATCTAAACATCATGGCATAGACAGAGAACACAGGGGGCCAACACCTTCAACATATTGTCTAGCTATCACCATTGTTAGCAGCTAATCCGAGAATGCAACTTTAAAACAAAGGTTTTGTGATTTACACATGAAAGAAGTGAAACTATCACTGTATTCTAACAGATGAAAGGCTTAACAGACAATCAATTTTTCAATGCATAATTTCAGTTACATCACACTGTAAATCTTTGCTATAAATTCTGTTACGATCGAGTTCTCCACCATCACCTGATGAAGGAGCATCGTTTCAAAAGCTAGTGTGCTTCCAATTAAACCTGTTGGACTATAACTTGGTGTTATGTGATTTTTAACTTTGTACACCCCAGTCCAACACTGGCATCTCCAAATCATGACTCATAGTTCATAGAATGTGAATATGACTGGCTAGGTCCATGTGGTGTAGGTGCACTCACAGTGCTGTTCGGAAGCTTGTTCCAGGAATAACACTGAAGGAATACAATGATTCATGATGAAATGGGGCTTGGAGGAGAGATCACAGATGACCGTGCCCTCCTGCCCTGGTCCTTCTAAGTGGTAGAGGTGGTAGGTTTGGAAGGTGCTGTCAAAAAGGTCTTGGTGGGTTGCTGTGGTGAAACTTGCAGATGGTACACATGGCTGCCACTGTGCAGTGGTGGCGATAGAGGGAGTGAAGGTTGAAGATGGTGTCAATCAGGCAGTATGCTTTTATTCTGGGTGGTGTTTTGAGAGTTGTTGCTGCTGTACTCAGACTAACGATGAGAGACTTAACAAACAATCCAGGTCTTCTTCAATATATAATTTCAGTTACATCACACTTTAAACTTTTGCTTTAAATTCTGCGTCTTACAATCTTATACTCCACAACCACCTGATGAAGGAGCAGCACTCTGAAAGCTAGTGCTTCCAAATAAACCTTTTGGACTATAACTGGCGTTGTGTGATTTTTAACAACGAAAATAAGTTAATAACTAAAATAAGTTGTGGGTGGCACGATGGCACAGTGGTTAGCACTGCTGCCTCACAGCGCCAGAGACCCGGGTTCAATTCCCGCCTCAGGCGACTGACTGTGTGGAGTTTGCACGTTCTCCCAGTGTCTGCGTGGGTTTCCTCCGGGTACTCCAGTTTCCTCCCACAGTCCAAAGATATGCAGGTCAGATGAATTGGCCATGCTAAATTGCCCATAGTGTTAGGTAAGGGGTAAATGTAGGTGTATGGGTGGGTTACGCTTCAGTGGGTCGGTGTGGATTTGTTGGGCTAAAGGGCCTGTTTCCACACTGTAATGTAATCTAATCTAATATTCTGCATTGTCTAACACAAGTTCTTCCAAAATGACCACCAAGGGTTGAAGAACAACAACATTCCTGATGGCTGAGTAGTGATGTTATAAAGCCAGCTGATATGGCTATGAACAAGTCGGATCCCAGAATGCAATCTGGTTTGATACATCAGATGTTATTTCTTTTTAATATGGCAGTAGCTCACTGAAACATAAGGGTGTAAAGACTTCAGATTTGGTTTTAACAATGAATCACACAGAAGAAAACAAAATCAACTAAAGCAAATCAAACTAAGACAGTTTGAAAGAATTTAAAACACACAGCAAAACAAAATCCCATCCACTCCCCAAAATTATCACAGTACACTCACTCAAAAATCCCGGGAAATTCCTTTCCTACCAAAGTTGTATGTTTGTCTTAACTGCTTCTTCTCTGTTCTGGCTCATGAACTGAGAGGCCTTTTCCCTTGCTAACTTTCTCAGTTTTTTAATAATCTGCAAAGTATAAACCAAATATTCCTGATCTGGAAGTTTTACAAATTGTACTCTTTCACTGAAGTAACTTATTTTGTTAACTGCTCTGAGTAACCTACTTTTTTAGGGTGCTCCTGACCCCAGGCAAGTCTCCGCCAAATCATTCAAAAGTTCTTGTATTGAATTTGTAAATAAACACTCCTAATCCTAAATTCTGCTAAAAATAATAGCATAATGTGTTCTTTCACCAGTTGCATCCCTGATAGTATAAACAAAACTCCATTAACATTCCAGGAAGCACAAACTAGTTTAAAATGAGAGTTCTGGAAATACTAACAATGGTTAATTTTTAACCTATTCACAAAACAACAACCAACACCCATATGCCACTGGTTTGAAATTTAAACATATAAAAAAGAAGTTTTTATATATCGTTAAATCACACACTTTCATCACTCTAACACTTGGGCTCACATCAGGATGGAATCTAATCAGCGAAGATCAGCCTGTGTGAACACTATGTTAGCCCATGATGTCTCTATCAATCTGACACCAGGTACCTCCCAAGATACTCAGACATCTTTCCAGGCACATGGCTATGAAGGACAGGGGCTGTCCGAGCAATTGGAGGGCGATGGAGTTGAAAGTGTGTATTTCTAATACTCCAGACAATGAGAGAAAATATTTTTGGCTGTTGTGATTATGACAGAGATTAAATTATGCGTTTTGCTTGATGACAGCAGTTGTAGTTTCCATGACTCCCTCTTTGCTGCATTGTGTACCTCATTGTTTGCTATCAGATTCTAAGCTGTGGTCAGTGATTCATTTATTTTAGTCTGAATTTCTCCATCACATGGGAAGTCCCTAACTCTACTTACCTTTACTATTGTGAAGTCCCTGATGGTCCAGTCCTGGAGAACTATTTCCGATGTCAAAGTAACAATTTTGTCTTCAAAGATGAGAGGGCGTTCGGTCGGCCAGTACTGCTCACATTTTGCCTAGCATAACAAATTGATTAAAAAATAAAGTATAGCTGACAGTTTCAGAGTATTCTGATGAAGTCTTTTTTTTGATTAAATTCAAAAGAGTGGAATGTAAATATATAGAGATACGTTCTTATTCCTTTTGTGCGTAATAGAAATGATGTTGCTGTGCTATAAATTTAATAGAGCTTCAATGTTCATCACAGAGTCTCATCACAAAGGTAATGTTAGTATTGGGCTGTGATAATTTTTATCTCTAATAGACAAACATTTCAGTGCAAAATAAATGATACACTTAAGCTATCAATCATACAAATGTCTCAGATTAAAAAGGAACAGTTTGTGAATTTTATGTACCCTATAATTGGTATCAGTACAAAACCTTCATAAGTCGTGATGACCTAACTACATGATGCAAGCTTCATAGGCACAGTAAGTCAGGGCAGTGACAGGAGCTGTACAATGCTTAGATATTTTTTGATGTGGAACATCTGACTCATTTGGGGCATCACACATGTAAAATTGCCATCCATTATGGATGCTGCTCATTTTAAAATATTAATCCATCTTGATGTGTTCAAAAGGGCGTGTGATCTTTTTACTGATGTCGATCTGAGACCGATTCAGTCATCTCATGACTTAAGAGGATATCCAATAGCTTTGGCAAGTCAAAAGCTACAGACCATTAAAAGGTGTCACTAAGGAAGAAGATTATTCAGGAAAATCTTTTACTCAGAGATCCGGTCAGGATATCCTGACTGCTGCACAGAAACACATTTCTCACATGGAGCTGAATATATCACAACCAACATTACGCTTATCCAATGGCTGCCGAATTCCACACAGAGACTCTCCAGGTGCTGCCCTTCTCTTCAGGCATCACTATATTTCTCAGACCCATCAACTGCCTCACAGAAAAGCTCCTTTTGATTCACTACCAATCACCAAGTGGCCTTTATTCCACTTTTACCTGGAAGTTCCTATCTTAAGCAGGTCTGTCTTCAACTTGTAAAACTTGTGTCAGTTTCTCAAAAGGTAGTCCTCCTGGACTCACCTTCTTTAAAACCTTACATTTAGATTCTGGTGGGAGAAGGACAAGAGACAGAGAAGTTTCCTGAAGACCAGTAATCCGTAGTTGGTGCTATCCTTGAGAGTATAATTTTTTTTTGATGTATTGGTGGTGATTATCAGTGCCACATCTTCTGATATTCTGGTAGTGATCATCACTGATTGGATAGTAATAGATCCAGTGCTACAACTGGTGGACAATTAGTTCTAACAGATTAGCACCCAGTTGGCAAAGATAAAAATTATTCCAACCAGGTGGATTTATAAGGCCTCATGTCTGAAGCAATGACAATGTGAATTTAAAAAAAATGTCAAGAAAATGTCTTATTTACATGCAAAAATGATGTGAGATTTAAGAATGAATGGATTGGCTGGTACATCAAGAGTTTGGGGCCTGCCTTGAAATATGAACACTCCATTACTAATTGGTGAAAAGACTGGAATGTGGATTCACATTTACAAAGCAATATTAAACCTTCTGAAGATCAGTAAGCATGAGAATGTTGTACCTACCCTTCCTTGCTCCACACATTTGGTAAGCATGACAATAGCTGGCACATAATGTTCCCAAATCATTCGCCAGAAATCGCTGGCTGTATTCATTAGTGGTCCCTGTGCAGCAATGAACTCTTTCTTTGAGTTATAGCCCTGGAAAGAAATGGAACATTGGGCTAAGAGATGATAGAGAACCAGAAAAAATGGCATAATCAATCAGTCTTCAGAAAGATGATCATAAAAATGCAGCAGGCAACGAATGATACTGGGTAAAAGTGAGGACTCCAGATGCTGGAGATTAGAGTCGAGAGTCGGGTGTTGGAAAACCACAGCAGGTCAGGCAGCATCTGAGGAGCAGGAGAATTGATGTTTTGGGCAAAAGCCCTTCATCAGGAATGCTACTGGACCAGTCACTGTAGATGCTGCAGTGGCATCCAGTGTCACTTTGACATACTGTATGAGTGTCATGACCCACAAAATGCATTTTTTGTCAAATCGTAACTCATTAACTAGACTGCTGTAACATTAGAGACACTCAAAATTGTGATACCTTATTACCTTATTTCTTACAGAGAAACTGTAGTCAACAGATGATCAACATTAATACGGAGGAACCTCGATTATCCAGCATTCAGTCGTCCGAATTTTGGATTAGCCGGACAAGATTGCAAGGTCCCGATGCTTGGCTAAACCGTGTTATCCAGCATTTGATTATCCAAACAAAATACTCACCGCCCGTTCGGATAATTGAGGTTCCTCTGTATGTTGTTGTAGACTATCACTTAAATCTCCCAATCCAAAAAAAAACCATTGATATTGTACTTCAGATATCAGAGTCCAAATCATTCATTGCTAATTCCTTTGGAACATCCATTTCTACAAGTCCGAATAAAGATCTCTATTTCAGTTTCGTGCTTTGTAGCCATTTGCTACATTTTAATGCTTGTCCCAATTCCACATGGTGTCATCAAGATTACTTGATGGCAGGTTATCAAGACTTTGAAAGTTTGTGCATAACTCGATATACAAGTTCAACAGTAAATAGCTTTATTATCTCATCTGAAAATAATACTGAACAAGTCAGATCACAGAGTGAGACCTCGCTCAATAGACTACAAGGTTTATTTTTACTCTGTTTATTGTGAAGGTCAGTTAGTAAATATTTTCACAAGAAGCTGTCAATATACTTTCAATAATGGATCCTAGAAGTTTCACTATTTGAAATGATCTCATTACAAATGTCAGTGAGAAAGATCCAATCATTTTATTCCAGCAACCTCCTTACAGACAGTCAGTGAATAGTCACGCTTGTTTCCATGTTAAGGTCCCCTGTCCAACGAGCGTGAATGCTTCCTTTCAGCAAACTCCTCCACTTACTTGTTTCTATTGTCTTAATATCTTTTTCCCGAGATCCTAAAACAAACTCTGGTCATTTACTACTTAACATGTGCTTCTTAAACTCATCTCTTCAGCAACTTTCTATTTCGAGGGCTTTTCTCTTAAGAACTCAGGACTCCTTCTCAGTTCCTCCTGAACTGTTTGGAGACTGCTAACCAACGTTTGTACTAAGCTGCGTGGCTGTTATGACATGGCTGTCGATTGATGTGCCCATGCAATGGCTTCAAATTTTGGACTTCAGAGGGCCATATTGTCAAGAAAAAATTAGAGGGACCATTGCTGCTAAATGAACAGCATACCTGCTGTCATAGATATTTTGTCTTTGAATGAAACCTGTATACTGCCTTTCTAAATGAAGTTGTTTCTGTCTCATTTCTGTGTCATTGAACACCTTGATGGTAGGCAACAGCTCATTTATTTTCCTCTCTTCTACTCTTTTTTTTTCCCTAATGCTACCAATTATTCTCAAGGATTTTAAAGAACTCATTTACGTACCTGTAAATAAAACACATCTCTCGTCACCCTGACACCACTCAGAACAAAGTTGAAATGAAACTAAAAACCATGTTGTTCCCCAGTCACCCAATACATTCGTACAAATCCAAGTTAAAGCTACACCTCTTCCTTCCGCTTTAGCACCTAAACTTTCAAACACGAATAATGTATTTTGAACCTTCATTACAATAAATTGATGTAACTCACCGGCATGAAATTAGCATTGATATAATCACTTGATGGGTCAGCAGTGACAGAGAGTTTAACTCGACTTGCATCATCTAAAAATTTCACAGAAACATGATTATTTTACACAAGAGATAAACTTGTAAGAGAATACGTAGCACACAAATAAGAAATGAGTGTGTCTCTTGGGTGACTTAGTTCAATGGACATTAGGCAAAGTATTTGTTGTAACGATGCAACAAATCAATGACAACCCAGTATTTACTTGAAAACAGAAAGCACTGATTCGGACTCTTGGCCTCGGCCCAGATCCGGTATGGCAATCTCTTGGGTCACTGTGGCATCCTCTCAGCCAGATGTGGCAATCTTTTAGCTTGGTGTGGCAGCCTCTCAGCAGGTCGGCGAGGCCTCACCATGGACTTGTGGCATTGAGATGATCCCAGAGCAGTCTCCCGGCCTTGAGGTGAAGCTGGCATGATCTGGAGTCAAGGCCTGGCATAGACAAGAGACTAAGTGCTGGCGGGACCTGGGTCGGAAGGACTGTAATTCTGAAGTTTTGTTTTTCTAATTTATTCCTATGATTTGTAATGCTGAAATCTTAATTTCTATATTTTTCTAATTTCATTTCCCCCAGGAACTTGTACTTAAGAATCTGTACCTTTGTACTGAAGATAACTCCATGAACAGTGTCTTGTAGACTTTTCACTGTACTCATTTGAGTACATGCGACAATAAAGCTAATTCTAATTCAATGCAGTGCTAGGAGGAGGAAGCTAGTTCACAGCAATTGCAGTAGGACAGCAACATTTGAAGATGCTTGACTCTGCAATAAACATTGCAGCTGTCAATAGGATCAGTAGCAGAATCTCTCCACCTAACAATGTTCAGGCATTTTGTGACTGGAACAGGCTATGTTCTACAAGATGACATTGGTTTAAAATTTGCAAGAATGCTAAGTGCCCCACGAAAACCAAGTGTCACAACTCTCCATAGAGATATGTTGAGAAAATCAACCAAGGAACTATGCCAAACACAATTCCAAACTCCCATCAATGGCTAACAAGGACATCAATAAGGTTGAAGCAGGTAATTGCAACATTAAAAGCTTGCAGACACAATTCTGGCAGTTTGCGCACTCATTTTGACAAATCTCATTGATACCATTAGAAAAACTGAAGTCTTTACTTCCTTCTAAGCAATATACCCAAATGACTTGTGCTCTAAGTCAAGATTGGCACTGATGTAAGTGTAAATATCATCGCTTCTGAATCTTAAATGAAATATACTCATGAAACCGGTGCAATGTGGTGCAGATCACACATGATAAGCCAATTGCTTATATATTTGGTCTGACAGCCAATGCAATGGTATTATCTGCCTTAAATGTCAACATTATCCTGAGGATAGACACGAAACCTTGTACATCGCTGAAATAGATGGACGACTTATTACTGGTCTATCAGTATGTCCTGATCTCCGCATCACCTTGATCCACAAGGCAGGTGGTGTTGTGGGATTGTTGCTCGACTAGCAATCCAAAAACACAGATGGACCTGAGTTCAGAATCCAGTGTCACAGAATTTGAATTTGAATTTTTAAAAAAAGTTTCGAATTAAAAATCTAATAATATGTTTTTACAAAAATTTACATCAGGTTGACTCGTGCCCTTTTTGGAAGGAAATCTGCCTTCCTTATCCGGTGTGGTCTACACATGACTCCAGACCACAGCAATGCCAACAGCTCTCTGAAATGGCCTAGCAAGCCACTTGGTTCCACCAAAGTGCTTAAAATGTCTCAAGAAAGGATTGAAATTGGAAGGATCACCTGGCATCAGTTAGGCACCAGAAATGGCGACAAACTCTGGCGTATCAATCCTGCAAAGTCTTCCTTACTAACATATGGGGGCTGCTGCCAAAGTTGAGAGAGATATTTCACAGACGAATCAAGCAACAGCCTGACAGAGTCATATTCACCAAATTGTACCTGACAGATAATATCCCATCATCGTCACCATTCCTGGCTACATCCAGTTCCATCAGTGGTGGTTGTACAACGGAATATAGTCATACATTCCATTCATAGTGCCATCTATCAACAGGTATTGCAGTGAATTTCTTTGCAAACCAATTCATTGTAACATGTAACAAAGTCATTCCACTCAGAGTGGTTCCATGGTGGAAGCAGAGAGTAGGTTGCAGTAAGACATGGCATTCAATCATGGAGTACTTCAACAGAATTAAAAGCATCACTAAAAGCACTCATGCTTGAGTATTCACAAAACCCTGTTACTCAGCAAACCGCAGAAACTCAGTAAAAAAGGAGCCTTGCATCAGAAGCAGAATTCCATACATACTTTACTTTATGGAAAGGACTTTAGTATCTGACTTACCTGCATGCCTCAACCACAACGCTTTTGCTTCCCTCAATCCAAGAATGCAGAGCCAATAACCAATAAAAAGACAAATTGACAAGAGGAAGAGAGGGGAAGAGAACAAAGCAACAGGGAGAGGGGTCAGGTAGAGAGGGAAAAAATTAAGTGAAGGAGAAGGGATTAGAGATATACAAAGTATGTACAAGCTATGTAAGAAAAGGGTGAAGGGAGGCTGATAAATGGATTGACTGGAGAACCAGATACTCACAGGGCAAGACATTATTATAACGATTCTTTGGCAGGTTCAGGGGTTGCTGGGCGACTTGCGCTGACTGAAAGGTTCCAATTGGCTTCAGTTCCTAGAAATGCAAGATCCTGGAGTGAGAGGTCTGTTCAGGAAGTTGGGCTTCCTATTTGAAAAATGTATTAAAACCTTCTTAAGCAATGTCTCAAATTTTCAGATTTATTTTTTACTTCTCCTCTCTCAGAAGTAAAAATGTGAAGGGCCAAGGGCCACAGTTCAGTTGCTCATTAAAGGGAAGATTAAAGGCGGCAAAGAATTCCATAGACTTAAGATCCCACTCTGTTTGTATTTGTAACTATTTGCATATTAAGCATTGATCAGATGGGCCAATGGGCTGAGAAATGGCAGATGGAGTTTAGTTTAGATAAATGTAAAGTGCTGCAATTTGGAAATGCAAATCAGAGCAGGACTTATACACTTAATGGTAAGGTCCTTGGGAGTGTTGCTGAACAATGAGACCTTGGAGTGCAGATTCATAGTTCCTTGAAAGTGGAGTCGCAGGTAGATAAGGCAGTGAAGAAAGTATGCTTGCCTTTATTGGTCATAGCTTTGAGTGTACGTGTTGGGAGGTCATGTTGGGCTGTACAGGACATTGGTTAGGCCACTATTGAAAAACTGCATGCAATTCAGCAAAGATTTACAAGGTTGTTGCCAGATTTGGAGGGTTTGAGCAATAGAGAGGGGCTGAATAGGTTGGAGCTATTTTCCCTGGAGTGTTGGAAGCTGAGGAGTGACATTACAGAGGTTTATAAAATCATGGGTATGAATAGGGTAAATAGACAAGAGCTTTTCCCTGTGTAGGGGAGTTGAAAAGTGGGGGAAGGCATAGGTTTAAAGTGAGAGAGAAAAGATTTAAAAGGGAACTAAGGGGCAACTTTTTCACACTGAGGGTGGTGTGTGTATAGAATGAGCTGCCAGAGGGAGTGGTGGAGGCTGGTACAATTACAATATTTAAAAGGCATTTAAATGAGTATATGAATAGAAAGGGTTTAGAGGGATATGGGTCAAATGCTGGAAAATGGGACTAAATTAATTTAGGACATCTGGTCGACATGGACGAGTTGGACCAAAGAGTCTGTTTCTGTGCTGTATATCTCTCGGACTCTATTTAGATTCGCTGATTTCTTCACTGGGTTTACAACAACAATAAATAATTCAGCATTCTTCAGCAATCTATTTCCTGATTTAAAAGCACCTATTGTGAAGTGGAGCAGACTCTGACTGATCTGACAAGTTCAGTCACGTATTCCTTCAGCTATGTGGTAAAAGATGTGATGACTGTTTGGGACCAATAGTTTAATAATGCATTTTTAAAAAATACAACTTCCTGTGATGTAGGCAATGCAGCTGAGGTCAGCATTCATTGCTATCCCAGTTGCCTTGGAGAAAGTCAAGGTGAGCTACCTTCTTGAACTGCTGTAATCCTTGGGGTGTAGGTGTACCCAGAATGCCATTAGGAAATGGGTTTCTGGGTTTTGACCCAGCCACAGTGAAGGAACAGTGATAAATTTTCAAGTCAGGATGACGAGAACACCACCCTGAGAAACTCCCGCAGGGATGTCCTGGAACTGAGATGACCTACCTCCAACAATCTTTCCTGGTGCCAAGCATGAGCCCAACCAGCGGACAACTTTCCCTGACTCCTGTTTTGTTGGGGCCATACTTCAACATTTATCTTGATGTCAATGACAATGACTCACCTCATCTGTAAAGTTAAACTCTTTTGTCCTGGTTGGGACCAAGGCGATCATGAAGTCAGGAACCATATGGCCCTTGTGGAGCCCAAACTGAGTGTCAGGGAGCAAGTTATTCTGTTGCAAGTGCTGCTTCAGAACACTGTTGACCATCCTAACTACCATTTTGTCGATGATTGAGTGTAGACCAACAGGGTGGTCATTTGTCATGTTTATCTTCCTTTTGTGGTCAGTGCAAACATGATCAGTTTTCCACATTGTGAGGTAGATGACAGTGTTGTAGCTGTACTGGAACAGCTTGGTTAGCAGTGTGGAGTGGTGTGAAGCAAATGTTTATAGTATTATTGATGGAATGTTGACAAGGTCCGTAGCCTGGTAAAAACAATGACTGCAGATGCTGAAAACCAAATAATGGATTAGTGGTGCTGGAAGAGCACAGCAGTTCAGGCAGCATCCAACGAGCAGCGAAATTGACGTTTCGGGCAAAAGCCCTTCATCAGGAATAAAGGCAGTGAGCCTGAAGCATGGAGAGATCCATAGCCTGGGCAATCCCAAGGGCCTTCAGATGGAGTGAACCAAATTGCTGGCTATTGGCTTTGGTTATCCTGGGAACCTCAGGAGGAGCTGAAAATGTGTTGCTGGAAAAGCGCAGCAGGTCAGGCAGCATCCAAGGAGCAGGAGAATCGACGTTTTGGGCATGAGCCCTTCTTCAGGAGGGCTTCCTGAAGAAAGGCTCATGCCCAAAACATCGATTCTCCTGCTCCTTGGATGCTGCCTGACCTGCTGCGCTTTTCCAGCAACACATTTTCAGCTCTGATCTCCAGCATCTGCAGTCCTCACTTTCTCCTAACCTCAGGAGGAGGCCAAGATGATACTGGGCACTTGTGGCTGAAGACTGCTGAAAATCTTTCAGCCTCACCTTCTGGACTGATAGACTGGGTGTTCCCTATTGTTGCGGATACTGAAGCTGCTTCTTCTGTTTGACATGCATCATGAATAAGTGTAAGGGAAGCAGATGAAATGCAAAGAGACACACATAAATTTATGATTGCTAATTTGTAGGGTCCTTCAGATTAAATAATTTATGTAATAGACTTCCTGGAAGAATGGATGGGCAGAATGGCCTACATCTGCTCCTTTGTTTTATGTTCTTATGGTCACACTAATTGTCTAATGGCTATTGTGATCATGGGGATGAGGAATGATTAATAGCAACACCAAGTCCTTTGGTAGCAATGTGAAGGCATCTCAAAGCTGCAGCAATAGCAGGGTCAGTGAATAAGACAGCCTCATGAATTCTACATGAAAGCTGCACATTAGGCTGAATGATTTTCTGATAGCACAAGATCCTATAAACCCAGATAATGCTAAAGCATTGATTTAAATAAAAAGCACTAGCCAGAGATGAGTGCAGCCTGTCCCAGACCAGAATGGAAGTAAAGCAGGATACAGGATATAGAAACAAATTACTGGATAGAATTAACATTCTAACCTCATATTCTTCAGCAAATCCACAGTCAGAGTCAGCATGCTGCTTACTGAAATATCCTTCAAAGTAGTCCACATTAATGGCACTATGAAGAGGAACAAAGCATATCAATCAGTCCTCAATTCATTAATTCATTTGGACCTTTGAAAACTGTATACATAAAATTTTAATATTTAAAGAACATTCATGGTCATAAAGCTTAGAATTTTATCAGTACAGCACTGTAATGAATCTGGGGTCAGGTACAGCACAGATTAAATTTAAAGCATTGTTGATGCTGTTCTAAACATGTTCAGATTAGATTAATGCAGATTTCTTTTCAAGCGTCCCATTTACTTTGCAACCAGCTGAGAAGAAGAGCATTAATTCCATAATTCTAGACCTGATGCTAAATGGAAAATGCTTTTTAAAAGCACGTATTAGATTTTTTTAAAAAACGATCTTCCAGCACATGAAGTGGTTGTTTTCTCAGGAACCCTCATTCGCTTACAACAAACAAGTTGGTTAGCAACAAGAAACATGACTGCAGTGAGATGAAGCAGACCCTGCATTGTTAAATGAGTGTTATCACAGAGAATGCCTCCAAAATTTATAAGTACATGCAACACAGTGATCGCTAAATGGAGTGCAGACATACTGACACCTCCACTGGGTCCAAACACACATTTTGTTTCACTTGGCGATTATGATAGTGGGATTATTTGTTCCTTCCACTCAAACTTTTTCTATGGCTACCAGGAGCTTTTATTTACATTGCTCAAGTGGTCATGAAGTATGAATAAAACTAGACTCTGTGTGGGTGAGCCATTTGACTGCAAAGTATGTGATAAAAAGAGAATTTCATACTTACCGCCTTGCTTCCCTGCAGGTCGTGCAAGATTGAGGAAAAATGAAAGACAGAGTTTTAATTATTAGCCAATTAATGCATGCAGCACACACCATTTAAAAGGAGGTTTTTTAGAACAAAGAAAATTGCAGCACTGGAACAGGCCCTTCCACCCTCCAATCCTGCACCGATCTAGATCCTCTATCTAAACCTGCCACCTATTTTCTAAGGATCTGTATCCATTTGCTCCCTGCCCATTCCTGTATCTGTCTAGATTCATGTTAAATTATGCTATCGTTCTCACCTCTCCCACTTCCGCTGGTAATGCGTTCCTGACCCCCAGCATCCTCTGCGTAAAAAACTTTTCACGCATATCTCCTCTAAACCTTTCTCCTCTTACCTTGAACTTGTGACCCCTAGTAATTGAGTTCTACACTCTGGGAAAAAGCTTCTTGCTATCCACCCTGTCTATACCTCTCATGATTTTGTAGACCTCAATCAGGTCCCCCCTCAACCTCCACCTTTCTATTGAAAATGATCCTAATCTGTTCAACCTCTCTTCATAGCTAATGCTCTCCATATCAGGCAACATCCTAGTGAACCTCCTCTGCATCGTCTCCAAAGCATCCACATCCTTTTGGTAATGTGGCTACCAGAACTGTACACAGTAGTCCAAATGTGGTCGAACCAAATTCCTATACAACTGCAACATGACCTTCCAACTTTTGTACTCAATACCCTGTCCAATGAAGGAAAGCATGCCGTATCCCTTCTTAACCATTTTACTAAACTGCGTTGCCACATTCAGGGAACAATGGACCTGAACACCCAAATCTGTACATCAATTTTCCCCAGGGGCTTTCCATTTACTGTATAGTTCGGTCTAGAATTGGATCTTCCAAAATGCATCACCTCACATTGGCCTGGATTGAACACCATCTGCCATTTCTCTGCCCATCTCTCCAGTCTATCTATATTCTGCTGTATTCTCGGACAGCCCCCTTCACTATCTGCTACTCCACCAATCTTAGTGTCATCTGCAAACTTGCTTATCAGGCAACTGATACAGATAAATGATTTGGAGGAAGGTATCACAATCAATAGTGGCCCCAGCACGGATCCCTGTGGAATACCACTGGTCACAAGTCTCCATTTTGAGAAACTCCTTTCTACTACTGTCTCCTGTTGCCCAACCACTTCCCTATCGATCTAGCTAGAACAACCTTGACATTCTCCGTCAGCATATCATGGGGAACCTTATAAAACGCCTTACTAAAGTCCATGTATATGACATCGACAGCCCTTCCCCCATCAATCAACCTCCTAAAAGGATTCTATTAGCTTTGTAAGATACGACCTTCCCCGCACAAAACCATGCTGCCCATTACTGATCGGCCCATTTTCTTCCAAATGGGAATAATCCTATCCCTCAGTATCTTCTCCAGCAGCTTCCTTACCACTGACCTCAGACTATAATTACCTAGTGTATCCCTGCTACCCTTCTTAAACAAGGAGACAACATTAGCAATTCTCCAGTCATCTGGACTTCCCAGTGTTCAAGGACGCTGCAAAGATATCTGTTAAAGCACCCTCTCTCACATCCCTCAGTAACCTGGGGTAGGTCCCATCCAGACTTGGGGACTTGTTTACCTTAATGCCTTGTGGAATACCCAAAACTTCCTCCCTCCTAATGCTGACTTGACTTAGAGTTCTCAAAGCTCTATCCCTAACCTGAACATCCGTCATGTTTCTCTCCTTGGTGAATACCGATGCTAAGTACTCGTTAAGAATCTTGCCCATTTTCTGACTCCACGCATAACTTTCCTCCTTTGTCTTCGAGTGGGCCAACTCTTTCTCTAGTTACCCTCTCACTCCTTATATATGAAAAAAAAGTATTTGGGAGTTTCCTTAACCCCGTTTGCTAAAGATATCTAATGACCCCTTTTAGCCCTCTTAATTCCTCGTTTCAGATTGGTCCTATCTTCTCAACATTCTTCAAAAGCTTTGTCTGTCTTTAGTCACCTAGGACTTATGTACACATCTTCTTTCCTCTTAGCTAGTCTCACAATTTCCCCTGTTATCCATGGTTCCCTAATCTTGCCATTTCTATCCCTCATTTTCACAGGAACATATCTCTTCTGAACACTCTTTAAAGGCCTCCCACATATCAAACATGGATTGCCCTTCAAACAGCTGCTCCCAATCTACATTCCCCAGCACCTGGTGAACTTTAGTATAGTTGGCCTTCCCCAATTTAGGAGAAACTGAGACGCAGTAGGTTAAGATCAACTAGGAGAAAGCTGAAGCTAGATGCCAGCTTGCGGACACCTCCTCCTACTGTCCCCTTGACCATGACCCCAAATCCCACCACCAAACCATCATCTCCCAGACCATCCATAACCTCATTACCTCAGGGGATCTCCCATCCACCGCCTCCAACCTCATAGTCCCACAACCCCGCACCGCCCGTTTCTACCTCCTGCCCAAAATCCACAAACCTGACTGCCCCGGCCGACCTATTGTCTCAGCCTGCTCCTGCCCCACCGAACTCATCTCTGTCACTCAACACTGTCCTGTCCCCCTTAGTCCAAGAACTCCCCACCTACATTTGGGACACCACCCACACCCTCCACCTCCTCCATGATTTTCACTTCCCTGGCCCCCAATGCCTTATCTTCATGATGGACATCCAGTCCCTATACACTTCCATCCCTCCTCACGAAGGCCTCCGCTTCTTCCTCTCCCGCCGACCTAACCAGTACCCTTCCATTGACAACCTCCTTTGACTGACTGAACTGGTCCTCACTCTTAACAACTTCTCCTTCCAGTCCTCCCACTTCCACATAACCAAAGGAGTAGCCATGGGCACCTGCATGGGGCCCCAGCTATGCCTGCCTCTTTGTCGGATATGTGGAACAGTCCACCTTCTGCAGGAGGAGGTTAGAGAGTTAAAGGTTAAAGACCTTATCTCAGTCCCAACCCCCGGAATCAGCACCGCTCTCTTGACCTGCAATCTTCTTCCTGACCTCTCCGCCCCACCCCCTCTCCGGCTTATCACCCTCACCCTAACCCTCACGTCCTTCCACCTATTGTATTCCCAGCGCCCTTCCCCCAAATTCCCTCCCCCCTACCTTTTATCTCAGCCCACTTGGCACACCAGCCTCATTCCTGAAGGGCTTATGCCCGAAACTTCTGTCGATTCTCCTGCTCTTCGGATACTGCCTGGCCTGCTGCGCTTTTCCAGCACTACACTTTTCAACTCTTCCCTCAATTTAGCACTCTTCCTTTAGGACCACTCTCATATTTGTCCATGAGTATTCTAAAACTTATGGAATTGTGATCACTATTCACACAGTAATCCTCTACTGAAACATCAACCATCTGGCCAGGCTCATTTCCCAACACCAGCTCCAGTTTGACCCCTTCCTGAGTTGGACTATTTACATACTGCTCTAGAAAACCCTCCTGGCTGCTCCATGTAGACCTCTAACACTAAGTGAATACCAGTCAATGTTGGGAAAATTATAATCTCCTATCACCACCCCCCTGTTGCTCCTACATCCTTCTATGATTGGTTTACATATTTGGACTCAAAAATGCGTTGCTGGAAAAGCGCAGTAGGTCAGGCAGCAAAGGAGAAGGAGAATCAACGTTTCGGGCATAAGCCCTTCTTCAGGAATGAGGAGGGTGTGCCAAGCAGGCTAAGATAAAAGGTAGGGAGGAGGGACTTGGGGGAGGGGCGTTGGGAATGCGATAGGTGGAAGGAGGTTAAGGTGAGGGTGATAGGCCGGAGAGGGGGTGGGGGCGGAGAGGTCGGGAAGAAGATTGCAGGTCAAGAAGGCGGTGCTGAGTCTGAGGGCTGGGACTGAGAAAAGGTGGGGGGAGGGGAAATGAGGAAGCTGGAGAAATCTGCATTCATCCCTTGTGGCTGGAGGATTCCTAGGCAGAAGATGAGTCGCTCTTCCTCCAGGCGTCGTGTTGCCATGGTCTGGTGATGGAGGAGGCCAAGGACCTGCATGTCCTTGGTGGAGTGGGAGGGGGAATTAAAGTGTTCAGCCACGGGGCGGTTGGGTTGGTCACCTTCACCTTAACCTCCTTCCACCTATCGCATTCCCAACGCCCCTCCTCCAAGTCCCTCCTCCCTACCTTTTATCTTAGCCTGCTTGGCACACCCTCCTCATTCCTGAAGAAGGGCTTATGCCCGAAACGTCAATTCTCCTTCTCCTTTGATGCTGCCTGACCTGCTGCGCTTTTCCAGCAACACATTTTTAAGCTCTGATCCCTGGCATCTGCAGTCCTCACTTTCTCCTCCTGACATATTTGTACCTCTATCTCACAATCGCTGTTGGGAGGCCTGGAGTACAGCCCCAACATTGTTATTGCATCATAGAACATATAGAACATAGAACAATACAGCACAGAACAGGCCCTTCGGCCCACGATGTTGTGCCGAACTTCTAACCTAGATTAAGCACCCATCCATGTACCTATCCAAATGCCGCTTAAAGGTCGCCAATGATTCTGACCCCACCACTCCCACGGGCAGCGCATTCCATGCCCCCACTACTCTCTGGGTAAAGAACCCACCCCTGACATCTCCCCTATACCTTCCACCCTTCACCTTAAATTTATGTCCCCTTGTAACACTCTGTTGTACCCGGGGAAAAAGTTTCTGACTGTCTACTCTATCTATTCCTCTGATCATCTTATAAACCTCTATCAAGTCACCCCTCATCCTTCGCCGTTCCAACGAGAAAAGGCCGAGAACTCTCAACCTATCCTCGTACGACCTACTCTCCATTCCAGGCAACATCCTGGTAAATCTTCTCTGCACCCTCTCCAAAGCTTCCACATCTTTCCTAAAGTGAGGCGACCAGAACTGCACACAGTACTCCAACTGTGGCCTAACCAAAGTCCTGTACAGCTGCAACATCACTTCACGACTCTTGAATTCAATCCCTCTGCTAATGAACGATAATACTCCATAGGCCTTCTTACAAACTCTATCCACCTGAGTGGCAACCTTCAAAGATCTATGTACATAGACCCCAAGATCCCTCTGTTCCTCCACCTGACTAAGAACCCTACCATTAACCCTGTATTCCGCATTCTTATTTGTTCTTCCAAAATGGACAACCTCACACTTGGCAGGGTTGAACTCCATCTGCCACTCCTCAGCCCAGCTCTGCATCATATCTAAGTCCCTCTGCAGCCGACAACAGCCCTCCTCACTGTCCACAACTCCACCTATCTTCGTATCATATGCAAATTTACTGACCCACCCTTCGACTCCCTCATCTAAGTCATTAATAAAAATTACAAACAGCAGAGGACCCAGAACTGAACCCTGCGGAACTCCACTTGTAACTGGGCTCCAGGCTGAATATTTACCATCTACCACCACTCTCTGCCTTCGACCGGTTAGCCAGTTTTCTATCCAATTGGCCAAATTTCCCTCTATCCCATGCCTCCTGACTTTCCGCATAAGCCTACCATGGGGAACCTTATCAAATGCCTTACTAAAATCCATGTACACTACATCCACTGCTCTACCCTCATCCACATGCTTGGTCACCTCCTCGAAGAATTCAATAAGACTTGTAAGGCAAGACCTACCCTTCACAAATCCGTGCTGGCTGTCCCTAATCAAGCAGTGTCTTTGCAGATACTCGTAAATCCTATCCCTCAGTACCCTTTCCATTACTTTGCCTACCACAGAAGTAAGACTAACTGGCCTGTAATTCCCGGGGTTATCCCTATTCCCTTTTTTGAACAGGGGCACAACATTCGCTACTCTCCAGTCCCCTGGTACCACCCCCGTTGCCAGTGAAGACGAGATCATTGCCAACGGTACTGCAATTTCCTCTCTTGCTTCCCACATAATCCTAGGATATATCCCGTCAGGCCCGGGGGACTTGTCTATCCTCAAGTTGTTCAAAATGTCCAACACATCTTCCTTCCGAACAGGTATCTCTTCTAGCTTAACAGTCTGTTTCACACTCTCCTCTTCAACAATACGGTCCCTCTCGTTCGTAAATACTGAAGAGAAGTACTTGTTCAAGATCTCTCCTATCTCTTCCGACTCAATACACAGTCTCCCACTACTGTCCTTGATCGGACCTACCCTCGTTCTCGTCATTCTCAGGTTTCTCACATACGCATAAAATGCCTTGGGGTTATCCTTGATCCTATCCGCCAAGGATTTTTCATGCCCTCTCTTAGCTCTCCTAATCCCTTTCTTCAGGTCCCTTCTGGCTATCCTGTATCCCTCCACTGCTCTGTCTGAACCCTGTTTCCTCAACTTTATGTAAGCCTCCTTCTTCCTCTTTACTAGACATTCAACCTCCCTCGTCAACCAAGGCTCCCTCACACGACCATTTCTTTCCTGCCTGATAGGTACATACATATCAAGGACACGTCGTATCTGCTCCTTGAAAAAGTTCCACATTTCCACCACATCCTTCCCTGACAGCCTATGCTCCCAACGTATGCTCCTCAAATCCTGTCTTACAGCATTGTAATTTCCCTTCCCCCAATTGTAAAATCTACCTTGTTGTGCGCACCTATCTCTCTCCATAACCAAGGTGAAAGTCACAGAATTGTGGTCACCATCACCAAAATGTTCACCCACGAACAAGCCCACCACTTGTCCCGGTTCATTACAGAGTACCAAATCCAATATGGCCTCCCCTCTGGTTGGACACTCTACATACTGCGTTAGAAAAGCTTCCTGGACACACTGCACAAACACCGCCCCATCCAATCTACTTGATCTAAAGAGCATCCAATCAATATTTGGGAAGTTGAAGTCGCCCATGACCACGACCCTGTGGCTTCTGCACCTTTCCAAAATCTGTTTCCCAATCTGTTTCTCCACATCTCTGCTGCTATTGGGGGGCCTATAGTAAACACCCAACAAGGTGACTGCACCTTTCCTATTTCTGACTTCAGCCCATACTACCTCCAGAGGCAGATCCCCCTCAAACTTCCTTTCTGCAGCTGTTATACCATTTCTAATTAGCAATGCCACCCCCCCTCCTTTTTTACCACCCTCCCTAATCTTACTGAAACATCTGTAACCAGGAACCTCCAACAGCCATTCCTGTCCCTCATCTATCCATGTTTCCGTGATGGCCACAACATCGTAGTCCCAGGTACCGATCCACGCCTTAAGTTCACCCACCTTATTTCTGATACTCCTTGCGTTGAAGTATACGCACTTGAGCCCATCTCTGTGTCCGCAAGTATTCCCTGTCAGTGCTACCTTCTCCACAGCCTCCCTACAGTCTTGGGCATCCTGACACTCAGCTAGCTTACTTGCTGGACTACAAGTCCGGATCCCATCCCCCTGCCAAATTAGGTTAAATCCCCCGAAGAGTGCTAGCAAACCTACCCCCCAGGATATTGGTGCCCTTCTGGTTCAGGTGCAACCCGTCCTGTTTATACAGGTCCCACCTTCCCCAGAATGCAGTCCAATTGTCCAAATATCTGAAGCCCTCCCTCCTACACCATCCTTGCAGCCACGTGTTCAACTGCACTCTCTCCCTATTCTTTGCCTCACTGTCACGTGGCACCGGCAACAACCCAGAGATGACGACTCTGTCTGTCCTAGCTTTTAGCTTCCAGCCTAACTCCTTGAGCTCTTGAATGACCTCCCCACCCCTCTTCCTACCTATGTCGTTGGTGCCAATGTGTACCACGACTTCTGGCTGCACACCCTCTCCCTTAAGGATTCTGAAGACACGGTCCGAGACGTCTCGGACCCTAGCACCCGGGAGGCAACAAGCCATCCGAGAGTCTCGCATCCTTCCTATTTCTGAGCTCTGTCCATATTGCCTCACTGCTCAAGTCTTCCATAGTGCCCTCCTTCAGCACAGCTGTGATATTTTACTTTGATGCTATGTGCCAGGAAATAGATGTGCATGACTGCTGAATGCTTCTCTCCTTTTTAACCAGTGGTAACGCAGCCTAATGGTTTCATTGTATCAACTGAGCATCTTAAGCACCAAACAGTATTAAACTATGTCAAAGAATTCACTGAAACCCTCAGCCAGATCATAATCTCTCCAGAGTTGAACATCACAATGCTGGACTGGTTAACTTGACATTTTCTGCCCTCTGTAAACCTCAGCATGTCCCAAAGTATGCCTCTATGATACCCAGCACCAAGGTCTGCTCATTAATCATTCCACCTTTGGTAAGCTATTTTAGTATCTTTCCTTTTGATAAATTTAAAATTGCTATCCCCATTTTAATTCATTGCCACATCACCTCTCTATCTACGTAACTATCTGCAGTACCTTAATCCTCAAAACACACCCCTCCTCGCACCCCAGCTTTCTATGCTCCCTCTCAATATAACCAAGCTTCAGGAAACTATGCATCGTATTCTGGAATTCACTGCGGAGGTCTTCCTTTCCTCCACCTCTGTCCTGCTTTGCGACATTTCCCAATGCTCGTCTCTTTGCTATTTTTTGACCTGGGATTCATTTATTTCTGATTAGCCTCTAAAGCGACCATGACATTCTTTTATGTGAAATAAATTCAGAGACATTGATAGCACAGGAGGAGGCCACTCAACCCATCACGTCTGCCAGCAGTGAATAAAGACTTTCGACATTAATCCCATTTCTCAGCTTTGGGCCCATTGCCCTGGACGCTATGGAAGCGTGAGTGACATGCTGCTTAAAATGCTTCTAACTCAACTACCCTTTCAAGCAGCACGTTACAGATTCCCACACGGACTGAAAAAAATCTTAACCTTTTACCTCTATACCCCCTAGTTACTGATTCTTTTAAGGAAAGAAGTGTTTTCTTATCTACCCTATCCAGGCCCCTAGACTTAACCACTTTTAAGGCTGCTAAACTCTTAAGCAACCCCCTCTCTTTTTATGTTGATTTCTTCCACTATTTCATTGTCTTTCAACCTGATGTCTATACCTGCACCATCCCTTTCAGTTTAGAAAACCCATGCAAAGCGTTCACTGAAAACTGTGCCAACAACTTTTGGGTAAACACAGATTACCTTTATGGTCCTAATGGTCCCTACACTTTCCCTTGTTATTTTCTTGCTGCTTATATATTTACAAAAGCCCTTTGGGATTTCCTTTGATCTACTTGCTTCCTCATGCACTTTTTTTGCATTCCTAATTTCCCTACGTTCCTCCGTGCATTTTCATGTTCTATAGTCTTTTAGGAACTCTGCTAGATTGAGCCCTCAGCATTTGCCACAAACTTCTTGTTTTCCTTAGCATCCTGGATTCTGTGTGTCTTGGTTTCACCCTTTATGGAAACATATTATCCTTGCGCTTTCCTTGTTGAATGCCTCCTCTGACAAAGTATTATCTGCAAGTAGCCATTCCCATTTCACTCAGATCCCACCCCCCCCCCCCACAAATTGTATCTGATCTTGATAAAAATTTGTCTTTCCCTCATTTAGATAATGTTCTGTACTATATGCTTTAATGCTTTGTTTTAGTTACCCAAAAAGAGAGAGTTACCTGATATTCGAGATTGGAATTAAACTCCCATTGTTGGACTTGGTTCTGTGAAGAGACAGAAGTATGAAGTTGATAGCTATGAACTCAGATCGTAACAAATCTCAATAGCAAGCAACACTATGACTTCGCTGCCAAATCCAGAATTATTCCACCTGGCCAGCATTATTCTTTTCTTTAGGTCTCCTGATGACATATGCTCCTTTTATGTGTGAACAATGAGTATCATTTAGATTATCTAGATTTTAAAAGGACTTTCTAGCCTCCATTTAGTGCCTCGCTAGGATTCAGTATTGTACAATCAAAGATCCCCAGCCTTACCTTAAAGTGGTGATGTCTAGAGCCAGTTTTGTATCATCTTGGGAAGCATCCAACCTCAACTTAGCATTTCCCAGTGGGGAAAGCACCTAAATCCAATTCATTATTTTACCTGATGGTGTGGCCAAGTTCAGAAGTCCACTGTAACAGTAGTTGTTGATGTGAACTTAAATCCTGTGACACGGAGCATAAAATACCTTGCTATTGCCCTGTGCCTAATTTTCAATTTTTTTGGGGAAGAAATGTGGGGTGGAATCTCCAGCTCTCGCTGATGGTCAGTTTGGGGCTGGGAAGGTTATTTAATTAAATGGAGTGGTGTTATATCTGAGCTAAGATTTAAATCTGGGCTGGAAGTCCCACAGTTGATCCTCCTGTCCTTTTGAGACAACTGCCAAGCCAGGCAAGAAAAGGAAGGATTGGATGATGACTCTAACGTTACTAATGATTATGGAGAATACTACAGGCTGTGGAGGTATAGTGATTGTCCTGAGGAACAAGAACAGATCAATTCTGGGTACATGGATTCACCTTTCAACCTTGTCCACACTATCTATATTGAGGGCAATTATGAAAATAATGGCATCAAAGTAGCTACAGGAGAGATTTAAAGTGATGTCAGACTTACAACTTAAAATATTTATGTTCATTGCACAACAGCAAATAATGAAGGAAACAGCCATAAAATTTAAACTCTAGAAACAGGCTGTTTGGCCCATCCTGTTAATGTTGGCTTTCATGCAGCATTTGAGTCTACTCCTATCTTTCCTCATTCAGCTATTGTTGGAATCGTCTACTTCCTTTTCCCTCTTATGGTCATCTACCTTCACTTAAAATGCATCAAAACCACTTGCCTCATCTGCCTCCTGACGTAGATCAAAATGGTCAAAATCATCAAGTGTATTTTAGGATCAACAAGCCGGAGGTGCAATGTTGTCTTGTTGAGTTGAAAATCAAAAATGATGTTCATTGCTGATCAACAAGCTGAACTCTGGAAATAGCGTACAGCAAGAGTTTGAAGCCTTTCCTTGACTTATAAAGTGAAAATAGGTTAATGAGATGGGACCTGACAGGGGTTGGGAAGCATGGAGTGTATTTGAGCACTTACAGTGAAATCATTTGCTCGTAAAAGTGAACGGAACAACACAGAGCATTGTTTTAAGTTCAGTCTTGAGTTTATGCCATGGAGGTACAGGTATAAAATCAGTAACAAGATCCAGGACTGACACCAAGACATTTGCACTTCCAGACAGAGAGATTAAAATCTGATCTATTTGGAAGGGATATAGAGGCATAAAATTTGATTACTTAGCAAGGAGTGCGATTCAGCGATGACAGGCAACAAAACTACATTTCAAATAAAATAAACTGCAAAATAAACTGAAGAGTCTCCCTCGATCATACCATTTGAGATTAGCGAACACAGTACACACTGGCTGAGATGTTTCTGGTATTTTTGGCTCAGAATCACACCAAACTGTACAGTTTGGAATTAGAATGATGCCTTATTCTGTCGAAATAACTTATTCAGCAACTATATCTAAATTGAATGGGTAGACATAGTTTCTGTACAACACTTTCTTCGGTGGCAAAGCTTTCAGGCTTATTCAGCAGGATGCAGAGGCAAAAAACTACTTATAAGTTGCATGATGTGATTGACGAAAGGGATTGGCATGAATGAACATGTACAGATCAGGGATGTTGCTTACCTTCTCTTCCACAAGAAAAGCAGCACAACCAAGAGGATTATGACTGCTGCACCTAGGATGGTTCCGACCACAGCTCCAATAATAACATCTGGAATAGACACACCAACAGGCGTGAACAAATCTTGCAGGCAGTACTGGAGAAAGCTTTTCTCTCTTCCTTGAAAAACTATGACTCAGTCGTTATTATGACTGGAATATTGTAATCTCTGGTGACAGATTTTGGAGTTGTATTTCACCCCATGTTTAATAATCAACTTCTCCAATTTACTCTTCCTCCACAAAATACATAATTATTTAAAGGGAGTTGAATTTTCAATACTTCTGTCAGAATATAATGTACCAGCTGAAACAGGTTGGTCCAGAGGGTTAGCACTTTATCCTGTCCATGTTGGAATCTGGGTTAATAGTTAGACCAGACTGACAGAATGAAAATCTTCTGACTCTTTAATGATTGCAGACATATTGAATGAAACAGATTTCACACGGTCTTAGTGCAAACTCCAGTGGGCGTCTATTAGGGCAAAATATAATACTGATTCCAACTGGCAATCTCCTTAAGCCAAAAAAGCATGCGAAATTAGTGTGAGAAATTAAATAAATATAGCTTTATTCCGGCAGATAAAGAAAGAGGCATTCTTTACATCTCTGGTTATGGCAGAATGCTTATACAATACAAAAAGGTTAAAAAAAATTATATTATGATAAATGAAAAAGGTCCAGTAAAAAAAGCAGATGCAGAACGCAAATTCAAAGACATGTAGACAGGTTTTTTTTCCCTGAAACGAACCTGGATTTTGTTTCAAGAAAATCTTCTCTGAGTATTCATACACCGAGTAGAAGGATGCATTTGAATTGATTTTATCGTCTGAATTAAATATTATTTTTGTAAATCCAGCCAAGCTGACTCTGTAAAAGAGCAGGAAGTAAAGAACATTAGGGAAGGCATTGCAATGGATTGTCTGAAGGGTATTCTAATGGAGATACTGTAAACTGGAAGCCTAATCATTACGAGAAAATAATGAAAATAATAATCTTGCTGCAATCAAGAGAGGGAAAAGCACGATTGAAGCCAGAGAAACAACCTCTATAATTGAGAACAGTGCCCCCTGAAAATATTCACTAATAGGGTGCCCCAGGCTTTGGGAATCTTCCTGTTTTGCAGCAAATGAGCTAGATTTCTTGGAATTGGCACTGAAACCATGTACTGGGAGACACGCAACAGCAGGAGGAGGAACAATGGCTTTTCTTGATAAGATGGGGCTGCTCCATTCTCTATTATATCTGCATATTGCAAGTGATGTGTACCAAGAATTTATTGCTGGTCGGCGGGATTGAGAAATACATCCTTTGCACAAAGACAGGCAGTGTCACTGGCTAGCACCATGGAATCCACATATGCATTCCATTCAAATCATGATGAGGCTACTATAAACACTTGGATGAATCATGGGACAAAATGACCCCGAATACTATTCTTTACAAAATCATTAAACCACCCCTGAAACCAACAGCCAAAAAATAACTCTTTTACAACTTTTTTTACATCCAGCCTGAAACAACCAAGTTATAAAAGGAACAGAAATTAACGAATCCGCTCTATAAATCTGGAGTTTAATGATTAGAGTTCACGGAGTTCTGTCTTGAAGTGGCTATATTCAGTACTGTTGTTTTAGCAAATGGGCATGGCTTTTACATCGATCATTGGGACCTTTGATTTAACACTATTTCGTGTGACCCATTCACACTATGGTAGTTGTCCCTGCCATCTGCCTTCCCCTCCAAGCATCTCCCACTTCATTTCCCAATCACCACTGCCCTCCCCAACCATCTCCTGATTGTCTCCCTGATCACTCTACCTGCCTTCCAGATCCACTTTGTCTCACTCCTTTCCTTCCAATCCAGTGCTGCTCATCACGTTCCTCTAGAACGTTCTCCCACTTTTCGCTTCTCCCCTTACTCTGTCCCACTTGCCCACTGACCAATTTCTGCACACTACTGCTCTCCACAACCTGTTCGCATTTGCCATATTTCCCTGTCCCACTTGCTGCTTCAAACCACTTCAAACAAACTCTCTTCCCTTACTGCTCGTACCCACTTCCCCAATTGCTTCTATCCTCCAAGCAACCTATTACTGGGCAGTTATCTCCGTCCAAGGCCCTAAAGGATTCTTTCAAATCTGGCAGAGATTTTCCTGCACATCAACCCACCTCAGCTGCTGGTCCATTGCTCTTGATTTTGTCTCCTCTACATTGGTTCAATGAGTTGGTGTCCCATTCAGGGAATATCTTTGGGATGCACGCACCAATCAACCCACTGCCCTGTGACCGACCACTTCAACTATCCCTCTAGCTCTGCCAAGGAAATCCAACACCTGGCTTTCCTCCACCACCAAATCAAACCCACCCGCCACCTGGAGGAAAACTGCTTCATCTTCTACCTTGACACCCTCCAACCACACAGCATCAACATCGACTTCACCAATTTCCAAAACCCCTCCACCCCACCTCATCCCAGATCCAACCTCCAACTCGGCACCTCCCTAGTGACCTGTCCACCTTCCTTCCCACCTATCTGCTCCACCCTCCCCACCGACCTATCACAATTGCATCCACATCACATTCCCACCTACCTTCTCCCCAGCCCCACCCCCACATTTATACCTCAGCGGCCTTTCCCCACCACATTCTTGATGAAGGGCTAATGCCTGAAAAGTCAACTCTCCTGCTCCTCAGATGCTGGCTGACCTGCTGTGCTTTTCCAGCGCCACACTTGGACACTCACTCACAGGGTGGGTCAGGAAGGGAGCAGGGGTGAACCTAAGATACCATCGATAGGTGGGAGATAAATAGAAACATTATATTTTCCTTTTATGCTATAAAAACATTTTATTTGAACGTATTGTATGTTTTTAATTTCAGTCTGGAGCAGTTCAGCAGAAGTCCTTGGGTGAAGGTGGATGCTCCACAGAAAAGGGGGAAGATGCCAAAAAAAATGATCGTCTGAGAACAAGATTTAGTAACGACCCAAGACCAGCAGCACATGGCTGAAACCTGGAAAAGATCTTTTGAAGCTGAGAATATGTTTGTGCTTAGGTGCACAAAAGCACCAGGAAAGGATTATCAGATTTTACAGTTTGGGAATTAAACTTGTTGAGGTGTTAGAAAAAGATTTACCCTCACATGAGTTCTGTACAGGGATATTTTGAAATCTGCAAATTTGGATTAACAGGATAGTGTTTGAGACCTTCAGATTTAGCAGCAGAGGTAGGCCATTCAGCCCACTGAATTTGCTCTACCATTCAATAAGATTGTGGTTAATCAGATAATACTCAACTGTATTTCCCCGTAACCCTGGATTCTCCTTCTGATTAAAAATATCACTATTTCAGCCTTAAATACCCTAAATGATCCACCTCCATAGTCCTCGACTATAAAGAATTCCACTGATTCACAGATACGTAACTCCTCCTTATTCTGAAATCAAATGGGTGACACCTTATTCTGAGTTTCTGCCCTCTGGTTCTCGACTCTCCCGCAAGAGGAAACAATGTTCTGCATTTACACTGTCAAGTCCCTTAAGATTCTTAAAGAAAGCAAAGAACTGGGAATGCTAGAAATCTGAAACAAAACCATAAATTACTGGAGTAACTCAGCAGGTTTGGCAGCACCTGTGGATAACATTTTTCTTTCTAATGTTATATTGGTCTTGATGGGAAAATCTGATTTGCTGAGTTACATTTCACTTAATGTTGCACTTTTCACTAGTGCAACTACATGGAAATACCATGGGCATCCATTAGCTTGGCCCACACTTATGGCAAGGCACTTCTGCAGTTGGCTGTTGCATTCTGCAGGATGCCTGGCCAGGAAATATACCACCTACTACCAGACATAATGAAGTAATTTACAAGCAGACAGACAATCAACCAGTTTAGACACGTTAGAAATGGAAATTCCATGGCCAACAAATTCTGGTTTAGGATTTTGAGACAACTCTAGCCCACAGGTAGGGACTCTACATAAGACTCTTTACGAAAAGACTTCCTGAATTATCAGACCAATAGTTAAAATGCTTCAGCCATTTTCATAACCCTTGTGTACAACATGCTGTATTGAGATATTATTTCTCCTGTTCTCATGCATGTAATCGCACTTCTAAGAAATTAGATAACACTACTTCAACCGAACATCAAACTTTCTTCTGCTGTTTGTGAATAATGTCCTGATTGGGCAAGTAAATTGCATTCCATCTCTTCCTAAACAGGTGGGAAGGCAAATAATGGTCTCGTATCTACCTAATTGAGTAGGGCAGAAAAAAGTCATCTCTGAAAGGAGCAATTTTTCAATACTATTTCGGATCTAAGAGACAATTATCACATTGTATTTCAGAACAATGCTATTTCTTTCCATTAATTTATTAAACATGTATTATTGCAGAACTTACCGGTATGCGGTTAAAGGAGTCAACTCTTGATTAACATATCCATGACTTTTAGCATTGTTGCCTACATCGACAGTGATGGGAGCAGACAAAGCAGGTCCCCTAGTTATCAGAGCTGTATTAGTAATACTGATAACTTGAGTTACGTAAGTTGAACTGACAGAACTATACACTGTTTCAAGAGCTGCTGAATCAGGACTTCTACCTGAAGTGAAAAGAAAAATAAACCTTAAAAGCAAAAGAACAAGCAAAATAAGGCAAGCCACTTGACTCATCTATTTCACTCCATTAACAAGCAAAGCATTATCAACTTTATTTCATTGAATCATCTAAAACGCCGTCTTAAAATGTTGTTTTCATTCACTCATAGGAAAAGCTAAGACATAAATTATTCCTAAGTAAAACTATTATCACATCTGACTTTATTCAACTAATTCCTTCACTTGTGTTTTATCGCTCCAACAGCTCAAGCCTCTTAACAGGCTTTTTGATCATCCTTTACCACCTCCAGTCCTGTTTCTAATTTTATACAAGCCATTATGGAAAATTACTACTGGTGATCAATAGCATCCAAGTTTCTCAGTATGATCAGAAACTTAAAGAAACCTTTGTATATAGGTTGAAGAACAAGGACCCAAAATATACTTTGTGATTTCCAAAACCTTCAGAAAAGAACAAGGACCATTCTGAAGAGGAAATGTCCTTAAAAATGTTTTGGGAGGAATTACATAAGCTACATAATTTTTATAATACACAAAATCACTCATGTATGACAACATAATATGGTCCAATGTTCTTTTTAAAACTATTGTATTGCAGCTATCTGCACAAATTACCTTTTTTCTGAACAGATTTATAGATTAAACAATTCGCCTTTTTGTTCTTGCGATAATCCCTGTAAGGCCCATGGGGAATCACGAATTAATTTCCCGATGAAGTTTATGAATTTCCTTGGAACAGGCAATGGCCTACCCAGCAGGCACTTGCCACTTGAGCCTTTTACAAAACAGACCTGTTTACATCCGTGCCCAGGTGTCTTTGGAGAGGGAACACAGTGTCCACCAATGCTCTCAAAGCCTTTAGAGAGATGTAGGCACCAGGGAATGCAGAGTTTTATTTCCCCCTCCAACTCTATTTTGACTTAGACCCATCCCTCTTCCCCAACCTCCCCCTCACTTTTGATGGCTTGTATTTCCCTTAACAGGCTTTGCATACGAATACTGAATTGACAAATGTTTTTTTTTAAACTGGTGGTGGTTAGTACAGAGTCATAGAGATATACAGCACAGAAACAGACCCTTTAGTCCAACTCATCCATGCCAACCAGATACCCTGACCTGATCTAGTCCCATTTGCCAGCACTTGGCCCATTTTCCTCTAAACTCTTCCGATTCGTATACCCTTTATTCCTGATGAAGGGCTTTTGCCCGAAATGTCGATTTCGAAGCTACTTGGATTCTGCCTGAACTGCTGTGCTCTTCCAGCACCACTAATCCAGAATCTGGTTTCCAGCATCTGCAGTTATTGTTTTTACCTCTATTCGTATACCCACCCAGATGCCTTTCAAATGTTGTAATTGTACTAGCCTCCAACACTTCCTCTGACAACTCATTCCATTCACGCTCTACCCTCTGAGTGAAAAAGTTGCCAATTAGGTCCCTTTTAAAAATTTTTCCCCTCTCATACTAACCTTAGGGTTTAGTATGAGAGTCCAGACCTCTCGTTCTGGACTCCCCTACCCCAGTGAAAAGACCTTGCTGACTAACCCTTTCAATGCCCCTCATGATTTTATAAACCTCTATAAGGTCACCCCTCAGCCTTTGACACTGCAGGGAAAACAGCCCCAGCCTGTTCAGCCATTCCCTATAGCTCAAATTCTCCAACCCTGGCAACATCCTTGTAAATCTTTTCTGAACCCTTTCAAGTTTCACAACATCCTTCCGATAGGAAGGAGTACAGAGTTGCAAGCAATATTCCAACAGTGGTCTAACCAACATCCTGTAGAGCCACAACATGACCTCCCAACTCCTATACTCATTGCTCTGTCCAATAAAGAAAAGCATAACAAACACCTTCTTCACTATCCTATCTACCTGTGACTCCACTTTCAAGGAACTATGAACCTTCACTCCAAGCTCTCTTTGTTCAGTGACACTCCCCAGGACCTTACCATTAGATATATAAGTCCTGCTCTGATTTGCCTTTCCAAAATACAGCACCTCACATTTATCTAAATTAAACTTCATCTGCCACTCCTCAGCCCATTGGCCCATCTGATTAAGATTCTGTTGTACTCTGGGGTAACCTTCATCACCATCCACTACACCTCCAATTTTGGTGTGATCTCCAAACATACTAACTATACACATTCAAATAATTTATATAAATGATAAAAAACAGTGGACCAAGCACTGATCCTTGTGGCAAACCACTGGTCACAGGCCTCCAGTCTGAAAAACCTCTATCTTCTACTTTTTAGCCAGTTCTGTATCCAAATGGCTAGTTGCCCCTGTATTCCATGAAATCTAACCTTGCTAACCAGTCTACCATGGGGAACCTTGTCGAACACCTGACTGAAGTCCATACAGATCATGTCTACCACTCTACCCTCATCAATTTTCTTCGTTACTTCTTCAAAAAACTCAATCAAGTTTGAAAGACATGATTTCCCACGCACAACGCCATGTTGACTATCCCTAATCCGTCCTTGCCTTTCCAAATACATGTACATCCTGTCCCTCAGGATTCCCTCCAACAACTTGCCCACCACCGATGTCAGGCTGACCGATCAATAGTTTCTTGGCTTTTCCTTACCACCTTTCTTAAATAGTGGCGCCATGTTAGCCAACCTCCAGTCATCCAGCATCTCCCCTGTGACTATCGATGATAAAAATATCTCAGCAAGGGGTCCAGCAATCACTGAGCTTCCCATAGTGTTCTAGGGTACACCTGATCAGGTCCTGGGGATTTATCCACCTTTTTTGCATCCAGCACCACCTCCTTTGTAATTTGAACATTTTTCAAGATATCAACATCTATTTCCCCACATTCTATATCTTCCATGTCCTTTTCCACAGTAAGCAATGATGCAAAATACTCATTTAGTATCTTCCCTATCTCCTGTGGTTCCACACAGAGGCTGCCTTGCTGATCTTTGAGGGGCCCTATTCCCTCCATTGTTACCCTTTTGCCCCTTAATATATTTACACTATACCTTTGGATTCTCCTGACCCCATTTGCCAAAGCAATCTTATGTCCCCTTTTTATGCTCTCCTGATTTCCCTCTTAAGTATACTCCTACCGCCTTTATACTCTTAGGATTTACTTGATGTCTATACCCGACATATGCTTCCTTTTTTTTCTTAACCAAAACCTTAGTTTCTCTAGTCATCCAGCATTCCCTACCTACTAGCCTAGTCTTTCACCCTAACAGGAATATACTGTCTCTGGACTCTCGTTATCTCATTTTTGAAGGTTCCCATTTTCCAGCTGTGAACATCTGCTCCCAATCAACCTTTGACAGTTCTTGTCTAAGACCATCAAAATTGGTTTTCCTCTAATTTAGAATGGCTTTTTAAAAAACAAGGCTGGAGCTGTCAGGAAACGTCTCTCTGCTGAAACCCGGGATTGAACCAGGGACTTTTAGACCTTCAATCTAATGCTCTAGTTTTAAAAAAACACAAGGAGAAAATCACAGCGATTTTAGTTGTGGGAAATTCACTCAATTGGGCATAATAGCATTTCTGAGTATATGAGAAAAATAAAGCAGACTTGTGGTGCAGTGGCAGCGTCTCTACCTCTGGGGCAGAGGGTTCAGATTCAAGTTGCACCTGCCCCGGTGTTGAGTCAAAGCCCATCCAGACACACTGATTAAAATAACTGTAGAGCAGACTTCGAAGAAAGAAAGTGGATTCAGTGATTTAGCCCCTTACCATTCTCCCTACATCGCCCTCACCTTTGATAGTGTGCATTGTGTAATGAGCTTTGCATGTATATTTTTAATGGGCGATTTATTGGTGATGATTAATGGTTAAAAAAACAAAAGTCACGGTGATTTGGTGATGGGAAACCCACTTCTTGTACTGAGAAGACAAAGACAAAGCAGCCTCAGAGTTGTGTTGCAGCGGTAGTGTTTCTACCTCTGGGACAGGAGGCCTAAATTCAAGCCCTACCTGCTCATAACATTGTTGAACAGGTCGATTAGGAAATAAATCAAGCAGACCCGGGTCGCAGTGATTGGGTGATGGGCAAAAAGAAACATGCAGTTGTGTGTAAGAACACTTCTGGATATAAAAGAAACAAAAAGCAGACCCAGGGATGTCCATTCCAGGCTGGGACTAGCCGATGTAAGTCATGTAGTGGCTCTATTTTAATGTAAGTAAGAGATCGTTCACAGACAGTCAGGGTATATTTCCACAAAGATGAAAACTGGGGCAAATAAATCCAGAGGCCACCGCATGATAAATGAGATTGAAATTAAGTTGAATAACAAAAAGGTCTGCTTGTTAAAGACGTCAGGTAGATAATAGAGTCATACAGACATAGGGATGTACAGCATGGAAATACACCCTTCGGTCCAACTGGTCTACGCCAACCAGACATCCTAAATCAATCTTGTCCCATTTCCCAGCATTTGGCCCATATCCCTCTAAACCCTTCCTATTCACACACCTATCCAGATATCTTTTAAGTGCTGTAATCATAGCACTTCCTCTGGCAGCTCATTCATATGTGCACAATCAGCTGTGAAAAAGTTGCCCCTTAGGTCCCTTTTATATATGGTCTCCCTCTTACTTTAAAGCTATGCCTTCTAGTTTTGGACTTCTCCATCCATAGGAAAAGACCTTGCCTCTTCAGCATAGTCATGTCCCTTATGATATTATAAATCTCAATAAGGAGACCTCTCAGCCTCTGATGCACCAGGGAAAATAGCCCTTGCCAGTGAAGTCTTTCTGTCCCATCCACTCAGTTATGTTGCACCTTTTTGGGTGTTGTCCCGGCTTTCACAGGCAGAGTGTTTCACAACACGTGCATTGCCCAGTGGCTCTGACCTCCATAATTATCAAGTGCTTTGAGGGGATAGTTACGGTTCGCATAAACTTCAGCCAACCAGATTGTCTTGATCCTCTACAATTCACCTACCAATGCAACAGGCTCGCAGCAGACGCCATCTCTCTGACCCTAAACTCATCCCTGGCACATCTGGATAACAAGTATACCTGCTTCAGACTCCAAACTACTTACTCCAGTTCCACCCTCAACACCATAATTCCAAGCAAACTCATCTCTAAACTTTGAGACCCAGGCCTTGGGTCCCCCCTCTGTAACTGGATCCTTGACTTCCTGACCCATAGACCGCAATCAGTAAGAATAGGTGACAATGTCTCCACCACCGTTATCCTGAACACTCGTGCCCAACAAGGCTGTGTGCTCAGCCCCTTACTATACTTCATATACACTCATGACTGTGTAGCCAAATTCTGCCATAACTCCATTTACAAGTTTGCTGACGACATCACCATCTTACGTTGGATCTCAAACAATGGCGAGACAAAACACAGGTAAGAGATTGGAGTGCTTAGGGGCATGATTTAAAGATAACAATCTCTCCATCAAAATAAAAGAGGTGGTTATCGACTTCAGGAAGAGGAGGTGTGAAGGGCACGCCCCTGTCTACAATGCTGCTGAGTTGGAGATGGTCGAGACCATCAAGTTCCTGGGAGCGATGATCATAACAATGTGTACTGGTCCACCCACATCGACGTGACAGTCATGAAAGCACAACAAATGTCTCTACTTCCTCAGGAGATACGACATGGCCATAAAGACTCTTACAAATTTGTACAGATGCACCATAGAAAGCATCTTATTTGGGTGTATCACAATGTGGTTTGGCAACTGCTCTGCCCAAGGCTTTTGATTGGACATCGCAAATGCTAATTCTGATCTCCCTCTCTGCGGCTGTCGCACTCAATTCTGCACTCTGTTTTGCCAATCTGATGTACTTTGTATGGTATGATCTGGCTGCATGGCATGCAAAACAACACTTTTCATTGTATCTTGGTACATGAATAAGTCAGTCATTGTCGAACCTCTACATGCGCAATGTGAATGCTTTGTGAAGTGGTGGGGAAAGAGTGAGACACAGCCTATATAAAATACACATGTGCACTGTTAAGCATTCATTTAGTTCTCTGGCTACATCCCTGCCTGGATGGGTAAATCACCTCTTTGGTCATTAATCAGCCCAACTCCTCTCACCACACTCTTACTATTAACCTGCACTGTTACAACAAAAATAGAGGAATGAATCAATGTCTTTCCTTATCTCATTCCTCCAATTTCACCAATGGTCCTTACATCTTTGTAATAAACACTTATTGCTGTTACTGAGGGATTCTGATGGACTCTTTTCTAATACTGAGCTGTAAAAATCGAAAATATCACCACCCTTTTTAATTCAAAGTTAGTTGTGACAAGTGGAGGAGTGGGATAAGGAAAGATATTATTCATTCCTCTATTTTTGTTTTAACAGTGCAAGTAAATAGTAAGAGTGTGATGAGTGGAGCTGGGCTGATGAGAGACCAAAAGGATGATTTACCCATTCAGGCAGGGACATAGCTGGAGAACTAAAATGAATACTTTGCATCTATCTTTACCAAACAGAAAATACTGTTAAGTTATTGTGAAAGAGAAGGTAGTTCAAATACTTGAAGGTTTTAAAATTGACAAGGTAATGGCATACAGTTGGCTACCTGTAGTTAAAGCTGGTAAGACATGAGGATCAGATCAGATGCATTCAAGAATATGGAAGAGAGAGCCAATGGAAATTGCAGAGGCAACGGCGGGATTTTCCAGTATCCCTCAAATTCGGAAGTCATTCCTTAGTTAGAGGGACTGGAGAAATGTAAATACCACAGTCCTTTAAAAACAATAGATACAAAGCTAAGTCCATCCATTTTAGGCTTGTCAGTTTAACTTCAGTAGTGGGAATTTTTGGGAAAACATCAATAGTCATTTGGGCAAATAAGAACAAATTAAGGAAAAACAGCAAGGATTCTGAAGGGAAAACCATGTTTATTTAACTTTTTTGATGAGATTGTTGAGAGTATTGCTCTTCATGCAGTGTACATGGATTTCCAAAAGGAGATCCAGGTAGATCTGTACAACAGGCTCGTGAACAATAGAGGTTATGGTTTCTGCTCCCTTTAGAATTGTACTCTTTACTTTATATACCTGGATGCTCCGGTTTCCTCCCACAGTCCAAAGTTGTGCAAGTTAGGTGGATGGGCCTTGCTAAATTCCCCGTAGTGTTCAGGGATGTGTGGGTTAGGTGTATTAGCCACTGGAAATGCAGGGTTATGGGGTGGGCGGGGGATGGATCTGGTTGGAATGTTCTTCGGAGGGTTGGTGTGAAATTGTTGGATTGAATGGCCTGTTTTCACAATGTGTCGGATTCTATGAAAAGGGACACAAGCAAAATGGACACAAAATTAGTGGAGTGCCAAGAGACTAAGAGTAGCACTGGATGATTGTTTTATAGACTGAATGGAGTTTTATGGTGGAATTCCCTCCCAGAGTTGGTGTTAAAATGTCTGATCCTCTAACATATCTGAACAACACAGACCTTGATGTACAACATTAATATTTAGAAAATGATGTAAAACTCAGATATTTATAAACCATGAGGAGATAGAACTTTGAAAAGAAAGTAGATAGATTGATGAAATGTGTGGACAACTAACTGATGAAATTTAATGCAGAGAAGTGTGAAGTGATCAAGTTTGGTCGGAAGAATGCAAGGACACAATATAAAGCAAAGAGTACAATTCTAAAGGGAGCACAGGAGCAAAGACACCTGCACACCTCATTGAAGATGGCAGGAGATGTTGATGGCAGAGTTAATCAAGGATAGATCTGGAGGTTTTGTGGGAACGAGAGAGACTCAGGATTGGTGTGCTGCCTCCCAGGCGCCAGGGTTCGTGATGTCTCTGATGGTGTTTTCAGGATCCTTGAGGGAGAGGGGGAGCAGCCTCAAGTCGTGGTCCACATAGGCACCAATGAAATAGGTAGGAAGAAAGGTGGGGATCGAAGGCAAAAATTCAGGGAACTCAGGTGGAAGCTTGGAGCTAGAACAAACAGAGTTGTTATCTCTGGTTTGTTGCTTGTGCCATGTGCTAGTGAAGTGAGGAACAGGGAGAGCACGGGGCTGAACACATGGCTGCAGGGATAGTGCAGGAGGGAGGGTTTTGGATTCTTGGATAACTGAAGCTCTTTCTGGGGAAGGTGAAACCTCTACTAACAGGATGGACTTCAGCTGAACCAGACGGGTACCAATATCCTGAGGATTTAAAACTAATGCAGCAGGGGGGATGAGATCCTGAATTGTAGTTCCAGTGTCCAGGAGGTTAAGGGTAGCGAGGTCAGGGATAGATTTGCAAGGTCGCAAGAGGACACCGACACACAGGATGTTGGTTTGAAATGTGCGTACTTCAATGCCAGGATCATCCGAAATAAGGTGGGTGAACTCACAGCATGGGCTGGTACCTGGGATTTTGATGTTGTGGCCATTTCAGAGACATGGCTAGAGGAGGGACAGGAATCGTTACTGGGATTTTGATGTTTCAGCAAGAACAGAGAAGATGGTAAAAGAGGCAGGGGTGTGGCAATGTTAATCAAGGGTAGTATTACAGCAGCTGAAACAACGTGTGAGGACTCATCCACTGAGATAGTTTGGGCTGAGGTTAGAAACAGGAAAGGAGAGGTCACCCTGTTGGGAGTTTTCTATAGGCCTCTGAATTGTTCCAGGAACATAGAGGAAAGGATAACAAAGACGATTCTTGATAGGAGCGAGAGTAACAGGTGAGTTGTAATGGGGGACTTTAACTTCCCCAATATTGATTGGAGACACTATATTCATGTAGTTTAGATGGGCCAGTTTTTGTTCAATGTGTGCAGGAGGGTTTTTTGATACAGTGTGTAGACAGGCCAACAAGGAGGTGATGCCATATTGGATTTGGTACTGGGGAATGAACCCAGGCAGGTGTTAAATATGGAGGTAGGTGAGTACTTTGGTGATAGTGGCCACAATTTGGTTATGTTCACAATAGCAGTGGGCATTGATAGGTATGTACTGCAGGAAAAAAGGTATAACTGGGGTATAAATGATGCAATTTGGCAAGATTTAGGATGCAAAGGATGGGGAAAGAAACTGCAGGGAATGGACACTCTTGAAATGTAGAGCTTATTCAAGGAATAGATACTGTGGGTCCTTGATAAGTATATATCTATCAGGCAGGGAGGTAGTTGTTGAGAGAGGGAGCCATGATTTCCTAAAGAAGTTGAAGCTATTGTTAAGAGGAAGACGAAGGCTTATGTGAGGATGAGGCATGAAGGCTCATTTAGCGGGCTTGAGAGTTATAAGTTAGCCAGAAAAGATCTCAAAAAGAGGGCTAAGAAGAGACAGGAGGGGAGATGAGAAGTTGTTGGCGGATAGGATCAAGGAAAACACTAGGCCCTTCTATAAGTATATCAGGAATAAAAGAATGACAGGGAAAGGATTAAGGCCAATCAAAGATAGTAGTGGAAAGTTGTGTGTGGAATCTGAAGACATAGGGGAAATGCTTAATGAATACTTTTTGTCAGTATTCACATTGGAAAAGGGCAATGTTTGTGAGAATACGGAGGTACAGGCTACAAGATTAGATGGGATTGAGGTTTACAAAGAGGAGGCTTTAGCAATTTTGGAAGATCTGAAAATAGATAAGACCCTGGGGCCGGATGGGATTTATCCTTGGATTCTCTGGGAAGCCAAGGAGGAGATTGCAGAGCCTTTGGCTTCAAGCTTGGCATCATCATTGTCGACAGGTGTAGTGCCAGAAGACTGGAGGATAGCTATTGTCGTTCCCTTGTTTAAGAAGGGGAGTCGGGATAACCCTGGTAACTATAGGCCAGTGAGCCTTAGGAGAAAGTGAGGACTGCAGATGCTGGAGACCAGAGCTGAAAAATGTGGTGCTGGAAAAACACAACAGGCCAGGCAGCATCCGAGAAGCAGGAGAATCAACGTTTCGGGCATAAGCCCTTCTTCAGGACGAAGAAGGCTTCTGGCCTGCTGTGTTTTTTCAGCACCACGTTTTTCAACGCCACTGAGCATTACTTTGGTTATGGGCAAGGTGTTGAAAAAGGTTATGAGAGATAGGATTTATAATCATCTGGAAAAGAATAATTTAATTAGGGATAGTCAACACGGTTTTGAGAAGGATAGGTCATGTCTCACTAACCTTATTGAGTTCTTCCAGAAAGTGACAAAACTGGTAGATGAAAGTAAGGCTGTTGATGTGGTGTATATGGACTTCAGTAAGGTGTTTGTTAAGCTTCCCCATGGTAAGCTATTGCATAAAACACAAAGTTTCAGGATTGAAAGTGATTTAGTGGTTTGCATCAGAAATTGGCTAGCTGAAAGAAGACAAAGATGGTAGTGGATGGGAAAGGTTTATCCTGGAGCTCAGTTTACCAGTGGTGTGCTGCAAAGATCTGTTTTGGGGCCAATGCTGTTTGTCATTTTTATAAATGATCTGCAGGATGGCTTAAAAGGATGGTTAGTAAATTTGCAGATGACACTAAGGTAGGCAGAGTGGTATATAGTGCTGAAGAATGTTGTGGGTTACAGAGGGACATAGATAAGATGTAGAGCTGGGCTGAGAAGTGGCAAATGGAGGTTAATGTGGAAAAGTGTGAGGTAGTTCAGTTCATAGGAATGCAGAAAATGGGCTAATGATAAAATTCTTAGCAGTGTAGATGAACAGAGAGATGCCTGTGTCCAGGTGCATAAATCCC
Source organism: Chiloscyllium punctatum (assembly GCF_047496795.1). Classification (NCBI taxonomy): domain Eukaryota; kingdom Metazoa; phylum Chordata; class Chondrichthyes; order Orectolobiformes; family Hemiscylliidae; genus Chiloscyllium; species Chiloscyllium punctatum. The sequence continues at coordinate 38,066,705 of NC_092760.1, read as the reverse complement.
TGAAAGTTGCCACCCTGGTTGCTAGGGTTGTTAAGACGACATATGGTGTGTTGGCATTTATTGGTAGGGCCTAGAGTTTCGAAGCCACGAGGTCAAGCTTCAGCTGTACCAGACACTGGTAAGGCTGCACCTGGAGTACTGCATGCAGTTCTGGTCACTGCATTATAGGAAGGATTTGGAAGCTTTGGAAAGGGTTCAGAGGAGATTTACTAGGATGCTGCCTGGTTGGAAGGAAGGTTTTATGAGGAATGGCTGAGGGAACAGAGGCTGTTTTTGTCGGAGAGAGGAAGGTTGAGAGGTGACTTAATCAAGACATTTAAGATAATCAGAAGGTTAGATAAGATGAACAGTGAGAGCCTTTTTCCTCAGATGGTGAAAGCTAACATGAGGGGACGTAGCTTTAGATTGAGAGGTAGTAGATTTAGGACAGATATCAGGGGTAGTTTCTTTACTCAGAGTAGTAGGGGCGTGGAACAGCCTGTCTGCAACAGGAGTAGACTTGCTGACTTTGAGGGCATTTAAATGGGCATTGGACATACGTATGGATAATAATGGAATGGTGTAGGTTAGATTACATTAGATTCCCTACAGTGTGGAAACAGGCCCTTCGGCCCAACAAGTCCACACCGACCCCCCAAAGAGCAACCCACCTAAACCCATTCCCCTACATTTACCACTGACTAATGCACGTAACACTATGGGCAACTTAGCATGGCCAATTCACCTGACCTTCACATCTTTAGACTGTGGGAGGAAACTGGAGCACCCGGAGGAAACCCACACAGACATGGGGAGGATATTAGAGGGGCATCAGATTAATTTCGCAGTTCGGCACAACATCGAGGGCCGAAGGACATGTTCTGCGCTGTAATGTTCGATGTTATATGTTTGATCATTCTGGGATTAACAACAGTGGCATAGAGTACAATACCAAGGAAGGTACATTGCAATTGCATGTTATTCTCAGCTGGAATGATGTGAAATATTAGATAGAGTTTTGCAAAGATTCATGAGAATTGTTCCACTTATTGGGAACTTCAGCTATGTACTAAGATAGGAGTAGTGGGAGTTGATCTTCGTGACAGACAAGGTTGAGAGGTTACTTGATAAACATGTTCAAAACATGAGGGCTCCACATGGAGTATGTAGGGAGAAACCATTCCCATTGTTGGAAGGATAAAAACAAGAGGAACAGGTTTAGGGGAATTGGCAACATGAGGAAAATTGTTTTCATACAATGGTTAATTAGGATCTGGAATGCACAGCCAGTGTGTGGTGGAGACAACCACAAGACAGAATTGGAATTCTCGTGCCAAACAAACAGAAACATGCCGAGAATTCCTGGAAGCATGCATTTCAATCGGAACTCTATTAACAAACATTTACCACACCCTGAGAAAAAGCACAGGAAATGACATCAACATAGGAAATTATGTCACCACAGGAAATGACATCCCAACCCAAAGAAACCCAAACATATAAATAGAAAGCAGGAATCATTAGCAATGCTTCATCCGGAGGCTCACTGAAGAGGTTATCCAGTATGGTGACGAAATGTCTGAACATGAATCTTCCAGCTCAACGAGCAAACCAAATCCAGAACCTCAACCTGAGCTACAAATCTTCTCAAACCTCGCTAACTCTGCCTTATTCTCTTCGGCATTTGCAGTTGTGTGTCTGGCCAAGCTTATACTTGTTTTAACAGGAAGGTAGTGACGTATTGTGCCACCCTTGTTGCCTGAGAATGTTTTCAACTTCATTGAAACAGTCAAGGAAACTTCTATGTTGCTAACCACCAAAGCTTTTGCATACATCAAGTGTGTATCTTAATTAGACATTTATGGGTAATAGTGATCCTCAATATATCGGCTTGTTCTTTCACACTGAAATGTAACTTGCTGTGAGTTTGGTGAGCTGATTTAACCACCCAGTTCTGGACAAGTATTCCTGGTGAGCAAGGTTCTAGTGATCCTTGTAAATCATACCCAATTGGCAGGTTTTCCATAGCAAGACTGATATACTGGACTGGGAGAAAGTGAGACTGCAGATGCCGGAGATGATAGTGGAGAGCGTGTTGCTGGGAAAGCACAGCAGGTCAGGCAGCATCCGAGGAGCAGAAGAATCAATGTTTCGGGCTTAAGCCTGCATCAGGATCTACTGGACCCTAAACATTAGTACAGCAGTTGTAAAAAAGGTGAAAAGATGTAATGTGAGAGAATCTGGCCAATCCCTGTTATCGCCGCACTCCATCAAGTTCAATAAATTCCCAGTCATAGCTTAGTCTTGAATACTATGGATTGAATTAACTGGCATGTTTGCATAGCTCAATTCTTGTCTTACACATTTTTAAAAACTTATTTGGTACAAAATTGTAAAAGCGACAGATCGAAAAAGATGAGGTGATTCAACAAACTTTTTTCGTGCTATTATGCTTTAACGTCTGCACTCTCAAACTCTCAATGACTGGCCACATATGCTCTATGAGATGCAAAAATAAAGCCAACGTGGGATTGGGGTTGGAAGGAAAATTTTGCAAAATTCTTCCCCCAATTCCCAAAGACAGTCAGATGAGCACCATTCGAAAACAGTGAATATTGCACTTACAGGAATCCTTCATTTCTGAAACAGTTTCTAACATCCACATCCAACAAATATTTTATTAACCGGCATTTTTGGGACCAGGAGCGTGCTGGTTGATCAAATATTTCAGATAATCAAGAAGCATAACTGCAGTGAAACCCTGACCAAGCAAAGCTCTAAGACATGAATATCCCTCCATAAAAAAGTCAACACATCTACTAACATCAATGTAAAAACATAAAGTAACAAATGTAATATGGGATATACACATCACTGTCCTACTTTATTTACAACATAAATACTCAGACATCATGGTAGTACGTGGTATTTGAGGTAAACCAGCAAAAATTATTTACCAAGAGTGCCAATTGATATGGTGCTGGTTAAAACAAAATTTGCTGTGGTATAAATATTCTGTCTAGGAGCCCGAAGACAGCTCTGCAGTGCCTTCCTCCAGATCATTGATCAAGAACAAAAAACTGATGTCAGTAAAAACAAAAATCTCATTCAACTGAATGGCCACCACCATCTGCCAATAGTATGCAGAATATTTCTCCACTTTTCATGACCACGATATGTTTCAAGCACCCTGACAATTTGATAAGTGCTGTGGGTACCTATCTATTGATATAAATGAATCCATGTCCAGGATCTAAGGATGGAGGCAAGAAATCCTAATTTACTAAACTTTCACATCAAGGAAAAGTGTAAAATAGAAGGTCAGGGGTAAGGATATCTGCACTTGTGGTACAATACAAATCAGCCAGTATCAGGATCATTAGATGAATGCAACTGCTCACATGAATAAGGATTTTAATTCAGTTCAAACGCTGAAGAACGTTACTTACTGTTATCTTCTTTTGTAACAATCACAGCAATTGCTTCAAGTGGACCATTGTCGGAGCTAAATGCATTTTCTCTGATCTCGAATGTAATGGATTTGTGCGTAACGTCTGGATTTGGCACTTGTAATTTACCAGCAGGCGCAGGTGGGTCTACAAATAAATGAGAAGTAAAATGAAACAGCACAATATCTTTTCAATATCCTGGTTGTATGCCAACATTTGAGTGAGATGCAATACAAGAACCTTTTAGGAATATTAAAAGCAAAACAATTGCCCTTTATTAGTAGCTGCATTTGGACTGCAGAATTTCTTTTCCCCATTCTCTTTCAAGAAAACATCTTGAATTTATTTATATTTCAATAAATTTATCTCACAACATGTATTTCAAAGCTCATTACAGAGTAGGGAAAATGGTTTTGCTCGAGTTAAGTTCTTGTTCCTATTACTGCAATATGGGATTCTTGCACTTCAGGCACTTAGATTCTGTTTCCGGCAGATCAGTTCATCTAAAGTAGGTTTGGATATGGAGTAAAATCCTTTTACTCTGCCCCAGTACAATATCTCAGCCTGAACCTTTAAACAGCACAAGTGGCATTATTTTACCAGCCTTGAATGAAGCAACCAAACTCTAAATAATATTTCTGACTGGATTTAATGGACAGAAATGGGGTTTCCCAATCTGTTCCTCTGGGAGATATACACTTGCGTCAAGAGCTTGAAAATGGAAAAAAGTTTAACATCCAGGACATGTATGTAGAAAGTCATTAACACTACGAAGGGAATAAGGACTGCTGGATGTTTCCAATGACTGGGGAGTCAAGAGCCGAAGCTCACAGTCTAAGGGTACGGGTAGGCCATTTAGGACTTAGAAGAGCAGAAATTTCTTCACCCAGAGAATTGTGAGCCTCTGGAACTTTCTTTCACAAAAAGCAGTTGAGGCCAAACATTGGATATTTTCAAGAAGATAGCTCTTAAAAGGTATATCTATCTAAGGGGATCTAAGAATTTGGGACGAAAACAGGAACAGGATACTGAGGAGGATGATCAGCTATGGTCATTCTGAATGATGGAGAAGACTTATAGGGCTGAATGATCTACTCCTATTTTCTGCTCTGGATAAAAAAAAGCAAAAGGGTAATATTTAGTTCATTGCAATTATCTAAAGCAGCAGTGAATTAGCTCAAGTCTTATCTCTGCAGTCCTAGCACACATAAGCAGTGCACATTGCGAACTTATATTCACCGTAAACCACTCCCTTCCAGTATGTGCTTTCTTGACTGTTAAGCTTAATAGTTGGAAAAATGGGTGGGTTGCCAAATGTTTTGTTCCTAGTGCAGCAATGTGATATCTAAGCAACAGACTGTACTGAACATAACTATATCCAGAGCATGGTAAGAGATCACATCTTATCTGAAGTCCTACAGACCCAGGCTCCAGATCCATATGATCTTACATTGCAATTTTCTTTTACTGTGAAGAGAGCCTGCTGAATTTAAACTTACGTGTAATGCCGGACGTGCAGTTGGTACTGGTCGGTGTGCTCGATGCACCACATGACACAGTAGTGATATTCAATGAATAGTGTGTGAAGAATGCAATATCGTTCAGCATGAATTCTTGCATTCCTGGAAGACAGCTCAAAGCATTACGAGTTAGGAGAGTGCTGGAGTTTGCTGCTTTAATAACAAAGCCGGTGTTCACTCCAGTTGGACAGTCCCACTCCAATCGAAGGACAGGCTGGAGATTTATTCCTGTACACTTCAGTGAAGAAAGATTAACTGTAGCTGCCTCTGCAAGGGAACCAGAACATCAATGAAAACCTTCTTCAATTAAAGACAAGATTTGAAGAAATAACAATCTTTTCTATACCAATCTCATTGTTTTCCCCCTTTATTTAAGTTCTGATGTGCCTTTCCCAACTTCTCCCTTGAAGATGTGGCTTGTTTAGATATCTCTTGAAGAGTATTCTCCCCACTTTAGACCATTACTCTAGTAGCTCTTCTTGTGAGAACCCAGCAAATGGGTCTTGACAAATTGCTTGATCCTAGGATCCCATTCTAACTGAACCTAACCTGACCTTCACTGAATAATCAGGACGAGGACGCCTGACTGAGTTGTGCTGAGGGCCGCTAAGATTAGTTTCAGCATTAGTTGGCTAACCTGAGATTAGATTACTTCATCATAGCCATGGGTCAAACCTTAGCACCTCCAATCTGTGAAGTTAAGCTTGACATTTCATACCGCACATACCCATTAAAACACAAGGAAAGACACATCTACAATTTGCCAATGATCAGCATCGAGCAGCAATTGTTGACCAGCATACTGCAAACCTTAGCAAAGGGTGGAGCTTTACTCCTGTGGAGTGAGCAACTGTTCAAAAATAGACTTCCACTTTTGTTATATTGTGACTTTATTTCATTTTAGTTCTTCAATATTAGAAACTGTTTGTTCGGTTTTGCCCAGTGATGTAACATGGAACAGGACTAATTAATTGATTGTTGTAAAGAAAGATAGTGGAGATCAACAGAGATGTTTTTCAATGTATGCACAACTGGAGAACGGATAGCAATCCCTCTACCACCGCTATTCTGGGGTCTGTCAGTTTGGCAGCATATTGGACACACAGGCATCTGTTTTGTAACATTTGTTGGTTAATATCTCCATACATGAGCTGGGGCTTGGTGTCACAAGCACATTAATCAAGAGTCACAGATAGTTTTCTTGAGTCACAAAGATCAGGCTAGGGGTTGTCATGTAGCAGGCACAAAACATTTCTGAGGGGGTGAAAGGAACAGGCACAAATCATGTCTTTTATTGGAATCAATAACAGGAAGAAAAATGGAGGAGCTAAAGAGAAAACATTGTAAACTGGAATATAAGCCATAGAGAAGGACCTCATTTACAATTGCAAATACACAGATGGAGAGATATTATTCCCAACAATGGATTGAGATCTTTAGGACATGAAGACTAACACAAAGAGATGGGTGAAAGGTTTCATCCTCCATGCACATTAAGCTTAATGTGACTTAATCAGCTTAAGAGAATAAGAATAATATTTGAAACCCAGAGATGTCAATGAAGAAAGCTTTAAAACAAAACTGGAGATTCACAAGCATGAATAATAATGGACTGAATGTAACAAAAGATGTGGTATGGCTTGGTAGATGTCAGGGAATATATACTGGTTATAATACTTCAGAGAAGGATAAAGAGAGAGATTTACATAAGAGAGTCTCAATATTAAAGTCATACATTCTGTCCTTTCATCTTTCATTATAAATTCCTACATTCACCCTTATAGTGGACACTATTTATAGATCTTATCACATGCCATTAACATCTATTGAGAAGTATGTAACTTCAGCAATCAATTTCCATGGGCAAGTAACGTAACTGATAGGAAGTGCATGTCAATTTAATATTTCCAATATTGATTTGGGAATCTTACAACTTTGAATTGACAGAGACAGGTCATTCTCGGCTGACACAGACCCATTGAGACCCATGAAATGAGGGCAGTGGAAATTGCAAGGTGAATTCATAAGGAGAAAGATGACGGGAAGAAAAAACATAACAGTTGGATTAAGTTTTGACTTGAATGAACTGTGTGGCCTCTGGTAAACTTCTAAGGGTCTATGAGTAGTATATTCTAATTTAGTGGAAGATGTAATATTAGAAAGCAGAGTGATAACCATAAACTTCCAAAACTTATCACAAATACTTTGAAAAACACAGACACTGAAAGAAATATTTCTTCTACTCTTGGACCAGGGATTCCATCTTTTACCTCAGCTAACAGAGAAATTGGTCTAGTTTTTGCTCCCAAAAATGGTTTCTGCGAAGCTTGGCAAAATTGGTGATCCTGGTCTGGTAATGCAGCCATGTGGAAATAGTAGCTTTGTTTTATTGTAATCACATGTTTGGCTACGTTGGAAGTATTTGGGGACTGGAAGAAAATTAATAGTTAATTGGGTAAACATAATTGAATTAAGAAAAGCCACCATGGACGTGTTAAGGGTAAATTGTGTTTACTTTAAGTTTTTTGATTAGGTATCAAAGAAGGTTGATGAGAGTAATGTTGTTGCTATAGAGTACATGGATTTCAAAAGGCATCTGCTGAAGTGGCACACAGCAGATTGTCTTCAAAGTTAGAACTTCTAGAATTAAAGGAACACTATCAACAAGAATATTAAATTGGTTGATTGACAGGAACAGAGTGGAAGCTAACGGTTATTGTTTACAGACTGGTGGAAGGTTTGTAATAGAGTTCCCCCAAGGGTTGATTTTAGAATCCCGAATCTTCTTCACATATAGCAACAACATCGACCTTGGAGAAGAGGGACATTTTTGAAATTTGCAGACAATATTTAACTTGGAAATACTGTGAAATGTGAAGGTAGGTGTGAGAATGGCTCCAGTGACAAAGAAGTTCAGTTTCACGGCTAGTTTGGACTGTTTTCCTCAGAGAAGGTTGAGAGAGGATGAGAGAGGTATTCAAAATCATGAGAGTTTCTGATAAACTAGTTGGGGAAAAACTGTTTGCATTAGTGTAATGGTGGAGTACCAAACAAAACAGATGTACGATCATTGGTTAAAGAAGCAATTTCAACATTTGGAAAAATGTTTTACATAGTGAATGGTTAGGAATGCACTATCAGAGACTGTCTGCAGGAGACAGGTTCCACCATTTTTTTCAAAGGGGAATTGGATCATTACCTTACTGGAAAACCATGCAGAGGGAGTAGGAAAAGGTGGATTCCTCCTGCAGAACCAGCGGGGACATGGCAAACCCAATGATCTCATTCTGTACGGCAATTATTTATGATTCTATCTAGCATACTGTATTCAGGTGCTTGAACCAGCAATGGAGCTGGGGTAGCCTTTTGGTTCCTGTGGTCCCTGTAGCTGAGAAACTGAAACAGAGGCTACTTTCTTTCTTTAAAACTGAAGTTTCTATTACTCTGCTTTCAGCATTCCAACTGATTATGGATTTATTTCACCTGTGGATTGTGTGTCCGATATGAAATCGGAATTTCTGATTCTGCTTTCATGCAATGAAGCTGCTTGTTTGCTTTCATATAAATAAATTTGTTTTTTCCTGTGAAAATGTGTGTGTGTGTGTGAGAGAGTGAGAGAGTGAGTGAGTGAGTGAGTGAGTGAGAGAGAGAGAGAGAGAGAGAGAGAGAGAAAGAAAGAAAGAGAGAGAGAGAAAAAGAGAGAGAGAGAGAGAGAGAAAGAGAGAGAGAGAGAGAGAGAGAGAGAGAGAGAGAGAGAGAGAGAGAATTAATCTTTGTCTTTAAATACTGATAATAGAGTTTAGGACGAACAAATTGACAAACAATTGAAAGCTTCAGCACTTACCTGTGCACTGCTCTAAAATGGCAGAGTCTGATTTAGTGCCATCTGCTGCCAGGGTGAAGATGGTGAATGTGAAATTAGCTCCTGGCGTCAAGTCACTGATAACAATAAAATTGGTATTGACCTCCTTTTCAGAAAATGGATTTCCAACTGTTTTCACTTTGTACATGTACTCACTCTTGTACTCAAGTGGCTCTTCCCAGGTCAGATTTATTGATACTGTGTTGCTACTTACAACTTCAGGATTTCTGATGGGGTATGGTTCTGAAGATTAAAAAAAATTTAAAATTACCTGGTATTCCTCATTCTCTTGGTAAATTTACTTGCCTTTAAAGAAAGCAATCGACAGTTATTAGAGACTGTAATACTGTTGACTGGACTTATCCTTGGAAACATCTAATTTGATTCTGACGACTTATCAACTTGAACACATCAATGCAAAATATAAAGCTGAAGGTTTTGTAATAATTTTTAGCCAGATATTACAAAGACAATAGTACTGAAGACTCGCACTCTGGAACTTGCCATATACCGAGCCAAGCTGTTCCAGTACAGCTACAACATGGAATCTAAGCAGCATTTGAAAAATTATTCAGTTATATCCTGTACACAAAAAACAGGAGAACTCTGACCAGGCCAGTTACCAGTGCATAAGTCTACTTTCAATCATCCATAAAATGATGGAATGTGTCATCAATAGTGCAGAAATTAAAGCACCCAACTGTAACTATCTTTCTAGTCAGGTGATCATCATCACTCTCCACCCAATTCAATACACATTTGCACTTATTACTGAAAGTAATCTGAAGACTGCAAACTTTGATGTCTTTCTTGTTAGTTGCACTGTGACAGCATGCTCAAAACGTAAAGGTTTTCGTGAAGAAAGACACAGACACATTATCTTGGAGCATTCTGGTTAAGAAGCTATAACCTTGCATCATTAGCTGGAGTCTCAACGTGATTTAACATTCAACCAGAAAGACTTTTGACACAACTCAACCTCAACTGCGTGCAGTAGATTGCAAAAAGCAAAAGTCAGATAGCACTCATTCCCCAGAAAGAAACTTTACATGGAAGTAACATTAATGATTGGAAACTCAGACTTGAACTTCCAACTGATTGTGGAAAGCATCATCAATCCTGAGACAGAGTATAGGTTACATAAGCATAATCAAGCTCAGCTCATTAATAAAAACGGACAACCAATGTGACATCAGATGGAATTAATATTTTCATCCAATTCAATTAAATTAGTGGTACTCTATGAACGATTTACCAAGTTTAGTTTAAGAAATCTCTTAAAAGACACTATGAATAGAAGACAAAAATATTCATTCATCTGAATAGCCAAACAAAGTCTGTTATGAAGGATACAGCACAGGACACTTACTTGTAGTTTGAAATTTTGTTACAGAGCTACTGTTCAAATTTTGAGGGATAGTAGTTACAATAGTTATGGTGTAGTTGGTTCCGGATTCTAAGTTGTCAATACTGGATTTGTTAACTTCCTCAGATTTGGTGATACTATGAGTTGCTTGCTTTTTGTGGTAAGTAACAGTAAAGTTGTAGGTTCCGATATCCATATTCTCAGGCCGTCCCCACTCAAAGTCAATGGTGGAAGTAGTAAAGCTAGTCACGTTTATGGGTCCAGGTGGTGTGGGAACTGTGGAAGAAATAAAGTTATATCAGGGAATCTTTTGCCTGAAAAAACTTGAAAGAAATGTAGCTTTAGAAATTACAATGACTCAGTCTTGGTCTTGCACTAAGCATGATTAATAAATGAGCAGAATTGATTGATATTGCATTATAGGACATGTGGCAATGTCAGATCTCATGATCACAAATCCCCAAAGGAACTTCCATTTAACATCTTTGAAATAATAAGATTCACCACCAACTACAATAGAAACTGGACTCGGTAACAAGCCTGGTGTATAGAATTTGCTCAGTCAAGGGGAGTTGCTCTGGATATGCATCCTTCCTGCAATGTGTCTTGAGCCAATGACATATTTTGAAAACATTTAGAATCACAGAGTCAGATGTACAGCACGGAAACAGACCCTTTGGTCCAACTCATCCATGCCAACTAGATATCTGAACCTAATCTAGTCCCATTTGCCACCACTTGGCCCATATCCCTCTAAACCCCTCCTATTCATACACCCAACCAGATGCCTTTTAAATGCTGCATTTGCACCAGCCTCCAGCACTTCCTCTGGCAGCTCATTTCATACACACACCATCCTCTGCGTGAAAATCTTGCCCTTTAGGCCCCTTGTAAATTTTGCCCCTCTCACCCTAAACCTACGTGCTCAAGTTCTACACTCTCCCAATCCAGGGAAAATACTTTGTCTATTTATCCAGTCCATGCCCCTCATGATTTTATAAACCTCGATAAGGTCACTCTTCAGCCTCCAACACTCCAGAGAAACAGCTCAAATCCTCCAACCCTGGGAAAATCCTTGTAAAAGGAGAAAGTGAGGACTGCAGATGCTGGAGATCAGAGCTGAAACACGTGTTGCTGGAAAAGCGCAGCAAGTCAGGCAGCATCCAAGGAGCTGGAGAATCGATGTTTCGGGCATAAGCCCTTCTTCAGGAATGAGGAAGATGTGCCAGGCAGGTTAAGATAAAAGGTAGGGAGGAGGGACTTGGGGGAGGGGCATTGGGAATGCGATAGGTGGAAGAAGGTTAAGGTGAGGGTGATAGACAGGAGAGGGGGTGGGGACGGAGAGGTCAGGAAGAAGATTGCAGGTCAAGAAGGCGGTGCTGAGTCCGAGGATTGGGACTGAGATAAGGTGGGGTGAGGAGAAATGAGGAAGCTGGAGAAATCTGCATTCATCTCTTGTGATTGGAGGGTTCCTAGGCGGAAGATGAGGTGCTCTTCCTCCAGGCGTGGTGTTGCCATGGTCTGTCGATGGAGGAAGCCAAGACCTGCATGTCCTTGGCGGAGTGAGAGGGGGAGTTAAAGTATTCTGCCACGGGGCGGTTGGTGCGGGTGTCCCAGAGGTGTTCTCTGAAATGTTCCGCAAGTAGGCGGCCTGTCTCCCCAATGTAGAGGAGGCCACATCGGGTGCAGTAAATGATGTGTGTCGAGGTGCAGGTGAATTTGTGATGGATATGGAAGGATCCCTTGGGGCCTTGGAGGGAAGTGATGGGGGAGGTGTGGGCGCAAGTTTTGCATTTCTTGCAGTTGCAGGGGAAGGTGCCAGGAGTGGAGGTTGAATTGGTGGGGGGTGTGGACCTGATGCAGGAGTTGCGGAGGGTGTGGTCTTTCCAGAATGCTGATAGGGGAGGAGAGGGAAATATATCCTTGGTGGTGGGGTCTGTTTGGAGGTGGCGGAAATGACGACGGATGATACAACGTATCTGGAGGTTGGTGGGGTGGTAGGTGAGGACCAGTGGGGTTCTGTCCTGGTGGCGATTGGAGGGGCGGGGCTCAAGGGCGGAGGAACGGGAAGTGGAGGAGATGCGGTGGAGAACATTGTCAACCATGTCTGATGGGAAATTGTGGTCTTCAAAGATCGCAATTTCCCATCAGACATGGTTGACGATGGTCTCCACCGCATCTCCTCCACTTCCCGTTCCTCCGCCCTTGAACCCCGCCCCTCCAATCACCACCAGGACAGAACCCCATTGGTCCTCACCTACCACCCCACCAACCTCCAGATACGTCGTATCATCCGTCGTCATTTCCGCCACCTCCAAACAGACCCCACCACCAAGGATATATTTCCCTCCCCTATCAGCATTCCGGAAAGACCACACCCTCCGCAACTCCCGCGTCAGGTCCACACTCCCCACCAACCGAACCTCCACTCCTGACACCTTCCCCTGCAACCGCAAGAAATGCAAAACTTACGCCCACACCTTCCTTGTCTCTTCCCTCCAAGGCCCCACGGGATCCTTCCAAATCTGTCACAAATTCACCTGCACCTCCACACACATCATTTACTGTATCCGCTGCACCTGATGTGGCCTACTCTATATTGGGGAGACAGGCTGCCTACTTGCGGAACATTTCAGAGAACACCTCTGGGACACCCGCACCAACCAACCCAACCGCCCCGTGACAGAGCACTTGAACTCCCCCTCTCACTGACTTCTGCCACAGAACGTCAGTGAGCATTCAGAACTTCATTTCTATCCCATGAGTGAATAAATTTTTTAAAGAATTACTGGCAGATGAAAACTGTCCACTGCTGTAGCCAGGCTGGCTCTCAATCTCCAAAGACCAAGAGACTGAGAGCCAAATCCTAGCATACTTTGGTGTTCAGATGGCAAGACTGAGAGTTATCATCTGCTTGTGTTAGTCTACTGGAGATACCCAGGAATGAAACATCACATTGGCACCTCATTACCTTGACTGTGGTGTGGAGTCAGTGTACTTTCCAAGTTACTGGCTATAGATGGCAAACAGGATGTTAAGACTCGCACGTGCTTCAAATGACACCACACATCCACCAATCTCTTCTACTGCTCAGTGTGCCACAGACCCATCATCACCGAACAGCTCTTACCCAGTATCAGATTCTCACTTCATCCAGTCCCATGTTTCTGATCCTCCTCACGCATTTTCTAATTATTCCAATTTCACATTTAACTTCCACTGTCCCCACATACCTCCCATCATACAGACTACAGAAGTGTAACACCAGCACTGATATCATGCCTTTTATTTTTGTAGGACAAGGTCATGTGTAATAGTTGGGTGAAACAGAGAAATTATCAGTGGGCATAGGGGGCTGGCACAACTCCAACCTAAGTCTCCTTGAGATGATGCTAAGAATCATGGGCCTGCAGTCTGATGTGAAGTGAAAGCTCCAGTGGGTGTGGCCTGCTCTCCTACATCACCCAAACCCTCCTCTTCTGGGTTCATATACCTGGCATGAAGGGATTGGATAAGACTGAGAAACTCTTCCCGACTTGTATAAAGAGATGTGTAGTTGGATAAAGACATTATGGGAAAGCTGAAGGCACTTGCCAGTATTTGTATTTGTTTGTAGAACAGTGGCCAAGGGGATGGTGTGATGGGGCATCTTGGATTGACACAATGGTTGTTCCATGTTGGTTTGTGGAAATAAAGCTCAGAACAGTAAACTGGTAAAACTGGCAAATTAGATATTCTCATCCGATTCACCTTGTAGTCTTCCAAGTATGTTCACCAGTCCTCCTTCCCTGCCCTCACATCCAGATATTCAACTTTCTCATAGCCTGCTTTGTTAAAAGCAAGTCTGAGATGCTTTCTCCTCCAACTATTACTCGTCTCCCCTCCATGTAGAATTTGCCCTCTTTGCATTTTCTGGATGAGTTCCTGATTGTGACACAGACTAAGAGGTGCTATAATCACAGCAGTCAGGCTCCAGATATGTATTCCTCTTTAGACACTGTCCTGGATGGTTACAGCAATGAACGTAGTTTGGTGAAGAAGTCATCCAAACTGTACCTGGTCTCCAAAGTATGGAGGGACAATGCATCTTTTGTAAAAAATATGGTTTCACATCACAACTGTTTAGGGGCTTAGGTAATAGAGTAACAAACAGTGAATGGACAGATGTTGTTTCAGTCCCACTTGCACAATAAAGGACCAATGTTAGGACTGTTGGAGGAAGAAGCAGCTAAACATTTAACAAGATTATAGAGGATGATATCCAGGAGGGAGTCTTCATCACGTTGGAAGATGAAATATCCTTCACATCTTTTAAAAGGTAAGGAAATCTGAGACACCTTCTGATCCCACAGTCATACTTATTTGTGACTGAAGAGAATATAGTTAAAGTAGTCATTCTGAATGAATGACTGCTCAGCCAAATGGGAGGGAACTTGTTAGATTATTGTTTAAGAAAGCAGAGGTTCTGTTTAATGTCCAAGAGGTGACTATTAAGGCTGTACAATCTAATTTTGTTAATGTAGCAGAGAAATTTTAAAAAGTTGCACAAGACTGTATATGGTGATAAAGAAAATAGTTAAGATGTGAGGAAACAAAGTCAGAACAATCCAGTTCCTTATCAATTTGGATAGAAAACATTATTATTAAAGGACAATCAAATATGCTTTATCCTTACTTGTGGCTTCTTTTACAGAATCTGAAGTTATGCGATGGGGCCCAGTTATTGTTGCCAAGTTTACACAATACAATCTTCCAGGGCGTAGGTTGTTGAACACTATACTATTTGTTGATGATGACACTGTGGTGGTATTCCTGAATTCTGCTGGATTTGCGCAATCTTCAATGTCAATCATGAAGCTGTCAACACCTCCGGGTGGACGGATCCAGGAAATAGTCAGTGAATCAATCTTGTTCTCATGGCTCAGAGTGATATTTCCCACTGGTATTTTCAGAGGTTCTGTTGGGAAATAAAGCAGCATTAGAGTCTCACAGTGAGAGATGCATGATAATGTCATGGACAAATTGGCTTCATCTCACCAAAAGCACTTCGAGGTTCTGCATATAGAAAAGAACTGTCTTACATCAATTCATCCCCTAATATATTGGGTCTCATTTGATATTTCCTACATTTAACTTCTTGATTGCTTTCTATCAGAAAATTCAACTGCTCATACCTTGGAGATCCAAGTAAGCTCCCACTATCATGCCAGGAGGAGAACAGAAAGATTTTCAACCTTTATGTGCATTGTACATCCCAAGTCTATTGTTAAAAGTCACACAACACCAGGTTATAGTCCAATAGGCTTATTTGGAAGCACTCGCTTTCAGAGCGCTGCTCCTTCATCAGGTGGTTGTGGAGTATAAGATTGTAAAGCACAGAATTTATAGCAAAAAGTTTACAGTGTGATGTAACTGAAATTATATACTGAAAAAGACCTGGATTGTTTGTTAAGTCTCTCATCTTTGGAATGACCATGTTGGTTTCAGTTCTTTCTTATGTAAATTGCAAACTTTTAAAAAAGTTACATTCTCAAGTGAACTTTAACAATTGGTATCATGTCGGCTCAGATAATACATTGAAGGTGTGAGCTGCCCTGTGAGATTTACAATTCCGTTTTTTAGATTAGCATCAGTCTGACCATTGTGGCATAGACAGTCACCTGTACCTTTATTGTATGCTCTTTATTCTCTAGTAAGAAGAGTATTAAACTTTATACTTCATTTTACATTTTATACTCTTAAACCAAATATATTTAACAAAGAGAAAAAAATGAAACTGACATAGCATTGTTCCATATTGACAGCAGAAATCCTTACAACGACTGGAGCTGTAAACTAAAAACAGAATTGTAACCATGTACTTTGTCACCCTTTTTATGTCACTTTAATTTTTAATCTGACAAATTTCTCAACACTATAGAAGTCAATATTAATCCAACCATCCGTATCTCAGAAATGATCAAATATACTCTCAGAACCAAATAAACAATGCTCTTTGATATTTCTGAAGCATGCTCTTAGGACTTCTCAGAGTTTAATTAACAACCACCTGTATATAATTTGGAGGAATAAGGGTGAATTATTTCTTTCTGAGCCTACTACAGACAAGGCTTTAATCCTGTATTGTGACAAATTTGGTCTCACAGTTTATGAAGAGAAAATTTAAAAGAGAATTATCACTAAACCAAAATTTTGTCAAAAACACTTTTTTTTTGTCCTTTCTTAGCATGGCTTATAGCCACATGTAGGACAAGACCAGAAGTCAATTATTACTCAATTTGAGATTTATTCACAAAATGAGATTTTATAAATGTATCGCTCCAAAGTCTACAACTGGCCACCAGCAGCTGAAACCTCAGATATATCGCAGGATATGCCTACCAAGACCCTGGTGGAGTTCAGACATCTCAACATAGGTGGGAATTACTTGTCTGGTTTAAACTGCAGCTGAACAAGTTCCCTGCTGCATTGGACTCTCTGGGACTATCTCTGACCCTGAACTCAGGGTTCTGGGCTTGAGTCAGATAAAGACAACTTTAAAAAATGTTGGATGGTTTTAAAACAAAAACACAGTCTAACAGCTGACTAACTCCACAACTGATGTTCTCTATCACTTCCCCTAACAATCCAACTAAACCTGACTATCTTCTACTCGACTACTCCAAGCCAAAACATTTAACTCCTGACCAGCCCACTAACCCTAAAGATATGCAGGTTAGGTGGATTGACCATGTTAAATTGCCCCAACGTGTCCAGGGATATGCAGGTTGGGTGGATTAGCCATGGGAAACGCAGGGGCTGGTTTGGGTGGGATGCTCTTCAGAGGGTTAGTGTAGACTTGATGGGCCAAATAGACTCTTTCTGCACTGTAGAGATTCTATGGTTCAACAATTCTAACCCACCTTGCCTCACCTGAGTAGATTACTTCCCACTCATCCCCAATCACTGTCCAGACCCAAAGACTCACTCACTCAGTAAAACAATGGAACATTTAAAATCTTATTAAAAACAGAAGCTTGTGCCCTAAAAGAAGGGACTGGTCTTTCCCTTCCCCCAACTTTGCTGGCTGGATTCAGGTGAGAGATATGTATTCCTCCATCAGCCAAAACCACAAGATCCTGGAAGAGATGGAAGGTAGAATCAGGTCAGGAAAACCTTTAAAAGCAGTGAGTGTGCCCAACGTCGTTGCTGACTGGAAGACCAAGGTTAGTTTTTTTTAGATTAGATTAGATTACTTACAGTGTGGAAACAGGCCCTTCGGCCCAACAAGTCCACACCGCCCCACCGAAGCGCAACCCACCCATACCCCTACATCTACCCCTTACCTAACACTACGGGCAATTTAGCATGGCCAATTCACCTGACCTGCACATCTTTGGACTGTGGGAGGAAACCGGAGCACCCGGAGGAAACCCACGCAGACACGGGGAGAATGTGCAAACTCCACACAGTCAGTCGCCTGAGGCGGGAATTGAACCCAGGTCTCTGGTGCTGTGAGGCAGCAGTGCTAACCACTGTGCCACCGTGCCGCCCCCACCGTAGGCTGCTAATCAACCTGCTTTGACAATTTATGATAGAGGTCTGCACAGGTGGGACATGAACCCAGGCCTTCTGGCCCAGAGGTAGGGTCACTACTACTAGACCTCGCAGCAAAGTTTAAATACAGTCTAATTCCTTCTTGCCTATCTCAATAATATAACCTTCCAGTACCCTCCAATGAACTAGTATCCCCACTTTCCTTAATAGTCTATCATTCTGTGAGATTGCCTTATTAGGGTCAGTTATGTCTGGTGGTCACATGCACAATAAGATACTGTATTACAGCTCAAGCAGTGATAACTGAGATTTACCATATGTGGAACACATGAGGTGCGGTCTAATATGCAATTTCAGTTTTCCAACATGCTCAGTTTATTCAAAATGATTTTTTTCACCATTCTGAGGGAAAGAATTTCAATTATAATCATATTTCACAAAAAATGTTTACAATAATCATTAATGTCTGTGGCTCAATGCACATTGGAGCCATTTGTTCTCTTCATTTCAGGTCTCTCCAGATGACAACCGACTTCCAATTTAAAAGTGCTGACTGACATTTGTAGTACACAAAGTGAAACGAGTAATTATCACAACCAGTTATCCTTCTTCCCTTTTGGGCACTTGGTAATGTGCAAGAGAATCATTTCCCTAAGTGTCTAACAGGATTCAAACTCTTAGCATTCTGTGATATCATCATCTGCAGCTCCCATGTATTGCACCCCTTTCTGATCTCAAAAGGTCTATGACAACGTGCAAAGACAAGGACTCGTGATCGAAAACTGCAGTGATCCAGTTCCACAGCAATGCCAATTATGTGACAAGAAATATTACCTGGACTGTAGATCAAACTCTTCACTATTTCTGAACTTTGTATTTCTCTCCAGACATTACACTGCAGTTAAGTGCTTCACATGAGGACACACCAACATTGAATAGTTGTGGAGGCCAACTCACACCCTTTCTCTTAAAACCATCAGTAAAGACCAAATTCAGCCCTTGTTTGAATGCCAGTAATTCATACAGGGACGTGGCTCTAAATGCAACTCCACGGTCTGATTACCATTAGTGTTCCCATTTAGATAACATTGACTATCTATCTTTACCTGCTATTCACACAGTTTCCAGCAGAGGCCACTGCAAAGCAGTTAAAAGCAAAATTGGTTTCCGGTTACTCTTTCCCACTGCATTGTGATTGCGACACTTCCATTCAGTGTCCTGACTGAAACCACCTAATTTATCCCACATTCAGCATTGACCCTGGGATCCTGTTGGCATGTGGCTTAAGAGCAACACCATTACCATGGATGTAACCAGAGAATGAACGCAGGTTTAAAAAAAAATCAGTCATTTCATGCAGCTAATTTATTTCCCACACTCCCGAGCTTTTACCTGTATAATTGGCTAGAACAACTGGGTCTGCTTCAGTGCCATCCTTTGCCAGAGTGATAATGGAAAATGTGTAGTTGGTTCCAGGTGTCAGTCCCATCACGGTACCATTTTCACTTCTTACAGTTTTACTTCCATTACCAAGCATGGGTGGTGGGTTTCCATCTGTCAGTATCCTGTACCGATACTCAACTTTATACTGCTCAGGTCTTGTCCAACTCAGGATTATGCTGGTTGTCTCAATCTGTACTATTTGTGGGTCATTTACAGGATTTGGTTCTGTTGAGGGAATAATTTAAACAAATACGTTTAACAAAAATGGAGCCATTTCGCATCTAATGATCTTTCAACATTCTGTGTTGCTTTACAGGGATACCAGAATCCCAATAAATGGCTCTCTCAAACAGAATGATTACTACAAAATAGAACCTCCATTTTGTTCACTGCAACCTTCAGATAACCGAGAGGTAAAGCTGTTGGGGGGGAAATCACAGATCTATCCCAGTGCCAGCAGTCTGAACACAATGTGTTAGTGTCCTGGACTTCTGCCCCCATCAATGATCGCTGCCAACCAAAAATCAATTTATATAAATAAAAAGGAATCATGATGACAAATTAGCAAGTCCATCTGTTAGAAACTACAGCAAGACCAAACATTCCTTGAAACGTATTATTTTTCCAATATGACAAAGTTACACCAGAATCATGAAACAATTATTTGTGGTTTGGACAAATCCACTTACAATGGACACCTCCCAATTTAATCCACAAAACAAGAAAACCAATCTGACAGAGCTAGTAGAAGTAGATTTGAAAAGTGGATTTTGCTGTTATGGTTGGCATTTATTGCTCATTCCTAGTTGCTATTGCTGGTCAGTTGCCTCCTTGCAATTTGATACGAGTGAGTGATCTATAAAGCTAGTTTAAAGGGGTCACTTACAGGTATGATCAAAGAAGACTGGAAGATTTTCTTCCAGTTAGGTCTTCAAATAATCAGTAGCTTCATGGTTACATTATAATCATACCAATGGTGCTTGTACACACTCCATGGTCATTTTAACCCGCGGTGAGACTCTATCATGGTTCTTCTGACCCAGAGCTGAGGACACTACCACTACATCATAAGACTCCCCTTGTGCTTTGACAGATCATGTCATGTCCATGCCACTAACAGCCCATTAATTAAAAGGTATATGTGGATGTGGATGTCTGCCTGCTAGTCCTATATAGTGTCTTTGCATGGAATCTTGTAAATTATGTTACTGTTGCACATAATGGGTATAGGATCTTTTGTTCTGGTGAGTTGTCTGAACATGGCTGTCAGATCAATGAACACAACTACTTACTAAACACCATGACCAGCTGTCCCTAAGAGCCACTGATGACTAGGACCACAAGTTTGACATCAGGGAATCACAACCATGGCAACCGGTACCTGAGCTACAAATCTTTATGTAAACCTTGAATTAAAAGCATGTGGCCTTTTGACTCCACCCCCAACCCCTCCTTTTGAAAATTCTGATATATTCTGGAAAGTCAGTAGTTTGCCAGACCATCTCAATGTTTTGTCAAAGCAAGCCCATACGCGTCATGCCCCCATGGATAATTGAAAACCCAACCAATTATCACATGCCTTGTTACACTTACTGGTGAAGTGACTTGTTGTCACAAAGTCACTTTTGAATTGTCCAGGTCCAACTGTGGCCACAGAGATGGTATAATTAGTTCCCGAAGTAAGGTTTGTAATGTTAGTGGACGTTGTGTTTTCCTTGATAGAATCAGTGACAGAACCGTTGTTGTAGGTGACACTGAAGGTAAAGCTTCCATTATCCATGTCTTCAGGTAATCCCCAGTTTAATGAGATGAAAGTCGTACCAAAGTTGGTCACATTTAAAGTCCCTGGAACACTGGGAACTGAATGGGGACAAGTATAAAAGCATTATTCCAATGAACCAATATATACTGATTTCTAAAGGGATTTGAGATACTTCTCAGCTTAATGTTCCTCAACACAGAAGTTCTTCTATTAATTTGAATAATCACTCTATGTGATCAATACTTAGGACTGGTATTAGAGGACCAAACCAGCACCAAATTTGGTAATAAATGGAGAGTGTAGTCTTATAGTAATAGGACATGAGTATGGTGGGTTATAGGAGAAGGGAATGCAATGCTAGGAGATGAGAGACATTAATTGAGCCTTCAACTGAGGGCCTGCATGGCTAATACCATCACCTTTGGTATACAAGTTAAAGTCCTTTCTAGATCTGGGGAGATACACTACTTCTTCTGATTTAAATTCAAGTGAAATTAGGTTTATCAATCTTAAATCACCCACTATCTCCAATATAATGCAAAACAAAACTTGTTCAATAAGTAATCAACACCTTATGATTCAACCATTGCAATTGATTAATTTGTCAAATTTCAGTTTGGGGCAGTGTTCATCAAATTCAGGATAATAGAACTGTAAAATTATCAAAATAGGTATTGAAAAGCTTCACTGCCAACTAGTCAATGCTGGTGATGCCATGATATTGATTCCCTAATTATACTGTTTCCCTAATTATAATAAACTAAAACTTCAAAATGGAGGAAGTGAGGACTGCAGATGCTGGAGATTAGAGTCAAGAGTGTAGCGCTAGAAAAGCACAGCAGGTTAGACAGCATCTGAGGAGGAGGAGGAGGAGGAGGAGGAGGAGGAGTCAACATTTTGGGCACTAGCCCTTCTTTAGGCTTATGCTCAAAGTGTCGATTCTCCTGCTTCTCGGAGGCTGCCTGCCCTGCGGTGCTTTTCCAGCACCACACTCACGACACTAAAACTTCAAAACATTTTCTTTGGCTGTGAATTCTAGGGCAGGCAAGCTTGCCTCTCTTTTTGGTTGACATCCCAATTGTTTTGTACCCGAGCCATAGAAACAATCAGCAGTAGTTAGATGTTATAGATATGCCTACAGCAGTGAATCAGATTCAATGGTGGGGGACTCTTAATAAACTGTTAATTTTTTAAAATAATATAAATTTAAGCCTTCCCAAACTCCATTTGCATGTAGTTAATTGAAATGGATTTTCTTGCATTGCACATACCTGTTGCAACTTGCACATAGTCAGAGGTTTCATTGAAAGGCCCACTGTTAGTTATCACAGTGACATTGTACTCTCGTCCAGGACGAAGACTGTTGAATGTTAGTGGCAATGTGGTATCTGTGCTTCTGACTTGTAGTGACAAATCCTTTATGTCTCGAACAAAAACAAAGAAGTTCTCCACGTTACCAGGAGGAGCAGCCCAGGAGATGATCAATGTGTTTATCGTGCCGCTATTATTCACTGTGATGTTTTCGGTTGGTATACGGACAGGTCCTGCGAGGTTGAAAGAAGTTTGAATTTTCTAAGATTATTCAGATGCAAGGAAAAAGTGTTGAAACTTTGGTTAGGAGGAGTCAATCCCAGAGCAGTAGAATAGGATCAGAAACATCCCTTAAGGTTGTGTGTCAGTCAGATACATCATGGTTGATACGTATTTCCAACTCTCCTTGGATTATTTGCTTTTGCTCCATAACTTTTTTGTTGGGTGAGTATATCTATCACTAACATCCCACTTTCCTTTGAAGGAGAACATTGCAGATTTTTTTAAAGATTAGATTCCCTACACTGTGGGGATGGCCCTTTGGCCCAACAGGTCCACACTGACCCTCTGAAGAGTAACACACCCAGACCCAATTCCCACTGACTAATGCACCTAACACTATGGGCAATTTAGCATGGCCAATCCACTTGATCGGCACATCTTTGGACTGTGGGAGGAAACCGGAGCATCCGGAGGAAACCCACGCACACCCAGGGAATATGTGCAAACTCCGAACAGACAGTCGTTCACGGCTGGGATTGAACCCGGGTCCCTGGCCCTGTGAGGCTGCAGTGCTAACCGCTGAGCCACCGTGCCGCCCCCTCGTTCAAGGGGATGCTTTCCGAGTTCCTCCCTAACTTTGGTTCATGTTATTTTACCCTGTATTTCCTGTCCTTGGGTGGAAAGCTCTTTTTTTTTCCCCCCAAGAAAAGTAGGCTACTCTTACCTTCTACCTTGATTTACCTTTTGAGAAAAAAAGCCCTTGGAATTTACTCAAATTCCCTCAACAGAAAATTGACACTTTTTAGCACAGATGTTTGATGCTGAGACTTAGTCAGGGTGTTAGGGTGATGCACTAGGAACTTCTTTATCAACCATTTTATGAATCAATACTTGGGCAGGAGGTGGGAGAGGGAGAGGAGAGTAAATTTAGCTGGGGGCGGGGGAGAAGATTCAGCTATAGTTCATGACTGCAGCATACAGAGGTGGGAAACCTCTGCATTGAACATTGAAAACATACCTTACCATGATATGTGGAGCTGGTGGAAACTGGAGCCATCCACAGTGACCACACCTGCAGTGAGTTTTCGCTGCATGAGTGACTTTGGCTCAGAGTTCATGAGCTGAGTCTGAGCTGTGGACACTGAGACACACGAGAGGACACCATTTCAGGAGTGTGACGAGATGATGGCTTGAAGGGATTTGTGTTATTCTGGTTTTATTCATTTTATGAAGAAAGGATGAGACAGAGGTGTCGAGCAGTCTGCTCGTAGCCAATAAAATAAACAGCTTGTGAGGCCTTGGAGCTTTTTAAAAATTGGAACAACAGAAGAAGCCAGAATGGGTGGGGTCAAGCTCCCAAAGAACCAGGACTTTTACAGCTTTAGTTTCTGTAGTTGTTGGGTATTGAAACTAGGTATGGAAGCTCTTATTCCTCTCTCTGTTACAGCTAAAAGCCAGGGTTCCCTTCCTGCTGCTAAAATTGCATGTGAGTCAATGTATTTTACTGAATTTGCCTTTGCCAAGGCTGTGTATAGGGATGTTACGATGTTGGAACAGTTAATTAGTAGCAGTTAATATATCTATTATTTTCTTAAGCATTTTGTCAGATACATTAGGGACATTTAAGTGATCCTTGGATATGCACATGGAAGACAATACAACAAAGGGTATTAAGGTTAGTCTGATCACGGAGTCACATAAAAGGTCAGCACAACATCGAGGGCTGAATGGCCTGTATGTGCTCTACTATTCTATTTTCTATATTTCGATTAGAGTTATAGTTAAGCCAATTCTTTTTATTTTATTTTGTCTGTATTAACCGTAGTGTAAAAATAAAGTGTGTATTGCGTGAAATTGAATAATTTGACAAATCGAATTGCATCTGGAACACAACACCTTACACTTACCTTTAAAATAAAAAATGTTTGAGTCCAGACTACCTTAATACATCTTGAGGGGGGTTTGGTCTGGTCCATAACAGGAAGCAGTCAGACCTCTTTTAATAATTATTCCAAATTTGGAACAGGAATAGTAGGTGTGACAATGTGTGAGGTGGATATGGGGATTCAGAATTCAGCTTTGGAGGAGCCTTATCCAATAGGTGCAAGGTTCTTGCTCCCACCGTGAACGAGGGCATACTCTGAGGGGAGGAGGAACAAACTGACCAAAGCACCTTGGTTCAGAGTACATCCAAATTGGAGGAGGAAAGAGAAGTATAATAGCAAATTGCACAGGTCAGGCAGTGGATATTGTTCTCTGCAACAACGACAAAGAATTCTGAAGGCTGTGCTGTCGACCTGATGCCAAGGCTCAGGACATCTTTTCTGGGCTGGAGAACAACTTGGAGTGGGAAGGAAAGGGTGCTGTACACAGAAGTCCCACAGGACTAGGGAAAAGACCTATTCCAAGCAGCTCAAAGCTAAATTAAACAGCAGAACCACAAAGGTCATAATCTTTGGATTACTACCTGAGCTACATGCAAATTAGCGGAGGATAAATAAGACTAGAGCAGCATTGTGTAGTTCAAAGATTAGCGTGGGCGGAATGTGTTCCAATTCATGGGGCACTGGGATCAGTACTGGGTAGAAAGAGAGCTGTGCTGTGAGATGAGCTTCATTTGAACTAAGTGAGTACAGTGTCATAGCAAATCATAACTGGGGTGGAGTTGGGGCTTTATACTAATTAGTGGATAGGACAATTCAATTGAAGGGATGTTTAAAACGTCGAAAAGAAATGAATGGGAAGAACTCCAGGGTTACAGATGTGCTGAAAGGTAATCAAAGTGTGACAAGAAGGAGTAAAACACGTATGCAGAAGAATGTAACAGAAATTAGAACCGGGGGACTAAACATGTTTAAGAAAACATCAAAATTTAAAGCTCTTTATCTGAATGTATACAGCATTTCTAACAAAATAGTTGAGTTGATGGCAAAATTCAAGATAGATGCATATGACTTGATTGCTATTAAGCATGGTGACCAAGACTCGGAACTAGCAGCAGGCCAGCGTCATTGAGTCATACATACATTGAGACATACAGCATGGAAACAGATCCTTCAGTCCAATTTATCCATGCCGCCCAGATATCCCAACCCTATCTAGACCCACCTGCTAGCACCCAGCCCATATCCCTCTAAACCCTTCCTATTCATATACCCATCCAAATGCCTTTTAAATGTTGCAATTGTACCAGCCTCCACCATTTCCTCTAGTAGCCCACTTCATACACGTACCACCCTCTGCATGAAAAAGTTGCCTGTTAGGTCTCTTTTATATCTTTTCCCTCTCACCCTAAACCTATGCCCTCCAGTTCTGGTCTCCCCCACACAGGGAAAAGACCTTGTCTACTTATCCTATTCACGCCCCTCATCATTTTATAAATTTCTATAAGATCACCCCTCAGTCTCCAACACTCCAGGGAGAACAGCCCTAGTCTATTCAACCTCTCCCTATAGCTCAAATCCTCTAACCCTGGCAACATTCTTGTAAATCTTCTCTGAACCCATTCAAGTTTCACAACATCCTTCCGATAGGGAGGAGACTTGAACAGCACACAATATTCCAAAAGTGGCCTAACCAATGTCCTGTTTAACCGCAACATGACTTCCCAAATCCTGAACTCACTACTCTGACCAATTAACTAAAGCATACCAAATGCCTTCTTCACTATCGTATTGACCTGCGACTCTACTTTCAAGGAGCTATGAACCTGCACTCCAAGGTTGCTTTGTTCAGCAACACCCCCTAGGATATGACCATTAAGTGTATATATCCTGCTTAGATTTCCTTTCCCAAAATGCAGCACCTCGCACTTATCTCAATTAAATTCCATCTGCCACTCCTCAGCCCACTGGCCCATCTGATCAAGATCCCATTGTACTCCGAGATAACCTTCTTCGCTGTCCACTACACCTCCAATTTTGTGTCATCTGCAAACTTAATAACTATACCTCTTTAGCTCACATCCAAATCACTTTTATAAATGACAAAAAGTAACAGACCCAACACCAAACCTTGTGGCACTCCACTGGTCACAGGCCTCCAGTCTGCAAAACAACCCTCCACCACCACGCTCTGTCTTCTACCTTCGAGCCAGTTCTGTACCAAATGGCTAGTTCTCCCTGTATTCCATGAGATCTAACCTTACTAACCAGTCTCTCTTGGGGAACCTTGTCGAAAGCCTTACTGAAGCCATTTAGATTATGTACAGTGCTCTGCCCTCATCAATCCTCTTTGTTACTCTTCAAAAAACTCAATCAAGTTTGTGAGCCATGATTTCTCACACACAAAGCCATATTGTTTCTGCCTCATCAGTACTTCCCTTTCTAAATACATCTACATCCTGTCCCTCAGGATTCCCTCTAACAACTTGCCCACCACTGACATCAGGCTCACTGGTCTATAGTTCCCTGGTTTGTCCTTACCATATACCTTAAACAGTGGCACCACGTTTGCCAACCTCCAGTCTTCCGGCACCTCACCTGTAACTATCAATGATACAAATACCTCAGCATGATGGCCCAACAATCACTTCCATAGCTTCCCAGAGCTCTATGGTACACCTGATCAGATCCTGGAATTAATCCACTTTCTTGCATTTCAAGACATTCAATACTTGCTCCTCTGTAATATGGACATTTTTCAAGATATCACCATCTATTTCCCTTCATTCTATACCTTACATGTCCTTTTCCACAGTAAGCACTGATGCAAAATACTCGCTTGGTATCTCCCGCATCTTCACACAAACGCTGTCTTGGGCTGATCTTTGAGGGGCCCTATTCTTTCCCTAGTTACCCTTTTGTCCTCAATCTATTTTTAAAACTCCTTTGGATTCTCTTTAATTCTTTTGCCAAACTATCTCATGTCCCCCTTTTGCCCTCCTGACTTCCCTCTTAAGTATCCTCGTTCTGCCTTTATACTCTATAAGGAAATCACACGATCTATCTTGTCTATATTTGACATATACTTCCTTCTTTATGTTAACCAAACCCTCAATTTAGAACATAGAACAGTACAACACAGAACAGGCCCTTCAGCCCACGATGTTGTGCCGACCACTGATCCTCATTGTTGCACCCTCAAATTTCTGTGACCATATGCATGTCCAGGAGTCTCTTAAAATGTCCCCAGTGACCCTGCCTCCACAACTGCTGCTGGCAACACATTCCATGCTCTCACAACTCTCTGTGTAAAGAACCCACCTCTAACATCCCCTCTATACTTTCCTCCAACCAGCTTAAAACTATGACCCCTCGTGTTAGTCATTTCTGCCCTGGGAAATAGTCTCTGGCTATCGACTCTATCTATGCCTCTCATTATCTTGTATACCTCAATTAGGTCCCCTCTTCTCCTCCTTTTCTCCAATGAAAAAAGTCCAAGCTCAGTCAACCTCTCCTCATAAGATAAGCCCTCCAGTCCAGGCAGCATCCTGGTAAACCTCCTCTGAACCCTCTCCAAAGCATCCACATCTTTCCTATAATAGGGTGACCAGAACTGGACGCAGTATTCCAAGTGCGGTCTAACTAAAGTTTTATAGAGCTGCAACAAGATCTCACGACTCTTAAACTCAATCCCCCTGATAATGAAAGCCAAAACACCATATGCTTTCTTAACAACCCTGTCCACTTGGGTGGTCATTTTAAGGGATCTATGTACCTGCACACTAAGATCCCCCTGTTCCTCCACACTGCCAAGAATCCTATCCTTAATCCTGTACTCAGCTTTCAAATTCGACCTTCCAAAATACATCACCTTGCATTTATCCAGGTTGAACTCCATCTGCCACCTCTCAGCCCATCTCTGCATCCTGTCAATGTCCCGCTGCAGCCTACAACAGCCCTCTATACTGTCAATGATACCTCCAACCTTTGTGTCATCTGCAAACTTGCTGACCCATCCTTCAATCCCCTCATCCAAGTGATTAATAAAAATTACAAACAATAGAGGCCCAAGGACAGAGCCCTGTGGAACACCACTCACCACAGACTTCCAGGCAGAATGTTTTCCTTCTACTACCACTTGCTGTCTTCTGTTGACCAGCCAATTCCGTATCCAGACAGCTATGTTCCCCTGAATCCCATTCCTCCTGACCTTCTGAATAAGCCTACCATGGGGAACCTTATCAAATGCCTTGCTGAAGTCCATATACACCACATCCACAGCTCGACCCTCATCAACCTTTCTAGTCACATCTTCAAAGAACTCGATAAGGTTTGTGAGGCATGACCTGCCCCTCACAAAGCCGTGTTGACTGCATTTAATCAAGCCATGTTCTTCCAGATGGTCATAAATCCTATCCCTCAGAATCCTTTCTAACACCTTGCAGACAACAGACGTGAGACTTACTGGTCTGTAATTGCTGGGGATTTCCCGATTTCCTTTCTTGAAGAGAGGAATTACATTTGCCTATCTCCAGTCCTCAGGTACGAC